>NC_134269.1:140746220-141346220 GCF_031893055.1 Leptodactylus fuscus | reverse complement strand
AAACTCGTTCAGAGTGAGCGGCGTAAAAAACAAATCCCATTGACTTGAATGGTTGCCGGTTTACGCGCGCTTCCCATTGAACGTGTTACATGTTCAGAATCAGTGAGCGTATACTCCGTGTGAAGGGGCCCTTATACTGTGTATGAGGACCACTATGTGACTTTATACTGTGTCAAGGGGTCGCTATGTGACATTATACTATATGAAGAACCAAAAAGAATACATTATAGTGTGTGGAAGGGCCGCTATGTGACATTATACTGTGTGGACCCCACAAATATTGAATCTCGAACATTTTACTGTTCGCTCATCTCTAATCCTGACAGTATAACATGGCTAGATCCAACTAATTTCCAGTGCTAATTTATTACAGATAGCGTTGATAAAGGTATAATGTGACATAATCTGGTTCTTCTCTACCTTTGCTTTCTCATGTTTCCTCTATATGCCTCTGTAACACCAGGTTAATTTGCCAGTACAAATTAAAAAGTTAACTGCAAGCAAATTATAGAGTGCTGTGTATTCTTCTCTCTATGGGTAGCTGACAAGTTTAAAGTAGTGAACCCTCTGTGATCATGAGTATAGCTAAAGGGGGTACAGAGGTAGCACCAGGACCTGGACTCTGCAGGTGCCCCAAAGGTTTCTCTGCCCTATAAATATACCACTATTCTAAATGACAGAAGGCAGGGGTTCCATTACAGATTTCACCTTGGGACCCTGGAGCTCCAAGATACACCTCTGACTCTGATCATGTATTGTGTGGTCCTGGCTTAGGGGGTAGTTGTGTCTAATATGCAATGATGTACAAGTGGTATTATATATTTTGCTTTATTTTAATAACATAAATCTGCAAAAGACAATGTAAACATCTCCTTCTTTCCCTGTAAAGTCTTCTTATTACTCCTGTAACACCAATTTGTTACCTTTTTCACCAAAAATATTTATTAATATTGGTGAAGATCTTACTTACAGATATATTATGTTAAAAATAAAAAATACTCAGCATATTGGACTAGTATAGAGCTCTTCTTTCTAGAATCAGTGAAGATGATAATTTCTGTATCTGTTCTCTTCTCTATTCTAGAGCCCATTCCTATGGTCACCCTGGTTCAGACTATTTCCCATAACATGCAGGATTCATGGTCCACCTGCTGGTATTAACCTCTGTCTTACTGGATGGCCTCCAAGCCCCAGAGAGGGAGGTTAATAATGCTCAGCTGCCCTGGTCACACTCAGTTCCTGTTTTCAGCTGTTCCTTGCTTGCAGCTGTTTTTACCCATCATAATACCAGTCCCTTATTATCAGTGGGGTGAAGTGTGGACCTGAGCAGCAGGGAAGGAGTTAACCCTATCGCCTGGTGCAGCCTGAGTACTAGCAGTCTCCCCTTTGCTGGCCAGGCTGTGTACATCCTGCAATGATCCTGTAGCTGCTGTGTGCAGAGTCTGCGTGGCTGTTGCTTTTGTGCCTGGAAATCCAGGAACAGCGCCACTTGCTGCAGAGCTCTCAGCCCAGACTGGTGTGAGGATGGCATCTTGCTTCCAGGCTCTGGCACGGTGAGGAGCTGATCTGCAAGCTGTGTCCCCCAGGGCCAGGGGAAGGCACAGGGAGAGACAAGTCCTGGCACACAGGCTGTGATCCTTCCTGCTCCATCACTGTGCATGTCACTAGGTGAATGGGATGCAGGGCTCAGCCTTTTCCATCTGGAAGAGCATTTCCATAGTAACCTGCTAAAAGGGGTTTTGCACTTGACCAACCTGGAATTAGCAGCACCTGGAATGGCATCTGTCAGGTACCCTTTAATTTGCTTTGTTTCATGACAAGATGTTCATTGTGGAGATGTATTCCTGGATTTGGGGGGCTTTTGTAGCTTGTGTCCTCTGTGCTGTGTATGTAGACAAGGTAATGGTATTGCTATGGCTAGGGAAGATGTGTCCAGCAATGAAATGGTTTCTGGAAGTGGTGGGTGTGTGATGCTGGGTATTGTTGTGTGAACACTCTACTTGCACATGTGTGTAGCTGCATGTCATGCTGTAGTGTTGAGGCACTGTCATGCCTCCTCCAGGGGATCACTATGTGCTATAGCTGCATGTGATGCTATGTTAGTGTCTGCCTCATCTCCTAGGCACATGCTGGATGTGTGGCTACTGGAGCCCAGTCCCTGTGCTGTCATTCCTGCTTCTACACCAGCTTGCTATTGATCTACCAGGGAACATTAGTAATTAATCATCACACATGCCCAACAGTCCCTGCCAGATCTCTGCTACTAATGCTGTTCCAAGAGGATACAATGTGGACGATGGGAGCATATGGAGACTTCTCCTATTAACACTATGAAGATAGCTATGCATTCTTACTTGGGATTTTCATGTATGTTCTTACTTTATTTATTCACCACCATGAATATATATATATATATATATATATATATATATTAATATATCAGCTTCACTGAAAGCATTGTTGGAGAGAATTCTCCTCCCATCGTACTAGAGCCAACAAAGGGGATATTCACACCTTCGTCTAATTTAACTGCTAGTTGTAAGATGATAGAAACTCCCTCTGTGTTCTTGCCCTATGCCTATAAACTAGTAATATTGTGACTATTGTACATGGCCGGTGCCAGGCACTAGTAGAAGTATACATCATTCTGTTGTGTTCCTGTACAGGGCATATTCACACAGGTATGATACAGCAGCCCGTTCCATGAGCTTCATATTCTTTGTGCTACTGTTTTGTTCCAGAAACCAAACATTGGGTTAAGAAATGTTAAAAGCCTTTTGTGATGTGTTTGTTTGGTTGGCACTGTGGGCTATTTGTGAATGAAACCCTGATGGGTCATGGAGTTATAAACTTGCGGCTTGAAACATATAATTAACTAGTATTCATTGTTGTGTCCTTACTGTATCAGGATGTGGATAATATTTGGGTGAAAACAAGGTGATTAATGGGAATGTTCTAGTCAAGCTAACAATGTATGGGTCACATGGATAAGCTTTATTCTGGATTTCTTTACAAATATACACAGACCTGTGCTGTGAGAGGGAGGGAGGGTGGTATCCATAGCCTTGGCAAACTGTAGTAGCTGGAAAATACTATCACTTTGTTTATTCAATGTTATACATGTTTTACATTTGTGGTGTAGTCAGATATGGGTGGTTTGTGAACCCTTGTGTATCTGAAAAGAGAAGGTGTTTATATTGCAGTTTTCAGTGGCTCTTTGGTGCTCATATTTTTCAACGTGAATCGACATTAAAGTGACACTATCATGATATCTTTAGCTACACCTCCAACAAATGTGCAGTTGGCAGACGGTAAAGCAGTGTTAGGAGTGGCTCCAGGCATCGTACATTTGCCTCAGTAAGTGGACTGCCCGTCTGATGCAGCATCTCCAGCTAAAAGCTGCACATTTTGACAGGAGATGCCGTTACAGATATCTTGATAGTGTCTCTTTAAATGGCAGGGTCATTTTCACAACTGTTTCATATTTCTCCAATTCATCTAAAATAATTACTCTTAATAAAAGAAGACCTGTCACCTATCCCGATGTGTGTTTTAGTAAATATTAGTAATCCCCATGATGTAACCATTCTGGAGCATCTATTCCTCCTGAATATTTATGAATAAATTGGCAACTGGGTGTTACTACTGTCTTTCTTTGTCCTTACATAGACTGCACTGTCAAAACTGATTGGGCAATGTAAGGACACACAAGGAACTGGTAAAACCCAGCTGTCAATGTAGTTATAATCTTATATAAGGAATAACAGGGAAATCATACAACAGTTCAAAAAATAGATGCTCCAAGATTGTTGTTTCATGAAGAATACAAGTATTTACTGAAATAGACAGGCAAGACAATAGGTGACAGGTCCTCTTTAACAACCTCCTATTGTTTTTGCAGCTACAGCTTTTGTACACAACCATGTGTTTCTACAGTAACAGACCACAAATGAACCTTGTGTTATCTGATCCTGCAGCTATATTGCTATTCATCTCATATTTGCTGAGCTGCAGTACCGTACTCGGCCACTATTCAGGGCATGGAGCCAACAGCTTCTGGCCCTGTGTTGTGTATAGTACAGATGACACAAAGTGACCTCAGCTGATCGTTTTAGGGGCTTATTGTCCGCCTCCCACCAATCAAATATCTGTGGTATTTCCTAAGGATAGGGGAAAAAAAATCCCAAAGCCTGGGCAACCGTTTTAAATGGAACTGTGCAAGAAATGGTTAAGGTCAAGGCTACACTAGATAAACCTGGTGGTGAATTTCCTTAATCTGTGTAGTTTTTGTAGCAGCTCACCTGTAGCTTTCACTGCTCCTTATCAACCCCCCCCCCCCCCTGCTTTTACAATCCATTAAAATGAATGGATTTTTAATCTGACCGCCGGCAAGCCATCCCCTATACAGTTTCTCTGGGGGACAGGGGCACAAGTGTGAACGCCACCTAACAGTGCCGCTGGTTTCATCTGCTTCACCCTGGTGACATATTGCCTTTACCTCCCTCTTGTCTGTCCTTGGCCTCTACATATTTATCATTAGGGCCACTACTAATGTAACATTGGAGGAATGGAGGGTCTGTATTTCATTGTTAGGTTACCATGGTGATATATTTTGGCACAATGTGTGGGGTTTGTCCTTTAGTCAACATCAAAGCAAATTCATTAACCTTGACTTTTTTTTTTTTTTTTTTTATAAGATGTACTTATATGCTAGTGCTAGTTATAACTAATATCTGTCACAGCAAACCACTTCTAGGCATGCAGCTGCAAAATAATCCACTGACATATCTATATGGGCCTCAATGACATCTGGTCCCTATATGATACAAGAGGAAAGCAATGCAAAATCTTTTCATGTAACTGTAACAAAATAATTCTAGACAAATCTTAAACTAATGAACTCTTGATACTTTCTTGGGTATAAAGCGATTACATTTCTGAAATAGTTTGTTTTTACCTCCATAGCTGTAAGGATTGCTTACAGCTTCCGTTAAATTATTTACATGTATGTATTCTAAATAGTGTTTAGTGAATTTGCTCATTTGGTGCTTCCAAGGAACCGTAATGTAAGGATAATGCAGGCCTCATTGATCCCGGTGCTATTACACAGCAAAACAACATATACTTAAGACAAAGATTAGACTGTGCTGAATGCACTGTGACATAAATCTTAAAACTGTGTACAAGACCGTAATACGATTAGCATATTGTTGGTAAAATAAATTCACCTTGAGTGTCTTTACCAGGCATCTGTTTTGCAACTTCATGAATCTTAAAGGAAATTTATAACCAAGTTTTTGCTCCTCTACCTGAGAGGGCTCCAGTATTGGCTCCTGCTGTAGCTGATAAACAGTAAAATGCTGCAAGAAAGTAAAACAGCAATGGGAATGGGGTCGCTGTCATTGCTTTAGGTTAAGTTTACACAGAGAATTTTGGTCAGGATTTTGAGGCTGTATCCATCTCAAAATCCTGACCAAAAAGACAGCTCCCATTCAAATCAATGGGAGACGCTCAGGCGTCTTTTCCGAGAGCCGTTTCTTCCGGCCCCCGGAAAAAAGAAGGGAGATGCTCATTCTTCAGGCCGTTTCGCCTCGCGATTCGGCCTGAAGACACACCCTCCTCTGGACTAGGTCCATTCATTAGGCCTAATCGGGAGTGGAGTGCTCGGCTGGATGCCAGTGCAGTGCACTGGCTTTCAGTCGCAGCTACTTAATTTTTGGACCGGAACTTGAGGCGGCCTCTGCCTCAGGTTCCGGTCAAAAAAAACCCTGTCTGAACTTACTCGGTCTTCCCTGAGATACTTTAGCATAAACCTAGAGCCAAATTCCCTATTTTCCATGAGTTCTGCATGTACAGTATTTGAAGTGGAATCTGTTCAATGGATAGGCGTTTTTTTACGTGGGATCTCCTTCAAGAAGAGACTTATTGTGCTGCCTTCGACTGCTCCATTTCTATACTATACTCCTCATGATATTGCAAATTGAAGGTAGACTTTTAGATGGATTCCACTTAGATTTTTGGCCCTGTCAGCCCCTAGAATAATTTATTTATTTTTATTATTTATTTAGCTTGCGTTACAGAAACACAGCTTTTTGTGTTGCAGTTTTGCTGGGGTTTTTTGAGTCAAAGCCAAGAATAGCTACAAGAGAAATGTAAAATATATTGGAAGCTTCTTATACTTCTACCTTCTGCTCAATCCACTCCTGTCTTTAATTAAAAAACAAACAAACAAAAAAAACCAACACAGCAAAATCTCCAAACTAAAAAGCTGGGTTTTTTGCAATGTGGGGCCTCAGCCTAAGAGTGCATTCACACGGAGTAAAGTGGTGCCGATTCTGCCACGATAACTTGCGGCAGAATCAGTGCTAATAAAAACACTCCCATTGAGGAAAATGGAACCCATTGAAATCAATGTGTTTAAAAGCCTCCCATTGATTTCAATGTGTTCTGCACAGAAGATGGAACCCATTGAACTCAATGGGAGTCTTTTTATCAGCGCTGATTCTGCCGCGAGTTATCGTGGCAGAATCAGCACCACTATACTCCGTGTGAATGCACCATAAAGGTGTTCAGATGAGGGAGATTCCTTTAGCATCTGCAAAAGAAGTTCAGTTACGCTTTATGTGCTTGTTGGAACTCCTCAATCTAGTTTTGATGTTTCTTTGCAAATTCTCTGTGCTGCATGTGGTGAAACTGAGCTGTTTTTGACTTTCTTGTGAATATATTCTGATGCTACATATACACAACCGTCATTTACAGGTCTGTGGAAAACGGATATCATCTGTGTGCTGCCTGTTTTTTTCTTGGACCATGTTATTTGAACATAAAGAACAAGAATAGTACCTTTGCTGAGTTTTGTGGCCTACATATTACTCTTAATTTTTTGTCCTCGATTTCCTGGTTTCAGCCGCTGCTTAGGCCTAGATGAATGGATCTAATGGGAGGGTTATCTCGCCCTGCGAACTCTTTGGATGAATCGGCTTCGGAATCCACAGCAAGGTTGAGGAGGATGGTTATTTTTTTTCCAGTGTCCTGATTTGATCTCTGCCTCCTATTGAAAGCAATGGGAGGTAGCATCAGAGAATTCACCTCAAAATCAGGGACATATTCTGCTGTGTGAATATAAAACTAAGAGGAAAAGAGGAGATCCCTGGGTTAGGATCCACAGTGGGTGATGAAGTGTTGTTCACATCTGCTTGTTGTCAAGAAGATACATTTAGGTTTCTACTTGCCCTCTATGTAAAGACTGTTTAGAAACACAGTTGCTGTTAGTCCGTGTTTATGGGGACAGTCTGTGGCTCTTTCTTTTTATGGGGGAACTATAGCATTGGCCGCTGTTCTAGATGGAAGCGAAGAATACATAAATGTGAAATATATAAGCTATCTGGACATTCATTCCCTTTGCTTGTTATGTATTCTGCTCATAGAAATAGCCCCTCTAACATATTGTGGTCATCAGATCATCCAGAATAGCTTGGCTTTCTGTTCCTCCGGGTAGCATTGTCTATAATGTTCTTTCCTTACTACCGGCTGTCTTAGCTAAATCCTACATGCAGAGACAATTTTTTTTTCTATGCTTTTAATAGTGTCTAGACTCACATGGTGATGCTTGTGTCATGCTAGCTTAGTGAAGATTGAGCACATTTCCTGTGAAAAGCTAGGACAAACCATACATGTATTATAGAAAATGGGATATCTCTGACATTACACTTACATTTCCTCAGGACTGTGAAATGCGTGTGGTGCTTATCCCACTCCTTTATACCTTCCTAGTTCTCTTTTATATTTTCTGAAATTATTTATCATGTATTTTATATCAGGTAATACAGCTTGAGTCTATGAAAGTGGAGACTAGAAATTGCTCATTATGTGTCTGGTTAATATACATGCTAAGCTGATTTCTTTCCTACCATTGTATTTCCTACCATTCCGATTGTCAGTCAAAAATCCCTTCATCATAATTTCGGTCAATTCTTTTATTAGCCTGCAGATGATGGCACCAGGTAATGATGCCCTAATACAGTGGTGCAGATGGTGTCATATACTCGGTATGCCGCTTCTTCTACCACTTGAAATACTGCTAACACAATAGGAAGAATTTGTTAAGGATCTAATCTAGTTTTCCGGTGTGTGCTCTGGGCAACCTCGGCCCAAAGTAATGGAAAGCTTCATGAGCCTGAGGAGTAGCTGTAGGCTGTGGGAGTTGCTATTCGTCATTTGTAATGAAGAAAAGTGACCGAGAAAAAATAATGGGTTATTAAAATCATGTTAAAATATTGTCTTGGCTTAGCCTTAGGTCGGCTAATGACCATTTCCACTGTAGACTATCTATGTCATTGGCAATTCACAGTCTGAACTGTATTTTTCCTTCATTATGAATTACACTGTGAAATGAAATCAGAATATTCCATACGCTAATAAGAACCAGTTCTATCTACACAGAGTAATTAAAGTCAAGGGCTACAAGCCATTGTTTTCTACAGTAGCTGGCAGAAGCAAAAAACAGAAATCGGCTTTAATAAATAACTTGTGTAGAAAAAATATGAAGCGATATTTCAGTATCAATAATTACTCCCATTCCCCCCCCCCCCCATCCAAAGCATAGGGGATAATCTTGATGATCTGTGGAGGTTCAACCACTGGGAGTCGCATTGATCATGAGAACTAGGCTATTTTACACCACAGAGGGTGTATTACAATTCAGGGACTCAAACTACAGCTCATAAAATGAATGGCCAGTAGCTACATACAAACTCCTTGCAGATGTTGTCCTTGGCAGGATTCAAACCCAGGACTCCAGCACTGCATTGCTAACCACTGAGCCACCATGCCGCCCAGGAACCATAGATTTTGGCACAAGATAATATAGTCACCTATATCCCTAATTAGGAATCCAAAGGTGACAACCATATTGGCATAGCCTCAACCAGGCCTACTGGTCTCACTCCATACTTCATCACTCTGTAAAGGGGATTTAGTGTATTAGGTGTCCACTAGTGCCAACCAGTCCTTACCTAGCTCTGCCACTGACTACTGAGGGATGGATTTGTAGGGTTGCAGGTCATCTATTTCCTCTCCCCGAACATTCCTATAGTCATAAACCACTGAAAATCATGTGGTTCACCCTGTGTCTCTTAATAGGGAAAAGATGTGTGCCTCGCTTTGTGGGAGAAGTGTAATGCTCTTGGAAACCTTGAGTCTTGGCATACATGGGAATGATACTTTAACATGCAATCTACCTAAACATTGTTGCTCACCAAGTATAACCCTATATCGCAAATGTATTCCCGTATGAAACTGTTGGAAAACAAGTCTAGTGAATGGAAGCCCCACGACACCATTTTCAGTACTTATAGGATAAGCCGCTGGTGCCAGGTACTTCTGAACTTCGATGGGTCAGAGGTGTTAAGGCGACACAATAGTGACTTACAAAAAGGTAGTGTCAAAAGGAATCTGTCACTAGATTTTAAATATTCTAGATATGCCATCTCAAAACTTTGTTTCAGCGTTGTATGAACATTGCATGAAGAGTTGATGATTTGGTGGATATAAATTTTCAGAGACTAGTCATAAGAAGAGTCTAGTAGCTTGTGCAGTGAAGTGTGATGTTCTTGCTCAGCTTCTTGTGAGAACTACACATACTGTATCCTAAATGTCACTGGACTCTTCCCATGACTCTTGCCTGGTAGTGCATGCTGTCTTATAACATCTTTTTAGACACCATGCTAAAGTGGATACTTTTAGGGATATGTTTAGAATGCTCTTCCCTTGCTGTATAAACACATGGTGATTTCAAGCCCAAAAATTTAGTACCAGGTTTCCTTTCCAGTGATTACGAGTTTGTGAATAAAAAAAAAAGTTCCAATAGTCATCGGGAGCATCAGTCACCACTGTTCAACAGGGCAATAACCAAATTAGTAATTCTGGTGCCTTTGCTGATTATGGCTATAATATCGACATATCTATTGAAGACAGTTGGAGCTATTCTGAAATAATGGAACCTACAGTATATTCTGTACAGTGGATGGGACGTTCTGCTTCCCATACTGCACTTTGTATTTCACTGCTGCCTGATACAGCTTTGTACAGCTGATTGACTGTCTGCAGCCCCATTCGCCGTTCAGGTATTTAGGGTCCCCTTATGTGGACTGGAATTTTGAGAAACTTGTAAAGGAGGTGGGGGGGGTTAGTCAACTCTCAGGGACCCCTTTTTATACAAATTAGCCCTGCAATATCCTTCACTTGAGATATATATATATATATATATATATATATATATATATATATATCATCTCATTCAGGGCTTGTTGAAAATGCCATTGCCTTTGCACATATGACTGCATTTCTGTCAATTCATGTTGGCATTCCATTGAAAGATCAGACGGATCAGAGTGAACAGAATGGTAACATGAATTTCGCAGACCTTAAGGTGCATGATCTCATTGACACAGTTTTGAGTAACCCATTTACATTTTTCTGACCACTTCTCCAGGGTTGGGATCTCATTGTTTCACTGGCTGTATACAGTTAAGACCCATTGAGTTTTTCTAAAACTGAGTATTTTGTAAAGGCTTTTTTAACCTTTTGTATTACTACGTACCAATTCCATTTACTAGGCCACTTCTCCATTCCCACCCCCTGATGTTATTAAAGGCATGTTTTGGTAGATATTTTTTCTTATTATAGGGTGTTGATTAAAAGCTGTTACTTCTAAAGCTCAATTCCTCCAGGAGGCCTCACAATATTCTATTCTTTATCAAAGAATCAATCTCTTGTGGAACTGAATGGATTTTTTTTTTTTCATGATCGAATGAACAGTTCTTGATCTGCCTCACAAGTCTATTCAGCAGGAAACAGTTTTCATTTCAAGCTTTTGTATACAGAAGCTATAATCTTACAAAAGTCACAAATGTACTAGGCTTTAGAACTTCCTTAGAAGTAGATCTCCACCTGACAGCACGCTACCAGAACAGCGACATTGTGTTCCCAGTGTTTTACGAAGCTTGTTTTTGCTTCTCATAATTTTCAAACATTGGTGATTCTTAAAGGTAATTTACTATTGCAGTCGAGGATTCTGGGAACAGATTAAGGCCTCTCTCCACGTAGTGCAGAAGAGCACATACGTTGTTATACACTGTCTTGTTCTTGCACGGTTTCCTACTTTCCAGGAACATAATTGTCCTAGAGTTGGATGCTTGTTGTACAGTTCTCTCTTGGTTCCAGAGTTGGGAAAACCAATGGAAGATTGTGGATCATACTCCTACATAATCTGTGATGTAATACATGTACAGCAGATATTTTTTACTGTGATCCTTTCTTTGTAAAATATACAGTCTGTTCAAATTTTGGAAACCAGGGCAATAGATTTGCGATTGGTATATACAACATACAACCATTTTAGCCACTTCTTATATGTCATACAGAGAATTAAAAGTGGTACCCAAACTCCTGGTATTTATCAACCAAAAGGTTAGAAAGGTATACAACGAACTGGGTAACACCATGTCAGACAAAAGGAAAAAAAAAAGTTTCAGTGCTTGTCCATGTATCCTGCCCTTCTGTGATTACTGTACTTGGTAGATATCTATATGAAATTAGGTGACCCATTCAGGTCCACTGGTAGCCATGGCTCTAGGTAATCGTGCTGTTCCAGTATTGGGCCAATCATGTTTTTCCTGTATGCAGGGACGGATCCAGGGCCGTGCAACCGCCCGGGCCCCGCGCCTAGTGGGGCCCCGCGGCCCGGCCCTAACAAAATGGTTCCGGTCAGCTCGGCATAGTTGGGCAAGTGCCGGGGCCCACAGACTGTGGGCAGATGAAGGGGGAGAACGTGATGAAACTGGGGACAGAGATGGAGGGGGGACATGAAACTGGGGGCAGAGGAAGGGTGTATATGAAACTGGGGGAGAGATGGAGGAGGGGCATATAATTTACGGGTGACTGTAGGAGGATTATACTGTGTGGGAGCACATGATAAATGAATGAGAATGGGTGGAATCAACATAAAAGTGAGTGGAGCCAGATTTGCTGCGGCGCGCAGAGCACATTTTACCCCTCTTTCTACTCTTTGAAAATTGGGAGGTATGGCGTTAGTGACGCCACACTCCTGCATGACATCACTCGCTTCATCTGCAACGCACAGTGTCTCGACTCCCCCCGCCTCCTTTACTGAGGCTCTGTCGCCCAAGGGCCCATAAAAACCTGGAGCCGGTCCTGGGTCAGCATGTCCCTACGGACGCCGATGAGCTGAATACATAGGCGTTTAAAGCAGGAGCTGTCACAGCTCAGCTCCTGTTTTAACGCTGAGCTCCGGCATTTGTAGTCGCAATGTGATGATGTCACATCGCGCCAACAATATGTGTATGAGGGAGAGAGCTGCGGGGGAATGAGGAAAGGTGAGTGTGTGTGAGAACAGTATGACGCTGGGGCAGATGGAGGGGGAGAGAACAGTATGACACTGGGGCAGATGAAGGGGGGAGAACAGCATGACACTGGGGCAGATGAAGGGGGGAGAACGGCATGACACTGGGGCAGAGATGGGGGGGGGACATGAAACTAGGGGTAGATGAAGGGTGTATATGAAAATGGGGAGAGATGGAGAGGGGTCATATAATTTACGGGTGACTGTAGGAGGATTATACTGTGTGGAATCACATGAAAAATGAATGAGAACGGGCGGAGTCAACATAAAAGTGGGTGGGGCCTAATTTGCTGCGGCGCGCTGCGCGTAGGGCCCCGCCAAAGTCAATTGCCCAGGGCCCCGCAAACCCTGGATCCGCCACTGCCTGTATGGAATCTCATTTGTCATAAAGCATATGAACAAACTGCATGACACTACTTCTGTACTAAAGAGTGTTACAAGGATTTCCTTAGACGTATTGAAGAGGATTTGTTCATAGACTGAAGTGGCTCTAGTCCATCAGTGCCCAGCGTGATGCTTGAGTACTCTGGCCATTAAACACTGGCAGCTGAATAAAATTTCAGTGATGCAGGGACATTATTGTCATGTTATCACCTACCTGCTAAAGGTCTTTATATTAAAATCATGATGCTGAACTGATTATTTTCCAGTCATTTGTTTTAGAAGCTTTTATGTTTCATGCAGAATGAAGGAGTTGGAGGCATGATGTCTTTTTATACAATATACATGAGAAGAATCCCATTATTGGGAAGCACTTTGAAAAGAAAAATGGTTTCCCTGGAATTTTTTTTTTTTTTTTTTTTTCAGAATGTTGTCAACTATGCAATGTTCTGGAGAGACTATCAAGGAATATTGGTGAATTCATCTGGCTAGAAGCTAATGTTTGTGTATTGACAAAGACATAATCCTTTTATTTAAAGGGAGCACATATATATATGTGTGTGTGTGTAGGAAGTCTAAATACACAGATTTTACATGGTTTGTTTTTACTGTAATATATTAATAATATAATAATATTAGTAATATCATTTGGAGTACACTTAACCAGCAGGGTTTGAGCTGAGACGTATTTCAGATATTGCATTACGTTGTAAACAAGACTCACTAGAATCCAGTATATAAACACAGGTTGGGTTCACCTGAATCAAAAAGTCCTTACCCTTGTGAATCGGTGATTTGTCAATATGCAAATGAGCCCTTTGGAGTAATGAAGGCATTGCCACTTATTTCTTTGGAGCAAAACCATTACCCTCATTGCTCTGAAGAGCTAACTTGTACATTGACAAAAGCAGTGGTATCTTTGCACTGTAGGCAACCATTTACAAGGGGAAAACATTGTCTGATTCAGGCGATCTTAAGCTATGTATCTGCTTGGCTGGGTTGATATACTGTTCCCTGGTGACAAACTCCCTTTAAAAGAGTATGGTTACAATAGAGAGTAGTTTTTTTTTTTTCTCTCTCTAGAAGCACTATTGGGGTATGGTTAAATCACAAGATTAAAATTAAAAAGTATATGTAATAATAATAAAAAAAAATGCATCAGAATTCTGGCATAACTTGGGCCAAAAAAGATGGTGTACTTGCTTTATATCTTATTTACTAAGTGTCTTGGACACTTTAAGACAATTTTGTACCTTGTATAACGAGTGGGAGGGATTTACTGGGTGGAACTGACAGAAGAAGGGAACAGAATTAAGATGCAACCTGATGTGCCAAATTTTTGGTGCAAATTTTTTTTTTTTTTGTCAGATGTTAAGCCAGGTAATAAGTGGTGGAAGGTTACTGTAGACAGTCTAAAGATATGCCAGAAGATGTGATCTATTTGGCGAAGTTTAAGGCCTCGTTCATATCTGTGTCTGTAATACGTTCGGAGGAGTTGGCATGGGGACCCCTGAACAGACTACCGAATGCATTGGCAAGCGGTGTGCAGTGAAAGCACACGGACTGCATAGACTATAATGGGGTCCGTGTGCTTTCCGAATGGTTTCCGCACGAGTCATGCAGTCAGGAAAGTAGATTGTGAACTACTTTTGTGTCCGCATGTTCCATGCGGAGACTGTGCGGGAAGCACACGGACCCTATTATAGTCTATGGGGTCTGTGTGCTTTCACTGCACACCGCTTGCTAATGCGTTCTTTAGTCCATTTGGGGGTCCCCATGCGAACTCTCCCAAACATATTACCGATGCAGATGTGAATGTGGCCTAAGACTATGTAGTCTAAGTTTGAACTGTCTAAAGTTTTGCCTGTATTTATAAATCTGACCCAATGTGAATTGTTTGATTTGGAAAACAACCCCTATGGTCTCTGTCTAGTCATAGCTTTATTTTGATAAGGATTTCAGTGTAAGTAATATCTAATCTTGTATGAGCCATGACTTTTTGTAGTCTCCTGTCTGAGTGTGTAGGCGAACTAGAACAGAAGGTAATTCCTTTTCACTGCCAAGTGCTGAATAATTGTCCTGTGAATTAGTAGGATGGAAGGAAAAATAATCCTGGCTGTGTTGGTACAAGGATGTGGTAGTGCTAATAGAAAGAAGTAGGAGGTAACAGAACATGCAGACCCACATACACTTTTTATGGCGCTTGTTTCATTTACTGCTTGTTTTGTCTGCTAATTAAGGTTCACACATTGACCTTCTGAAAAGTAAAGAAACCGTGTCTGGATGAGAAATTCGCTATTGATGGCAGTCTGTGGATTACACTGAAACGCTTGACATCCATAAGTGCTTCATTTAACATGTTACCATGGAGACCTCCGAAACATAGACCTGCTGGTGTATCTTTTTAGTTTTCTGCCATACTTCTGTTCTCGCTAGTGTACAGGTTTCCATGAATATATGATGA
The DNA here is from genome assembly GCF_031893055.1 of Leptodactylus fuscus. Classification (NCBI taxonomy): domain Eukaryota; kingdom Metazoa; phylum Chordata; class Amphibia; order Anura; family Leptodactylidae; genus Leptodactylus; species Leptodactylus fuscus. The sequence goes on along the minus strand of NC_134269.1, from coordinate 141,330,954 downwards.
ACTGAAAAGATGTAAACCATATAATATGCAATCTAGTTCATACCCTTGGTTAATGTCACATCCTTCATATGTCCCTGAAACGGACCCAATATCTACAAATAGCATCACATGTTACTTAAAGGTTTTTTTTTTTTTTTTTTATACCTTACTCTCTACATGATTCATCCATGTCTAGGCCCCCCCCCCCCCTTATCACTAGAATGGTCTCCATTTACCAATCCAGTCTGGTAAGGAAGAATGATGGACAGGTAGTTGTCTCTCCTTTCACTACTGTAGTTGTAATGACAGCTGAACACAGTTTTCATGATTTCTTTCAGACATTTATGGCCTATTTAGTGAATAGGCTATACATGTCTATGGTGGGAAGACCAATTTTAACTTGCATGAAAACAATTTTCAACATGAATGCAGAAATTTGTGTCTTAATATCAGCTGGTTCTGGAAAAGTTGAGCAAGAATCTGTATTACTCAATTACAGCTTCCACGTGGGTGATAACACTCCCAGATATCTATATGATATGTATGTAAAGTGATTTAGTTAAAATGCACAAGTAGAACAATTTGACATTTAGGACTATAGGTAAATGACAGTATGGAAGAGCAGCCATATTGCACAAAACACAAAAACTTACCTTTTAATTACGGTTTTGATTAAAGGTGACTCAACCAAATGTTAAATAGGGATTGCTGAGACAATAAAGTATTTCTATCCAGATACTACAAGGTTTAGAAAGCCCTAGTATCCTTATACTATAAAGTATTCCTATACTATAAATTATCCCTATATCTCCTACTGAATGCTCAGCTTCTACCTATGTTGCTCCACTGTGACTACTCTGTTGCAGATTTCTTCCAGGGTATTGGTGTTCCTAGCCATGTCTATTAGCAAACTTTGATAGAGAATAATTGTTCTAAAGAAAACTTTTCTCCGGGTTGGATCTGAGTGATTATATAAGCCCAAAAAGCAAGGCTGCAGCAGATGTGGCCGTGACACAGTATCTTGGCAGACTGCTAATGCTGAGATTGATGGGAAAAGGGTAATGGGATCAAGGCAAGATAAAGTTTTTACTTGAGAATGACTTAAAGGTGTTATCCAGCCAGAAAAACATGTTTTGGGGAAAACAGCATACAGTCTTGTATAATAATAAAAGAAGTTTTGCATGCCTTACTGCTTCCCCTCCCCATCCGTATTTGTCACAGATGTGTGATTGGCTCTAGTAGTCATTGGCTGTAACCCTGCACATAGCGATTGGCTGAAATGGTGACATGTCCATGTCAGGACATCAACAATGGACAAGTTAGTAGAGAGACCAGCAGAGGAGTGAGCAGCAGTAGAAGGGGAGAGGTATGGGATTCCATGCAAAAAAATGAATTGCTGAACAATCCGTTTATTTATTTTTATTATGTTGAGAGTTGGACAGAAAACATAATGGGGGTGTGGGGAGCACTAATGTTTCACTGCATTGGTGTTTGTGCCAAAAATATGCACCAAAAGGTGACATTTTGTCCATTTTCCAATCTGCTTGTCACTCGATCAAGGTGGGGTTTGGATTCCTTGTCTCAGCAGATTTACTATAATTCGCAACAGCTGAGTTATAGTAAAAACTATTGTGAGCTATACCTGAGATCTATCACATGTTTCAGTTGTGGTGCACTAGACCTCCTGCGCCAGAATTATTAACAGCCTCTTAATTCTGGCACATCTGCCGCAACTACCACACCCTATAATAAGATTGCTGCATGATGCGATGGTCTTAGTAAATTGTCCTCAGTGTTTCCCTGTATTGTATGTGTGTGTGTATATATAATGTTATATATTTTTTTTAATTGTTGTACTTGGGGCCAAGGAACATGTACAAGTTTTGCTGATTTGACATTACAGGATTAAGCTCCTTGTCCATGATCTATTTATAATGGAATCCCGAGAAGTAACCTTTTCACTTTCACACATTTCAAAGGTTCACATTCCAATTTAGACTTATTTTTCCATTTGCAGTCTTGGAAATGAAAGGTTTTTTTTTTTCAGCATCTAATTGGAAGATAACATTGCTGCAGGATAGTCACTAAATGCTAAAAGGGAACTGCGAACATGGAGACATATTTGATCATTAACACTTCCAATACAAGCTGTGACCTTCTAAAAGTTGTTTCCAGTGAATCATTTCACTTAGGAATTAAGAACTTCAAAAAGTTGCTATTCTGGTCATGACCGATTTCAATAGAAAACGCTAACCTTACAGTTTTACTCACTTCACTAAAGTGGAACATTTCTTATTGCTCTCATAAAGTGAAATGTGATTGCCACGAGTACAACTACATAGCTTAACCTGAAATAAATAATTTACAGTGACTCACAAATATGAAGGCAAGGTAATAAACTACTTACAAATGGCCACATTATTCCTGATAAATCTATTGCAGGAGTATTGTATCTGGCCTCCTAAACACTTAATGCTTTAAAAGGGTTAGTCCAATTGGATGGCCTGCTTCTGTATTACTTTGACCCACTGCAGCCACTTGTCACTGCCATGGGAGTGTAGTTTTTTTTTTTTTTTTTTCTTCAAAGTGTTTGGATTTTTTAAAGTTGTTAAAACATTACAAAAATTTTATCCATTTGGTATTGTCATAATCATAACAATCTGCAGACTACAGGTAACATAAGAAAAATTTGTCTTTGTACCGTGTTAGCCAGTGGATATGAAATGTAAAGATTGAGTCCTCAGTAGTTGAAACCTTTTTTACATAGATAACAAAAAATGATGACCGATTGCAAGCTTTCGAGAATACTCGGGTCTCTTCATCAGACATATCAGGTTATACCATGCTTGTTGAAGAGACCTGAGTAGTCTCGAAAGCTTGCAATCGGTCATCATTTTTTGTTGGCCATTAAAAAAAGGTATCAACTACTGAGGATTCTCAATCTTTACATTACAGGTAACATGTCATTGTAGCCATGCAGTGAATGCCGTAAAAATAAAACCTCTAAGAATGTGATTTGCATGCACTTTTTCTCTAATTCCACCCCATTCTGATTGTATTTTTCCATCTTTCCAATTAATTGGGTGGAATATTGATTGGTACCATTATGTAGTACAATTTTTCATGCAAACCCTCATACAACTCTGTGAACAGAAAAATAATAAAGTTCGTTTCGGCACGCCACCCCCTGACGAAGGCTGCGTGCCGAAATGTGCATCTGGGTTTCCGGGCAGTAGGTGTCTCTCCCTGTTTAGTGCGCTTGTTACACCATTAACATGGGTAAGCTTTACTATATCCTATTTGGATGTTTACATGCTGATATTGGGTACTCTTATTTAAGCATAGCTGTACTTCATGTTTTGTGTTATTGAAACTGTTCATGCACTTATGCTTCCTATTACTTATATCTTTGAGGTACAATACTTTGGACTATATCGACTCTGTACTAATGCACTATGTTTTATTAGAATCGTAGTCCATCTTTTATGGTGTGTCATAGCATAGACAGGAATTTATTGGATCTCTTGGCCATCTTGGCTCTCTACTGACCGGTGGATACTCTGCATGTAATTCCCTTTCGTGTATGTCCCTTTATTTATATTACTAATGATGTTGATATACTAAATAAAGCTATTTTTTGGTAAATTTCTACTACAGTCTAGTTTCTACTCTTTTTATCATTGTGTCATACTTGCCTTTTGTTTGTTTGCTACATTTTACAGACTAGTCATTACAATGATTAACATAAGAATAGCATATTGTTTGTCATTTTTGGAGAAAAACAACTTTGAAATCTTATACAAATGAGCTGAGGCAGTGATACACTGGAGCCATACTTGTGCTATCAGACCCTTACCATCTCCTGCCTGTGCCACCACCTGTCACCTTAGTACCATCACAGTCCTATATTTGTTCCATAAACTGATTACTTTATCATTCTGTTATTTATCCATAGGTAAGTTTCTTCATTTCTCTATATGCTTCATATTCTTTATTAATTCGTCTGTTCAGTTGCTTGTGTCTTTTTTATGCCATGCAGACTGTTGCTTAGGTAGTTCATTCTGTAAACAGACATTAAACCTAAACAACGTGAGCCCTGTGCCTTGTCGTTAATGTGAAGCACCCTGCCCTGGCGCAGGAGATATGAAGACCTGAATAGTAAATGCCAGGATTTATATATCTCCCTGGTTGTCCACCCCTTCCTTTGTCCGGCAGTTTACATAAACCTTTCCCATGCATGACCTCTTTGGAGAGACAAACCTTTTAATATTCCTGCTACATATATATATTTATATTTACTGGATCTGAATATGACTTCTACAATGCGCAGTCCAACTCCTCTGTATAGAGATATAGTATTTCCGCACACCAGGAAAAAACTTTATATGCGTACAAATTTTTTTTTATTATGTTATCTCAATCAATAAAAAAACTTGTCCACTCGGCACAAAGAATAGATAAATGCATACAACATCAGAAAAAATGCCGACCGTTTCGGTCCCAGTGGATCTTCGTCAGGGGGTCATCAGTTGTCATGGAATGTAATGGTTGTGTCTGTGTATTTTCAACGTAGGGCCCCGGCCTTTGATGAGATATTAAAGAAGACAGTATATATTATGACAAGACATTTGTTTTATTTCATATTTTTCAAAAAATAAGGTATTAAAATGATCATTTTAGTAACAGTTTTTAGTCCGATTTATTATTTATCCTAAAACCTGCATATTTAGAAATAATTTTGATAAATTAAGTAATTGAACAAATCCACAAATGAAATGCATAACATTGCCAATACAAATCATCTTGTGTTTTTGGAGAAAACCTTCATTTTTCCAAAATAAAGCTGGGTTTCCACATTTTACTGTTCACCCTTGTTAAGTGTAAGCAACGTTGTGGCAGTGATATCATTATTACTAGAGATGAGCGAACAGTGTTCTATCGAACACATGTTCGATCGGATATCAGGGTGTTCGCCATGTTCGAATCGAATCGAACACCACGTGGTAAAGTGCGCCAAAATTCGATTCCCCTCCCACCTTCCCTGGCGCCTTTTTTGCACCAATAACAGCGCAGGGGAGGTGGGACAGGAACTACGACACTGGGGGCATTGAAAAAAATTGGAAAAAGTCATTGGCTGCCGAAATCAGGTGACCTCCATTTTAGACGAATAGTGGATTTCAAATCCGGGTCATATGAGAATGTGAACTTTGTGACTATGAGACAGGGATAGCTGTACAGGCAGGGATAGCTAGGGATAACCTTTATTTAGGGGGGAATGTTATTAAAAATAACTTTTTGGGGCTCTATCGGGTGTGTAATTGTGATTTTTGTGAGATAAACTTTTTCCCATAGGGATGCATTGGCCAGCGCTGATTGGCCGAATTCCGTACTCTGGCCAATCAGTGCTGGCCAATGCATTCTATTAGCTTGATGAAGCAGAGTGTGCACAAGGGTTCAAGCGCACCCTCGGCTCTGATGTAGCAGAGCCGAGGCTGCACAAGGGTTCAAGCGCACCCTCGGCTCTGATGTAGGAGAGCCGAGGGTGCACTTGAACCCTTGTGCACCCTCAGCTCTGCTACATCAGAGCCGAGGGTGCGCTTGAACCCTTGTGCACACTCTGCTTCATCAAGCTAATAGAATGCATTGGCCAGCGCTGATTGGCCAATGTATTCTATTAGCCTGATGAAGTAGAGCTGAATGTGTGTGCTAAGCACACACATTCAGCTCTACTTCATCGGGCTAATAGAATGCATTGGCCAGCGCTGATTGGCCAGAGTACGGAACTCGACCAATCAGCGCTGGCTCTGCTGGAGGAGGCGGAGTCTAAGATCGCTCCACACCAGTCTCCATTCAGGTCCGACCTTAGACTCCGCCTCCTCCGGCAGAGCCAGCGCTGATTGGCCGAAGGCTGGCCAATGCATTCCTATGCGAATGCAGAGACTTAGCAGTGCTGAGTCAGTTTTGCTCAACTACACATCTGATGCACACTCGGCACTGCTACATCAGATGTAGCAATCTGATGTAGCAGAGCCGAGGGTGCACTAGAACCCCTGTGCAAACTCAGTTCACGCTAATAGAATGCATTGGCCAGCGCTGATTGGCCAATGCATTCTATTAGCCCGATGAAGTAGAGCTGAATGTGTGTGCTAAGCACACACATTCAGCACTGCTTCATCACGCCAATACAATGCATTAGCCAGTGCTGATTGGCCAGAGTACGGAATTCGGCCAATCAGCGCTGGCTCTGCTGGAGGAGGCGGAGTCTAAGGTCGGACCTGAATGGAGACTGGTGTGGAGCGATCTTAGACTCCGCCTCCTCCAGCAGAGCCAGCGCTGATTGGTCGAGTTCCGTACTCTGGCCAATCAGCGCTGGCCAATGCATTCTATTAGCCCGATGAAGTAGAGCTGAATGTGTGTGCTTAGCACACACATTCAGCTCTACTTCATCAGGCTAATAGAATACATTGGCCAATCAGCGCTGGCCAATGCATTCTATTAGCTTGATGAAGCAGAGTGTGCACAAGGGTTCAAGCGCACCCTCGGCTCTGATGTAGCAGAGCCGAGGCTGCACAAGGGTTCAAGTGCACCCTCGGCTCTCCTACATCAGAGCCGAGGGTGCGCTTGAACCCTTGTGCAGCCTCGGCTCTGCTACATCAGAGCCGAGGGTGCGCTTGAACCCTTGTGCACACTCTGCTTCATCAAGCTAATAGAATGCATTGGCCAGCACTGATTGGCCAGAGTACGGAATTCGGCCAATCAGCGCTGGCCAATGCATTCTATTAGCCCGATGAAGTAGAGCTGAATGTGTGTGCTAAGCACACACATTCAGCACTGCTTCATCACGCCAATACAATGCATTAGCCAGTGCTGATTGGCCAGAGTACGGAATTCGGCCAATCAGCGCTGGCTCTGCTGGAGGAGGCGGAGTCTAAGATCGCTCCACACCAGTCTCCATTCAGGTCCGACCTTAGACTCCGCCTCCTCCAGCAGAGCCAGCGCTGATTGGCCGAATTCCGTACTCTGGCCAATCAGCACTGGCTAATGCATTGTATTGGCTTGATGAAGCAGTGCTGAATGTGTGTGCTTAGCACACACATTCAGCTCTACTTCATCGGGCTAATAGAATGCATTGGCCAGCGCTGATTGGCCGAATTCCGTACTCTGGCCAATCAGCACTGGCTAATGCATTGTATTGGCTTGATGAAGCAGTGCTGAATGTGTGTGCTTAGCACACACATTCAGCTCTACTTCATCGGGCTAATAGAATGCATTGGCCAATCAGCGCTGGCCAATGCATTCTATTAGCGTGAACTGAGTTTGCACAGGGGTTCTAGTGCACCCTCGGCTCTGCTACATCAGATTGCTACATCTGATGTAGCAGTGCCGAGTGTGCATCAGATGTGTAGTTGAGCAAAACTGACTCAGCACTGCTAAGTCTGCATTCGCATAGGAATGCATTGGCCAGCCTTCGGCCAATCAGCGCTGGCTCTGCCGGAGGAGGCGGAGTCTAAGGTCGGACCTGAATGGAGACTGGTGTGGAGCTATCTTAGACTCCGCCTCCTCCAGCAGAGCCAGCGCTGATTGGTCGAGTTCCGTACTCTGGCCAATCAGCACTGGCCAATGCATTTCTATGGGGAAAAGTTAGCTTGCGAAAATCGCAAACTGACAGGGATTTCCATGAAATAAAGTGACTTTTATGCCCCCAGACATGCTTCCCCTGCTGTCCCAGTGTCATTCCAGGGTGTTGGTATCATTTCCTGGGGTGTCATAGTGGACTTGGTGACCCTCCAGACACGAATTTGGGTTTCCCCCTTAACGAGTTTATGTTCCCCATAGACTATAATGGGGTTCGAAACCCATTCGAACACTCGAACAGTGAGCGGCTGTTCAAATCGAATTTCGAACCTCGAACATTTTAGTGTTCGCTCATCTCTAATTATTACCAATGCACAATGTAAGAACATTGGTTACCGTGGTTACTGAGGTAGTTCATTGGTTACGATATTATCAAGATGGATTGAAATGCATCTATTGTTCTATTACCTGGAGAAATCAATGTCAGGCAGTGCAGTAAAGCCACAGCATTGTAACAATAGAGAACCTCCCTTCACATACTGTAGTGCTTACCCATGTGGTTTTTGCTTGTATTATTGCTGCTAGGCATATTCCATTTTTTTTTCCAGTTCTATGAGAATTATTTCATTTTTTTTTTACATGCCTTCAGATTTCCGTATATAGTATCTGATGTGAGAATATGGTATGATTGCGGCATTCACAGGCTGCTATTTTGCTGTAGTAGTTTCAATGCAGTAAATCCAGCTCTAGAAGTATGTAAGGTGTATCTAATTGCTTTGAAGTCCCCGGCTTTCATTACTGATGTCTCAGAAAAAAATGAGATGAATTGTAATTGTATGTTACACTGCAAACTGTTTTCCATCAACGTGTTACTATTTTCCTGTAAAGAAAGCATATTTTTATTTTTTACAAAATTACCACCAGTAAAAAGCAATTACTTTGCAGTATGAATCCATTTTTGTAACTATCAATTCCATAATTTATCAAATTCTAAGGCCCCATGCGGAAATCTGGGTCAGAGAATCTTGTCTGCACACTGGCTACTTTTCTTGGCTTGAGCCCAGTTTGGACATTGGTACTCTTTACATCATAGTAATCTTTGATGCTAGAAGTTTGACAACTTGCACCTTTGCAATCCATACTGTGTACAATACAGGACAGTGAAGTATCAGGGGAGCAGGAATTCTGATCATCATAGATCACTATGATGAATGGAGTCCCTGTTTCCTGACTGGGTTTGGGCTGGAAAATCCAGCTGATATATTAACCTCATTTTCCAGCCCAGATCACCCGACAAGTATGGGGCCTTGAAGGGGTTTTCCAGGCTAAATAATTGATGACTTCTCCTTAGTATAGGTCATCAATTAAGGATAGGCAAGGATCTGACACCAACAATGTCACATGGCCTGTGAAGCAGAAGAGGTGCTCGGGGAGCCCTACTGATGCTTTAAACAGCTGAGCCACATGACCGGGATGAATCCTCAAGAAATCATCAATTTTAAGAGTACCAGAAAACCCATCCTCATGCTGCTCATATGCATTAGATGTGCATTGGCCGAACCTCTCAATGCCATCAGGTTTAACTGGCAATTTTATGAATATTGGTCATTGGCCAACAGCTATCTAAAGTGTATGGGCAGCTTTAGGCTAGTTTAACTTGGCAAAATTTGTAGAAGCTGAAAAATTCTGCTTCAGGAATTCTTAAACAAATATTTTCTGTTAGATCAAATCTGCCACAGAATTTGCAAATTCACTGCTAGACAGGTAGTATTTTTCTATCTCCAATTCATTCTAGTGGGAGTCCTCAGTAGGAATCCACCTGAAGATCGACCATGACGCTTATTTTTTATGCTAGCTAAAAAATATGAGCTAAAGGAAAACAATGAATGTCTGCCTCCTGTAGAAATGAAGAATGAGGCTGGTTTTCGAAGAGGAAGAATTCGAAGAGGATTATGAGATGGAATCCGCCTGCAAATCCGCTACAAATTCCTCTGTCTGAACATGCCCTTAGGCATGATAATACACATAATGTGTCTATATACATCATTTTATGGCAGTACATCAAATCCCAGCATCTATATTGCTATATCTTTAGGCCATTTGACCTGTGGTAAGGACAGAATTTGTGACCATAAAAGTGTCTGTATAATATAGTTGCATTTTGAGTATCTGCAGGAGGTCTTAATACAAGTTATCCCAGATATTTATCAGAATAGGTTGGAGCTTCCCTATTCGTTACAATGCATGTCATGTAACCTTCCAATAGATACATGTGTTTACAATACTGTCTATACAGTTCCTAATGTATTAGTCAATATAATATATAAACTCTATCCTCTACCTAAAAATAGGAATTGGTATGGGAATTCATACCTGATATGATGATGCCCCATGCTGCCTGGGGTCTTGTATCTTCTAGTAGTGAGAAACCAGGACTGGAGGGTGGGTAGGCTAAACCACTGTCTCAGTTCCCTCTACTTTCCCAGAGACCAACTCTGACTCCCTCATAAATGGCTGCCATGGTCAGTCAGAAGCAGTAAGATCCCTAATTCATTCAAATAGCTAGAGATTGACTTCCTAAATTATGGATCCAAATCTATACTACTAATAATTGTATAACATAAAAATAAACTGTTTTAATTTGTAGTCTGTAACTTTTTTTTTCCCAACACCAACTCTGAGTCCACAGCCCTGCAAGAAACTGATGGTTCTTAGTTCATGAAAAGATAGCATACTATTTTATATAAATCATAAGATAATATACTATATGCATACTTCATCATAACCTTATTAAAAAAGTCTCCCCAGAAAAAGCAAACAAACCTACACTAACTTACTGCTGTAAATTCTCAATTACTAATGTATCCTTACTATGCTCCAGTTTGTTCTTTTATTTTAGATAGTTTATTATTAGCATTCTTCATTTGTTACATGTTGCCCTTTTGCATTGTAGTATATAAATGGATGCTTCAATGTAGAAGCCTTAAATCTGTATACGTTCCAAGAGGCTCCTACACAAATATCCCATTGATGCCCATTGTTACTGAATTGTCATCCAACCATATTATCACTGCATCATTTAGGTGATGGTTGGTGCCAAATTGCAAGCGCCACAACCCACCTATCTTGTCTATAACTTGGCAGAAGTATCTAACTTTCAAAAATCCATTAATGTGTTCGTCATGTCCTGATGTCCTACAAAATATAATTCTATTTTCTTATAAATTGCTTTCTTTGTTTCTTCATTCTGCACAGCCCTCACACATGTGTTACTGAATCAGAAGCCACCTGTTCTTTGTGGCATATTACCAAATCTGAGGTAGGAAGCCAAGTCTGACAAAATCCATTTGTTTCTATTGCTGTATTTTACACAGCAGCTGAGAAGCGCTGATTTTTGCTTTCTGTAAACTCCCTACCAGGTAAAATAGGAATGTTCTGTCACGGTATGGGGGAAACGCATTAAAGCTGGCAGTGTAATCTACGGGTGGTCAATGTATGTGTACACAAACTAACCATGGAATTGCCTCTGGTCTAGCTCTGTATACTCTTCTGTCTCATAGAAGAGATCTGTTATAAAACACAATTAAACTTCATTTCTCTCTAATCCTGTGAATATGTACTTTGTGGATATATTATGTATTTATATATTTAGTTGATTTTATGAAATCTGGGAATGGATACATATTAGTTAACGATAGGGGAAATGTTAATCCCTCTCATCACTCTTTGGGATCCATTCCCACTATTCTTTTACCAGTGCTTCTCCTCCTCTTAGATAAAAGAAGTATTTACAAAGATCTACTGTTGTCATGTACATTTAATTTGTTTACTATCTCTTAGCCTAGGCCAGACCTGGGCATTATATGGCCCATGGACCACATCTGCTCCTATAACTATCTAACCTTAGGGTAAAGGCTGAATGGTGGGATAAAGGTAGATGCTAAATCCTAGTGGACTAAAAGACCTTTGATGATGTCATGATCATGGGATCATAGTCTGTGCAGCTATTCTGGATACTACAGGAGAATGTGGTGTTACACAGAAAGAGAAAGCTGCCAGGAATGGAGACTGATGCGAGGTAAGGAGGAGACAGTATGTGTGAGCAAAAAAGGGGACCTTGGGGCAGATGTAGGGACCAGATAAAGGGGGACATTAAGCTGGTGGCAGATAAAGGGGGACATGAAATTGATGGTAGATGGAGGGAGGCAATTAAACTGGGGCAGATGAAGGGGACATTAAGCTGGTGACAAATGAAGAGGGGACATTACATTGGTGGCAGATCAAGGGGGACATCAAGATGGTGGCAGATCAAGGGGGGCATTAAACTGTGGGCAGATGAAGGGGGACATTAAACTGAGGACAGATCGAGGAGTGGACATTAAACTGAAGGGGGTGGGAGGACGAAGGGTGACAGTAAACTGAAGGCAACTGGAGGACAACTGGCTTCCAATAATGATGATTGGTTAAGGGTAGAGTTTCCACTGAAGCTTTGTTTCTTTCAGTGAAGCTTGATGAGTTTTCAGTAATGGTGTTAATTATATAAAATAGCATTAAACTTAATATAATCTAATTAAAGAGTGTAATAATATTTTCCTAAAATAGATATTATGTTGAAACATTCTGTTCATTTTATGTGCAAAAAAGTAGGCCATCGAAATACAGTATTTCATATACCAATATACCATACTTAATGATATCTCGATGTATTGTAAAGTGCAGATACCAGAGTTAACAATTTCATTTGCGAAACCTTTAAGAGCTCATTCAGGATTTACTGGTGTTATAAGAATCTAGATTCCCCACTATAACTAATGTGCATCTTGCTTTTCATCTTGTCAGCCGTATTTTGCTGAACAACAAGCAGCCAGATGTAAAGAAGGGGCCACTGGTGAGTTAATTTGTAATTTGCTGGTGTGAGAGACAATAGCCGATTATACTCTCTAATTAGCCACGTTCCTTTTTAATTAAATGCAGACTTTCCTATTATTGTCCACATCTCTGTTACATTTGTCTCTATTGTTTGTATATGCGTATCACAGGGCTTTCTTCTTCCAGTAAATCTGATTGTGATAATTGTGTGTGACTATTATATCCAGTAGAGGTGGAGCTCTGCATGTATGGAGAGTTCAATGATCCATTAAGTCCAGATTCTGCCTCAGAGATATATGTAATATCAGCATATATTCAGACCTATATCTAGCAAATCTGTTCATTTAAAATGTACCAGTGATAAATCTATACATTACCTGTCTTGTGTAAGTCGTATAGCGTGTCTGTTGGGTCCAATTTGCCTACGAAGTCAATAATAGTGCCATGTACGGGCCTTTAGTAGGATCAGAATATACCTTTATGGTCATAACTTGGTTAAAGAGGACCTGAATTCAGCACACTGTTGTCTTTCCCGTTATATGCCCCGGGGCAAGAGATATCGGTGCAGTTACTGATAGCTCTTCACTGTCAGAAGGGTGTTTCAGACAGTCTAGCCGGACTGTGGGGAATGAACCTTCCTGACAGTACTGTCCATAGCCTAGTACATTGGGGCATTCCTCACTGCCCAGCATCATGGCTAGGCAGTAAGGAACGTACCCTCTGACAGTACAGGGCTACGGACAGTAGCCTCACAGCCCGATTAGACTGTCCGAAACACCCTTCTGACAGTGAAGAGCTATCGGTAACTGCACCGATATCTCTATCCCCGGAGCATATAACGGAACGCCAACAGTGCATTGAATTCAGCGTACTGCGGGCTTTCCAAAACCGCATGTGCCATGGAAGGTCCTCTTTAAAGCAATGTAGTGATCATCTTTTTTTTCCTGTGGAAATCATCCTGCAAGTACATTGGGGGCAGGCATTTATTTCCAGATTTGCCTACAGACAATCGTAATGCAGATTGTATCAATCAGGTCTGAAGGTGAGGATATTGGACACTGATTGACAATGTCTGTAAAGCGCTGTAGGGATATGTTGGTGCTATACAAGCTTGATAATAAAATACTAATTCCAGTGGAGGGCTCTGGAGCTTTTTATATGGTCTGTAGGTAAATCTAGTAGATCAGGTTCGCCACGATACACTTGCAGGCTATTTTGATTATCTCTAGGTTGCTTCATTAGTTTACCACAAAGAAATGTTTTTGCTCCTGTTAAAGGTACCTGCACAGCTCTGTTAATGGTCTGGAAGACATTTTAGACTTCCTGTACTGTGACCACATACATTTTATAGCTATTGGCCAGCAGCTATTCCTCTGGACCTTCCTGTACATATTAATGCTTGACTTGGTGGGGTGTGCATGCTTTCTGAATGGGGAAAAGGGAGTCATCTGCAGTCAGATATCTGTGGCAGCGACTTCTCTTCCCTTAGATTGGGCATGTTGAAATTCAGTAGAGGCCAAACAAACATTGTATGAACATCAAATACATGTGTGAGTAGTACAACGCGTTTGCTTGTTGCCATAGCTGGGTAGTTCTTAAAGTAGTTCAATGGACTTATTGCTAATTTGTTTGGGGGCTGAAAGAAAGCAGAGCTCCAAAGTCTTACCTAGTAAATTAGGAAACTGCTCCGCATTATTATTGCTGCTAGCATCTTTTTCTGTGTGGCATAAAAGAGTGATGGGTATTCTAGGATTCTGGTTAGCCAATCTATATGTGCAGTATGAAAATATATATGTGTGTTCTTCATTCACAATCTATGTTGCCTATGGTCTCATAGGATTACTGAATCTATTCTTTTGTGAATGCCAATGAATGTCTTTTCCTGGTGCTCCATCGATAAATATGTGCATGCATCTATATTTTGTGTCAAAATTTTTAGATTGATCTCCGGGTGTGAATAAACAGGGACAGTAAACCTGCTTCCTCTTTTTATATATATGCAGGCTTATCTCGGAGTTTGTATTCTCCCACGAGCAATGTGTGCAGCAATGGTTTGTACTTGCTGGCCTCGGTGCTGAATGCTATGAGAGGATTTATGTTTAATATGCTTGTTCAATTTGAAATGCAGTCGTAAAGCATTGGTGGAAGCCTGCGCTTTATGTCCCAGACACAATTTAGTTGCCATAACAACTTGGTGCACCTTTTTCCTTTCCTCTTGACACTCCTTTCTCTTCTGTGTTGATATACAGCAGTCATTGTGGGGAACTATAAATATATTCACCCGTTTTAACCTGCTAATTGATACATGGTTCAGCATATAAAATCCTCATCTGATTAGCTATTCCCCGGATAGGCCTATTTTTACGGCTTCCTCCCCGCTCCGCTCAGACTTCATTGTGTAGGTGGATTTTATTTTAAGCTTTGTCTCATATACTATTCGAATCTTCTAGTGCGGACTCCAAACAGATTAGAAAAATGGCATAAGATGGTCACGTATGCCTGGCGGCTAATTACTCATGCTACACATGGCGCGTGGTATTTGTTTTGTCTCGTATACCTAGCTTACCATTAGTTGGCTTCATTAGAATGACTGGAAAATCTTTACACCGTTTATAGATGTTTCACATGAAAGAACACGGATTTCAAGCTGATAAGAGGACTGATTGACATTTGCTTGTTTCGCCTATTAGCAAGCTAGATGATGCAGTGTTTATCTGGAGATCGCCAAATTGACTAGACAGGACATTGCTTGCCTTAAAGGGGTTTGCAGAAATATATAATATATAGATATATATTAAATAAGGATAATCACACTTCCGTACTTCATATCACTGACTTGTTAGAGTAGACTTGGAGTCAATTTACACCTGTAGATATAGGCGCAGAATGAGAACCAATTCATAAACTTGTTAATTTGTGCTTGTTTGCAGCAGTCTATTTATACAAGCTGACACAATGACTACCGACCGCACATCCCTGTTTACACAGGCCAATGTGCTGCCGATAATGTGCGCTGCAGTCAGCTGACCAGTGAGCCTGTCAGCAACACAGTCCCTCCTGAAGAAACAGCCGCTGAAAATAGAGAGGTGGACATGCATGTATGGTTCACTCTAATTCCCTTCTATGGGAGCTCCAGACAAACATACTGGCTAAGTAAAAGCCTATAATGGGCCAAATTGAATATCTGCATAATTTTTGCACAAAATACTGGTCAAAAGTTACCCAATGAAGAAGTGATTTATGTAAGAGAAAAGTGTCCTGAGCAAGAAGCGCAGTTAGTTTTGGTGCCTGATGTGCTATTTAGACTCTGTAATGTCAGAAGGGCAATGTCAGGCAGTGGATGTAATTCAGAGCTCCAATCATAGGCAGCCAGTGCCAGATCTCAGAATTACACCCCTTGTCTGCTCCTGCCTTACAGTACAGAGCTTAAATAGCATATGAGACACCAAAACTAAGATTGGTTAGTTCAGAACAGGGGCACTAGAAAAACAATTGCAACTGTGCCAACATCAGTGAAGCAGCACTGATTAAATGATATAAAGATCTGGACTTCTTGATGCTGGGGAGTGGCCCTCTTTAACAATTTTTGATTGATATATATTTTTTTTGTATGTCCATGTCACTATCTATCTATCTATCTATCTATCTATCTATCTATCTATCTATCTATCTCCACATATATACTGCAGTTTACACTCTGGCCATTAAAGCTAATAGACTGCCACTTGTCAATTCTGTAGGGGTTTTCTTTGTAGCAGTCATCTTATTTACATCACAGACAACATAGGCAGTATTACAATAGGCGTTAACGCCTCTATAACATTCATTATTATTACAACCACTAATTACAATAGTTTATGTGACAGCCCTATACTCCCTTACTGCACAGATCAACAAAAATTCTTCCATGGGCCTCATTGAGTCACCTCCAGACTATTGTTGCCTCTGGTCATGACTATGCTGTACATCAGGACTTCTGGAACTTTTTAAACGTTGGTCTCAACCTTTAATCCGTTGAGATGTTGGGGCCTCATCAGCAAAGAAATACTACAAATGCCATATCCTCCAAGCACAATACAGCACACATATTACTCATAACACCAGATATTTTGGAGACTGCACTAATAAGGGTATGTTCATATGGAGGAGTCAGTGGCAGAGTCCACACGATAATCTGCCTCCCATTGTTTTCAATTTGAAGGCAGAGTTTGCAGTTGAATGCGGAAAAAATAAACGTCCTGCTCGATCTTGCTGTGGAGTCCACGGCTCAAGACTCCCTTCCGATTGGGCCCATTAGCAATGGAATATGGTGGCAAAAATGAAAAGGAGAGCTGACACTCAGCAGCCAGTAAACCGTCTCACCAGTGAGGTCCGTCTCGCCGTCAAAGAAGCAGTTGTAGAGCCTATCACTGTATGATGTTAACTCTGCAGATGAGAAACTCGGGCAAGATAGAAACTCCTATAATTATTTACAGAAAAACTAAAACTAAACTAAAAACTATGAGAGAATAAAAACAGATTAGAAAATAAAGATATATTTCACTATCTGGTTTAATAAGTAAATAAAAAAACTGGTAACACATTGCTTTCAAGGAGTGTCCTCGCAGCGATCATGCACCTGTTTTCTATCATTATAATAACCATAATCCTAACCATCCTTTTTATTAATTTCTTCATGATTAATAAGTTCTATTTGGCAGTGTCATAGACGCTCTGCTTTAATGTACACCACATTTTGTGCTGCTCAGAAGCGTTATTTCCTGTCTCCCATAGTCATAACAATTAAATGTTTCTCTGACAGTCTTATTATGATCCAAGCAGCTAAATTGATGTTGAAAGATGATGGGGAGTATACAGTTATTGGTCTAATGACTTATCATAGAGTTTATGTATCTTCCACCCTCTATTACACTGATACGTGCTCCCATACACTCTTCTTCTCATATATCTTCTTTCTTTACATTCACTTTCTCGCTTTTTATACTGGTTGCCTATCACAGATATTTACAGAGCGTAACAGATTAGTTACACAGATTGTATGATGAAGGTAACCTCTGACTGTATGCCCTACTAGGACATAATAGAGGTGGAGGACCCACTGGGAAATATCAGACAGCTATTTAGTGGACTTAACCCATTTTTTTCATTACATAGGTGACCAGAGTATCGATCAGCCGATTACCAAACCAGATTATATTCCAGCATGATTTGTCTTTACAAGATAATCTATTGGAGCATGAAAAATGGTATATGAATGCATTATTTTAGTAGAAAAGGAAGTAAAACCAAGATAATTAATATGTCACCTACGGTATAAACAGCCTATATACAGGTAAGGCAATAAAGGAAATGCTAGACCGGAATGGTTTCAGTGTAGAATTGCTGAAGAGTCAAATAGGTAACCAAGCCCCACAATCTGTATACCTGCTATTAATATTATCCTGTAGATTAGGTTTCTATATCTTGAATAACTCCAAATCAGGATTGCTTTTTTTTAGCATAATAGGAATATAATTTGAAAATATATGCCATAACTCCTGGGGAAGAAAGTTGAAATGTGCATGTAAGCGCTGGTCTGTTACACACTTGGTGGGGTAAACTCTAGGCTTCAAGTTATATTTGGCATTTGACCAAACCTTTATTGGTATTTAGGCATGTATGTCATATGGCGATTGGACACTGGCACTTTAGTGATTTTTTTTTTTTTTTGTATAGGCATTACTGGTATCCACAAGTCGCCGTGCTGGCTATTTATAGAATTATCAACTAGCATTTACTATAGGTTCCTTTATTGCAGTGTATACAGTTTTTGGATGTGTCAGCATATGGGAGTACCATTGTTGTATACTTTGTAATACATGTTATATTATTAATTAGGTGCTTGTACAGCTCTGGTTTATCTTGAAGGATTAAAATTATATCAGAATGTAGCAGACTATCAGAATTCTGCTATTCCTTTTCATGGATTCTACCTTCAAGTCACAACATACAGCATACTTTATTATGATACTAGTTAATAGGTTTTGATGTCTTTTTTTGTAGCTCCTGCTTTCATCCTCTGAAGTATTGGGCATAGTCTGTGAGTTGCTGCTTGAGAACAGTGTCTTACAGTATATCCCATATACATAAAATCACTGCTATACCATTTGCAAGACAGAAAACCATATTTCACAGCAATCCCTCTCTGTAAGTACAGTATGTATCAATCTATGTCATACTGAACAATGCTTCAGAAATCCTGTTTATTATTCCAGCACGCATTATCCTTCATGTAAAACCAGAGGATTTAGATGGCAAAACCACTTATCTAGTATCCATGAGGGATTTGCTAATACAGAAATTAAGGCACTGTACGCCTTTTGTTTGATAAGAGCAGACGCTTCTAGCCTCATGCCCTTCTTCTAGTTTCTTTTGAAAGGAATAAAAATGTATCTAAGTAAAAGGAAATGGCAGTTTCGCATGCGGATATTTATTAGTATAAAGGAGCCACATGTTTCTGTTGTTTTCTTTTTTTTGTGATTTGTACACAGGTTGGATAAGATCATCGGATTATGATGTGATCTCATTCAGGCCTCAGCAGTGCTAAATTATGTATGAGGTGGCCCCTGAGACCGTAAGATGATTATTCATTGCATCATTGCTACTTGAGGGTGGCATCATTGCTGTCTTGTCTGTCGAATATAAGGTACAGGAAAATAATGTTACTTTCTGACGGGCCATTGAATAAGAAGCAGATATATTGTATATTATTTGAGTTTTGAGAACAGAAAAGCTGGAAATACAGAAGAAACCCTTTTCTTCTCTCTAGGTCTTGGGCATATTATAATATGATACATTGAATAGGATTTAGACTACATTTTATATTTGTTGCTTCTCGCAGTTCTTAGGCCTCAGACACAAATGGTGATTTACATGTTGACACAGCATATTGTACATTGCATTAATAAGTACCGTAATTCTCTAGGGTATAATATTAAACCTCATTCAAATGGAAGATGCTGATGTGGCCAGGGGGAATAATTTACTATTGTAGATTGAGCTTCCATCTGCAAGCAAGGTCATTTGCATACTTTACTGTGCATTTTTTTTTTTTTTTTAAATAACTTGGATCTTAAAGAGTCTAAATCTGTTCTAAGTATTGTACATATCATAAAGAGTCAAGATGCAGGCACTGATGTCTTCCTGTTATGTCTTCCACTATCCACAGGCATTAATTCTGGGCATTTTCTGGTGGTATTCTTTAGTAATATGGCTCATGTCTTTAAGTTTCCTCTATGCTGAATTTTTTTTTTTTTATGTAAATAATGTTATAGAACAGGAGGAGCTGAACAGATTGATGTATAATTTTGTGGCGAATAAAGTCAGCACAATCTGTTATTTATTCATTTAGATCTCCTTCTCATTCTGGTAGTAGGAGTCCAGTGGGTTGTCCTTACAGTGATGTACATACAGAGATGGCTGCTGATTGCTGAGAAGGACCACCCACTGGACTCCTAAGCCCAGAATAAGCAGTGTTATAAATGAACAAAATACTGTACATTATACTGCAACCTTTCCTGCAATACTTTACTGTATATAGCAACTTTTGCTACAGTCTTCCTGCTCTGTAAGCTGCTGCCTGGAAATATGGCTGAACCAACCTGCAGTGTAAATTTAAAAAGAAAAAATTAAAAATGTTTTTCACATTTTCAAAAAAAAAAAAAAAAAAATATATATATATATATATATATATATATATATATATATATATATATATATACACTCACCGGCCACTTTATTAGGTACACCTGTCCAACTGCTCGTTAACACTTAATTTCTAATCAGCCAATCACATGGCGGCAACTCAGTGCATTTAGGCATGTAGACATGGTCAAGACAATCTCCTGCAGTTCAAACCGAGCATCAGTATGGGGAAGAAAGGTGATTTGAGTGCCTTTGAACGTGGCATGGTTGTTGGTGCCAGAAGGGCTGGTCTGAGTATTTCAGAAACTGCTGATCTACTGGGATTTTCACGCACAACCATCTCTAGGGTTTACAGAGAATGGTCCGAAAAAGAAAAAACATCCAGTGAGCGTCAGTTCTGTGGGCGGAAATGCGTTGTTGATGCCAGAGGTCAGAGGAGAATGGCCAGACTGGTTCGAGCTGATAGAAAGGCAACAGTGACTCAAATAGCCACCCGTTACAACCAAGGTAGCCAGAAGAGCATCTCTGAACGCACAGTACGTCGAACTTTGAGGCAGATGGGCTACAGCAGCAGAAGACCACACCGGGTGCCACTCCTTTCAGCTAAGAACAGGAAACTGAGGCTACAATTTGCACAAGCTCATCGAAATTGGACAATTGAAGATTGGAAAAACGTTGCCTGGTCTGATGAGTCTCGATTTCTGCTGCGACATTCGGATGGTAGGGTCAGAATTTGGCGTCAACAACATGAAAGCATGGATCCATCCTGCCTTGTATCAACGGTTCAGGCTGGTGGTGGTGGTGTCATGGTGCGGGGAATATTTTCTTGGCACTCTTTGGGCCCCTTGGTACCAATTGAGCATCGTTGCAACGCCAAAGCCTACCTGAGTATTGTTGCTGACCATGTCCATCCCTTTATGACCACAATGTACCCAACATCTGATGGCTACTTTCAGCAGGATAATGCGCCATGTCATAAAGCTGGAATCATCTCAGACTGGTTTCTTGAACATGACAATGAGTTCACTGTACTCCAATGGCCTCCACAGTCACCAGATCTCAATCCAATAGAGCATCTTTGGGATGTGGTGGAACGGGAGATTCGCATCATGGATGTGCAGCCGACAAATCTGCGGCAACTGTGTGATGCCATCATGTCAATATGGACCAAAATCTCTGAGGAATGCTTCCAGCACCTTGTTGAATCTATGCCACGAAGAATTGAGGCAGTTCTGAAGGCAAAAGGGGGTCCAACCCGTTACTAGCATGGTGTACCTAATAAAGTGGCCGGTGAGTGTATATATATATATATATATATATATATATATATATATATATATATATATATATATATATATATATATATATACCATATAAGTACCGACCCTCACGGGGAGCAGCAGTGACGTCAGAAATCCCGATAAAACTCAACAGGTTGCAAAATACCAAATTATGTTAAGATGAAGAGAAAATAAAGAGAGGAAGATAATCGGAGAAACAAGAAAAGTAAGGGAGAAGAAAAGGAAATCTAGGAAAATAAAAAAAAGGGGACACCACATTTTATTAACTCGTATGTAGAGATGATCAATGAAAGTTACAGACCAAAAATCTGAAGCTCAGATTCTTATGAGCACATTTTAGTACAGATTAACTTGTAGGATACTGTAAGGTTTTGGTTGCAAATTTTGCTGCAGTTTTTTGAGTCAAAGCCAAGAACGGCTAAACAAGGAAAGTGAAATCTATAGGAAGCTCTTATACTTCTATTTTCTGCTCAATCCACTTCTGACTTTGGCTCAAAACACCACAGCAAAATCTGCAACAAAAAAGCTGTGTTTCTGTAATGTGGGGTTTCTGCCTAAAGGGGCACAATGCCATACATAACAATTAGTCATTGATATCTTTGGAAAACTATTGAAGTGACCATCGTGGGGTAGTTAGCTCGGTGGGCAGCAGTGGTGCAGACCCAAACAGTCAAGACAGGGACACAAAATATGCAGCAAACTGGTTTATTTACGAAAAAAAACCCCGAAAACAAACCTTGGCTTCAGGCATAAAAAAATACAAAACAAAACACAGCATTAACTACAGGCAAAAACAAAATAAATATCTGCTCGTCTGAACGCTAACTACACAGTAACATATAAAAAAATAAACTTGAGTCTTCAGTAGTTGATACCTTTTTTAATGGCTAACTTAATAATGATGACAGATTACAAGCTTTCGGGATAACTCTGATCCCTTCCACAGGTATAGAATAAAAACAATTTCTGAAGGATTCATATTTATGTACAAAGAGGCGCATGAGAATAGAAAAGAAACTGATGTTTATTGGTACATACAAGTAAACAGTTATCAGTGCACAAGGTTCTTATCAGCTCGAAGCTTGTGCACTGATAATTGTTTACTTGTATGCACCAATAACAATCAGTTTCTATTCTATTCTCATGTGCCTCTTACCTTGACTCCAACACTTCTGTCCTCCTTGACTTCAACACTCCTGTCACCTTCTCACATCATATACATTAAAACTGGCTATTGAGAGTTGAAATTGAAGGTCCTTGTCCCTGTTTTGCAGAATAGTTTTCCCCAGTTTTTTGTGGATGTTGTCTCGGTGCTTTGTCTTTCTCCCATATGGATGCATCTGACGTAGGGTAATTAGACTGGGAGGCCTACTTGTTCCAAGATCCGTTCTTGAATAAATAAATTCTTCCTAGGCCCTTCTTCCAGTGTTTGGGGGCTACTTGGCACAGTTTCAGTATTGATGGGCAAGAATCCATGTTAGTTATTTTTGTTTTTCATGAGAAAAATGTAGACATTATCTCTTATGGAGATAATAAAGGATCCATTACATTGGCAGAACTCCATTATGTGCTGTTCTCATTATCAAACTAATTTTTCCAAAACAATCACTCTCAGTATAGCAAGACATTGTCTGCACATTGCCGGATGTCGGTGATTCAGGAGATATTAAGTGTCCTATTCATGTTATTCATCATTCGTTTTGTTTTTTTCCCTTTCACTGATGTACTTTGTGTTTTAACATATTAGTGGGCCCAGGTTAAAGTTTTCATAATTGAAGCCCCCACAATTTAATGTCACTTCAAGTGGCCCCTGCCCCCTCCATGACCATTCAATAAGAATAATACATATAGATAAAAATAAAACTCAGTTATACTCCCTGAGGGTAAGTTCACACAGAGTTTTCGCCTCAAAATCCTGACCAAAAAGACGGCTCCCATTGAAATCAATGGGAGACGGTCAGTTGTTTTTTCCGGGAGCTGGTTTGTTCCGGCTTCCGGAAAAAGAAGCGAGATGCTCATTCTTCAGGCTGATTCGCCTCGTGATTCAGCCTGAAGACACTCCCTCCTCCCAACTAGGCCCATTCATTGGGCCTAATCTGGAGCGGAGTGCACGACTGGATGCCAGTGCAGTGCACTGGCTTTCAGTCGCAGTTACCTGATTTTCGGACCAGAACCTGAGGCGGCCTCTGGGGATCTCCTTCAAGAAGAGACTTATTGTGCCGCCTTCGACTGCTCCATTTCTATACTATACTCCTCATGATATTGCAAATTGAAGCTACTCGTATTTTGGACCGGAACCTGAGGTGGCCTCCACCTAGGTTCTGGTCCAAAAAAACCCTGTGTGAACTTACCCTTAACTTCATTCTCTTGGAGCTGCCTGCAGGCTCCAGCTGTAGTGATGTCTCTGGTTCGGCAGTAATTGCGACACTTCTTGCCGCAGATTACATCCCAAGGACCCAGATAGTTCAAATCATGAATTGCCAACTGAAACAGTGGAACTGTCCTACTCAATCCATACCTCCCAACTTCTGAAGAACTGAAAGAGGGACAAAATGTGCGGCGCGCTTAGCGCGCAGCGGCAAATTTAGCCCCGCCCACTTTTGTGTTGACTCCGCACACAATATAATCCTCCTACAGTCACCCTTAAATTATATGTCCCCCCTCTATCTCTCCCCCAGTTTCATATACACCCTCCATCTGCCCCCAGATTCATGTCCCTCCATCTCTGCCCCCAGATTCATGTCCCCACATCTCTGCCCCCAGATTCATGTCCCCACATCTCTGCCCCCAGATTCATGTCCCCACATCTCTGCCCCCAGATTCATGTCCCCACATCTCTGCCCCCAGATTCATGTCCACTCCATCTCTGCCCCCAGATTCATGTCCCTCCATCTCTGCCCCCAGATTCATGTCCACTCCATCTCTTCCCCCAGATTCATGTCCCTCCATCTCTGCCCCCAGATTCATGTCCCCACATCTCTGCCCCCAGTTTCATGTCCACTCCATCTCTGCCCCCAGTTTCATGTCCCCACATCTCTGCCCCCAGATTCATGTCCCCACATCTCTGCCCCCAGATTCATGTCCATTCCATCTCTACCCCCAGATTCATGTCCCTCCATCTCTGCCCCCAGATTCATGTCCACTCCATCTCTGCCCCCAGATTCATGTCCCTCCATCTCTGCCCCCAGATTCATGTCCCCACATCTCTGCCCCCAGTTTCATGTCCACTCCATCTCTGCCCCCAGATTCATGTCCCTCCATCTCTGCCCCCAGATTCATGTCACACATCTCTGCCCCCAGATTCATGTCCCCCCATCTCTTCCCCCAGATTCATGTCCCTCCATCTCTGCCCCCAGATTCATGTCCCCACATCTCTGCCCCCAGTTTCATGTCCACTCCATCTCTGCCCCCAGTTTCATGTCCACTCCATCTCTGCCCCCAGTTTCATGTCCCCACATCTCTGCCCCCAGATTCATGTCCCCACATCTCTGCCCCCAGATTCATGTCCATTCCATCTCTGCCCCCAGATTCATGTCCCTCCATCTCTGCCCCCAGATTCATGTCCACTCCATCTCTGCCCCCAGATTCATGTCCCTCCATCTCTGCCCCCAGATTCATGTCCCCACATCTCTGCCCCCAGTTTCATGTCCACTCCATCTCTGCCCCCAGATTCATGTCCCTCCATCTCTGCCCCAGATTCATGTCCTCTCCATCTCTGCCCCCAGATTCATGTCCCCACATCTCTGCCCCCAGATTCATGTTACACATCTCTGCCCCCAGATTCATGTCCCCCCATCTCTTCCCCCAGATTCATGTCCCTCCATCTCTGCCCCCAGATTCATGTCCCCACATCTCTGCCCCCAGTGTCATGCCGTCCTCTCCATCTCTGCCCCCAGTGTCATGCCGTCCTCTCCTTCATCTGCCCCCAGATTCACGTTCCACCTCCACATTAAACTTATCTTCTCCTCCGCTCTCTCGCTGACACATGCGGCTGAAGGAAGGAGCTGACACAGGTCAGCTCCTCACTTCGCCGCTGCCCGCCTCTCTCCCTGATACATGCGGCTGAAGCTGCTCGCGTGCTCGCTTCGCGTCTCTCTCGCTGACACATGCGGCTGAAGCGAGGAGCTGACACAGGTCAGCTCCTCGCTTCGCCGCTGCCGCCGGCTCCTGGCTTGTACATCGCGTCTACAAGCCAGGAGCCGGCGGCAGCAGCAGCGAAGCGAGGAGCTGACACAGGTCAGATCCTTGCTTCAGCCTCATGTGTCAGTGAGAGAGACACGCAGCAGAGAAGCGAGCACGCGAGCAGCTTCAGCCGCATGTGTCAGGGAGAGAGGCGGGCAGCGGGAAGTGAGGAGCTGACCTGTGTCAGCTCCTTGCTTCAGCCGCATATGTGTTCAACTCAGATCTGCGTCCTCTGGACGCAGATCTGAGTTGAAATCGGGACATACCTCCCTCCAACCGGGACCACGGGACATGTCACCCAAATCGTGACTGTCCCGCGGAAATCGGGATGGTTGGGAGGTATGTCAATCTGAAGTGGACCCACTACCATAGAGCCCCATGCAGGTGCACAGTTTGCCCTATAGTAAAGCGTCCTTGTGACAGTATGAACAATGGCATAATCTGGGTTAAAAAAATTGCATTCTAGTAACCATTCTGAACCCTTGATTATAAGCTTCTCCCTAGAGCCTATGCAAGAAAATCAATAAACTGCATTCATCTTGTAGGGGGTTGACGTCCCAAGTAAATCCCCCAATCTTTTCACGAATACATCATGAGAATGAATCCATGGAGGAGTAAGTGGATCGTTCCTCTTAATGGCAATGCCTTGTGTTGAATTTTAATCATATATTCTAGTACTGTAATAAATGATGCAACTACTTCACTTTTGTGACTGTCCCCACATGCCCGTTCTACTAGTACAATATGTTCTTTACATTATTGCCCTATGTGACAGTCCATGTTGATAATGAGGATACAGGCTTCACTGCAATTGATCCATGGCATCGCTGTCTTTGGAGACTGCAGTATGCACTTGCTCATTAATCCATCACTGTTGCTTCCTTGCAAGGCTTCAGAAAGTCATGCCTTTTGTTTAGCTTGTCGATGTGTAGAAATGTGCTATCAATTACTGCTCTTGTGATTCATCCTGCCTAGCAACTATCTCTTCACAGTCTTCAAGAGTTCAGATCAACAAGGTGACAGATGTAGAACATTACTACTTGTGACTGAATTTATAATCTACACTACAGACTGAATGTAAAAGAAATTGTGTTTATCCTGTATACTTCTTACCATACTGCTTTCTTGCATCCAGTGGCTGATAGAAATAGCTGACTACTTCTTGGCTTTTTACAGCGGCCCCATAGACATTGGGGCAGATGTAATAGTAATGTGTAATAGACTGTGTAAACGAGATGCTGGATTGTCAGTTTAGACAGTCCGGTCTTTATACTAGCTATTTGTTTGTGCATTTTTGGAGCACAAGATTGCAATGTAAACCACAACCCTTTCTTGCTAAGCCATGCCCATTGACAGTCGAGCTTCACAAGTTGTCTAAAAATAAAGAATGAATATTGTATAAGGCGTGATAATAGTATTTTGGAAATTAAGCCAAAATTCTAATTCATATTCCGTAGTAAATCTGCTCCGTTGAATGGCACAGAAGGGTGCACGTGTGACTACTGCTCCATTAAAACCCCTTATTGTAGTATTTGTGCCATAAGCATGAATTGAGGATCGAGAACCCTATTGTAATGAGTGGTGGTAGTTCCAACAGCCATTGATCACCAATTCTCTGGATAGGTGTTGAATATTTTTTATTTTCTTTGTGGGAAGACCTCTTTAACATATACATGTTGTATGACTTTAAAAGTATTTAACGTTTTACATACTTAGGGCATTAATCATAAGAATGAAATGAAGGCCTCAAGGACACATTTGTCTTATGGTTCTGTGTTGTATTGATGCACTAGCCATAGAAATCTGTTTATATTCTGTACCTCTGTATGCTTCAGAAAAAATCTTGTTGTCCTCAATTACATGTCATATTACAGAGGCATCATATGGCTACACATAACCGCTCCAAAATACTGACTGCGTAATTGGCTTACAGTATGTATGAGACCCAAATGAGATTTAAATATTGTAGGTTATATACTGTGTGCCCACAAGTTATGCAGTACAGTGCGATTAATATATTTTTTTTTTACCATTAAAAGGGTTCTCCTATCTATGTCTCAGCCGTCTGCCTGCAGGGTCTGCTTCTCGCTTCCTGTATTTCTCCTTCCTTTTGCTGAATGGGACAAAGAACACTTATACAGATAAGATAATATGCAGATGCTTGTACAGAACAGGCTCAGTGTTATCTGTGTATTTACATAGAGAGATAACAGACTGCTTTATCAGCAAACTGCAATTAGCTGAATGGATTATCCTGCCAGCACTGACTAAGTGACGTCACTTGTCCTATCTCCCAGGTCCATGGTTATAGCAACACTGTGTAAACAATGGGAGGAATAAATTCTCATACCAGGCAAACAAAGCAGAATGTTTTAATATAAATATTTCTTAATATTCTTAATATATTTAGATAAAAGGCTCCATTTTACATAAGCTACCAGTATAGATAGGATCCTTGAGATGGGATAACACCTATAATATATATATATATATATATATATATATATATATATATATATATATATATATATATATATACTAGAGGGAGGACCCGGCTTCGCACGGGTATATTACATGTTATGTTTGTGTAGTGGCCCCATAAGAATTGTCCAGTTTTGCACTGATGTATTTTGTATGTGGTTTGTGTGTATGTCCATAAGCGTCATGTGATTATGTGTATCTCATTTTGGATGTCAGTGAAAAACCTGTGATCAGTTGTTATGGATACCTGGAGTAAAAGCTGTATCTAATCCTTCCCCGTGTAGTACTGTGTTTAGATGCAAGTATCCAATCCTTGTTGTTGTGGTACTTTGTGCAGATGCACATATCTAATCCTCCCTGTGTGGTATTGTGTGAAGAGGCACGTATCTAATCATCCAGTAAGTGAAACTGTGTGCAGACTCGCGCATCTAATGACTCTGGCGTGTGGTACTGTGTGCAGATGCGTGTATCTAATCCTCCCCCATGTGGAACTGTGTGCTGAGACGCATATCTAATTCTCTGGCATGTGGTACTGTGTGCAGAGGCCTGTATCTAATCCTCCAAAGTGTGGTACTGTATTCAGATGCACGTATCTAATCCTCCCTGTGTGGTATTGTGTGAAGAGGCGCGCATATAATCCTACGGCGTGTAGAACTGTGTGTAGATGCGCATATCTAATCATACAGCATGTGGTACTGTGTGCAGACACGCATATCTAATCCTACGGCATGTGGTACTGTGTGTAGATGCGCGCATCTAATCCTACGGCATGTGGTACTGTGTGTAGATGCGTGTATCTAATCCTATGGTGTGTACAACTGTGTGAAGCACGTGTATCTAATCCTCCCCTGTGTTGTATTGTGTGAAGAGGCGCGTATCTAATCCTACGGAATTTGGTACTGTGTGCAGACCCGCTTTTCTAATCCTCTCGTGTGTAGTACTGTGTGCAGATGCGCATATTTAATCCTCCCCTGTGTCGTATTGTGTGAAGAGGCGCGTATCTAATCCTACGGCGTGTGGTACTGTGTGTAGATGCGCGTATCCAATCCCCCGGCATGTGGTACTGTGTGTAGATGCGCGTGTCTAATCCTCCCCCGTGTGATACTGTGTGCTGAGACGCGTATCTAATTCTCTGGCTTGTGGTACTGTGTGCAGAGGCATGTATCTAATCCTCCAAAGTGTGATACTGTGTGCACACACATGTATCTAATCCTCCCCTGTGTGGTATTGTGTGAAGAGGCGCGTATCTAATCCTTCGGCGTGTGGAACTATGTGTAGATGTGCGTATCTAATCCTACTGCATGTGGTACTGTGTGCAGACGCGTGTATCTAATCCTATGGCGTGTACAACTGTGTGAAGACACGTGTATCTAATCCTCCCCTGTGTGGTATTGTGTGAAGAGGCGCGTATCTAATCCTACGGCGTGTGGAACTGTGTGTAGACGCACGTATCCAATGCCCTGGCATGTGGTACTGTGTGCAGACGCGTGTATCTAATCCTATGGCATGTGGTACTCTGTGCAGACACGTGTATCTAATCCTATGGTGTGTACAACTGTGTGCAGATGCGTGTATCTAATCCTCTGGAGTGTTTAACTGTGTGCAGACGAGTGTATCTAATCCTTCGGCATGTGGAACCGTGTGCAGATGCACGTATCAAATCCTTCAGTGTGTGTGGAACTGTGTGCAGAAGCGCGTATTTAATCCTGTGGTGTGTGGGACTGTGTGCAGACCCGTGTATCTAATCCTCTGGCGTGGGATACTATGTGCTGATCTGTGTATCTAATCCTCTGATGCGTGTATCTCAGTTTGGATATCAGTGTTGTATGGTGCATGTGGAGTGACCGTGTGTATTGCAGTTGGAATATGAGTGAAAGACTTGCAGGTTTGTATTGACTAAGGGGGAGGGGGGGGGCACTGTGTTTGGAATGCTGTATCTCAGCAACAGTACATCCGAGCGAGTTGGAGTCTCATCTTAAACCGTCCCGGATATCTGAAGTATCTCTGTACCAAATTTGGTGAAGATTGGTCCAGTCGTTTGGTTCGCATTAGAGAACAGACAGACAGACAGACAAAGACAGACAGAAATTCATTTTTATAATATAGAGATATATATACAGTCCTATGAAAAAGTTTGGGCACCCCTATTAATCTTAATCATTTTTAGTTCTAAATATTTTGGTGTTTGCAGCAGCCATTTCAGTTTGATATATCTAATAACTGATGGACACAGTAATATTTCAGGATTGAAATGAGGTTTATTGTACTAACAGAAAATGCGCAATATGCATTAAACCAAAATTTGACCGGTGCAAAAGTATGGGCACCTCAACAGAAAAGTGACATTAATATTTAGTAGATCCTCCTTTTGCAGAGATAACAGCCTCTAGTTGCTTCCTGTAGCTTTTAATCAGCTCCTGGATCCTGGATGAAGGTATTTTGGACCATTTCTTTCTACAAAACAATTCAAGTTCAGGTAAGTTTGATGGTCGCCGAACATGGACAGCCCGCTCTCAAATGATCTGAAAACAAAGATTGTTCAACATAGTTGTTCAGGGGAAGGATACAAAACGTTGTCTCAGAGATTTAACCTGTCAGTTTCCACTGTGAGGAACATAGTAAGGAAATGGAAGACCACAGGGACAGTTCTTGTTAAGCCCAGAAGTGGCAGGCCAAGAAAAATATCAGAAAGGCAGAGAAGAAGAATGGTGAGAACAGTCAAGGACAATCCACAGACCACCTCCAAAGAGCTGCAGCATCATCTTGCTGCAGATGGTGTCACTGTGCATCGGTAACAATACAGCGCACTTTGCACAAGGAGAAGCTGTCAGGGAGAGTGATGAGAAAGAAGCCTTTTCTGCACGTACGCCACAAATAGAGTTGCCTGAGGTATGCAAAAGCACATTTGGAGAAGCCAACTTCATTTTGGAAACAAAGATTGAGTTGTTTGGTTGTAAAAAAAAAAAGGCGTTATGCATGGCGTCCAAAAAGAAACAGCATTCCAAGAAAAACACTTGCTACCCACTGTAAAATTTGGTGGAGGTTCCATCATGCTTTGGGGCTGTGTGGCCAATGCCGGCACCGGGAATCTTGTTAAAGTTGAGGGTCGCATGGATTCCACTCAGTATCAGCAGATTCTTGAGAATAATGTTCAAGAATCAGTGATGAAGTTGAAGTTACGCCGGGGATGGATATTTCAGCAAGACAATGATCCAAAACACCGCTCCAAATCCTCAGGCGTTCATGCAGAGGAACAATTACAATGTTCTGGAATGGCCATCCCAGTCCCCAGACCTGAATATCATTGAACATCTGTGGGATGATTTGAAGCGGGCTGTCCATGCTCGGCGACCATCTAACTTAACTGAACTTGAATTGTTTGTCCAAAATACCTTTATCCAGGATCCAGGAACTGATTAAAAGCTACAGGAAGCGACTAGAGGCTGTTATCTTTGCAAAAGGAGGATCTACTAAATATTAATGTCACTTTTCTGTTGAGATGCCCATACTTTTGCACCGGTCAAATTTTGGTTTAATGCATATTGCGCATTTTCTGTTAGTACAATAAACCTCATTTCAATCCTGAAATATTACTGTGTCCATCAGTTATTAGATATATCAAACTG
Source organism: Leptodactylus fuscus (assembly GCF_031893055.1). Taxonomy (NCBI): domain Eukaryota; kingdom Metazoa; phylum Chordata; class Amphibia; order Anura; family Leptodactylidae; genus Leptodactylus; species Leptodactylus fuscus. The sequence continues at coordinate 141,299,258 of NC_134269.1, read as the reverse complement.
AAATGGCTGTTGCAAACACCAAAACATTTAGAACTAAAAATGATTAAGATTAATAGGGGTGCCCAAACTTTTTCATAGGACTGTGTATATATATATATATATCATAACGTTTATAATGACAGAGCCTTGTCATTGTATTTCTAGCAAATATTAATACAAATAAAGCAGAAATAATGTACACTGGGATCCCTCTTGCAGTAGATTACAGTTGCGCTTCACTTATAGAAAGAGTAACATCTCCAGCTTCTTTAATCTAGCATTGATTGTATGCCTTCATCATTCCTCCTCTTGAAAGTAATAGTCTGGTCTGCCTGATAATGTGTTTTTACCCATCAAAAATACACTAAAGTTTGTTCTAGACTGAGTATAGATAAGACTATCATACAAATTTGCAACAAAATCTGACCACTTTTATTGAGCTCCAGTATGTCTGCTCTATTCCACTGAGACTTTTTCACAACAGCACCATTAGCTCCACTTTGTTCCACCTGACCTGTAATTGGCTTGCATGCTATTAAATCAACGCATCATGACTTGGAAGAGGAAGCCAGACAAGGAAGCTTTTATGCCCCCCTGCCCTAAATATACAGACTTATTGAACAGGTGCAAGATTTAACAGAAGGATGGGAGGTTATGAATGCTTCTTTGACCTTCTTCATGAAAAATTAACGATACAAAAAAATAATGAAATGTAGAAGAATGAACCATTTGGTTGGAGATTTGCAATCATTTATCAGCACAATGCGTTTGTATTTTTCCACAGCTCAAAAATATTTTAAAAAAGATCAGTTAGTGCTATTAATAGGATAATAAGTGTACTTAAAATAACTTTAGCATTGATTTCTGGGTTTCTCTTGAAGCTCCTGTCAACCTTTGCATTTGTTTACATGGGTAGCTTCCTTTTCTGTTTTCCTACAACTACCATGATGCGTTGCGCTTCACTCAGATCTGACCCTCACTACCTTCCTCTCTCACTCCCTCCTCCATGCTCTCTCACCTCCACACACCCCTCCCTGTTTCCCTAGCAAGCTCTCCCACTACTAGCCCTTCCCAACTAACTAACTTACTCCCCCAATCATACTTGCCTGTACATCTATATCTCCTGGCACGGGACGCTTCCTTTTGGGGTTAGGCTCTTCCTCTTCTTGACATCTGCCTGCACAATAGAGCTGGAGTGCCGACATGCGCTATAACTGGCACTCTGGCTCTATTGCGTATATGTGGGCGGTCGGCAGACATGAAGAAGAGGGGGGTTAGTATAGGTGATCCTTTTTGCAGAAACTGGGAAACGGAACGTCACTGAAAAATCTGAAAATGTGCCTGGGGCAGGCACATGACCTTCTGTTGCACACAAGCATACCTTCCAGTCATTGAGTCCTGATGCGCAGTTTGAACAGATTACTGCTCAGCCTCTGATTGGTTGATGGACTTGTGGACAGGCCAAAGGTCAGGTAGACTCTGCTGGATCTACAGCCAATCAGACTGTGAGTATTTTAAGTTTCCCTTGCAGGTAAAGACAAGTTAACTGGGGCACCCCTATAAAGTATTTTTGTAGAAACAAATTCTATTGACGACTACTTAAAGACAGAATTCATTTGGGCGAAAAGCTACTGAAATGTTGATGCTTTTCATTGCAGTGAAGATATTATGTAGTAGGAAGGGAATAGATTGTAGCTTATTGGTTGACTTTTTTATTTAATATCATTGCTTATTCTACTTCTGAAATGTATTTATCAAGCTTAATCTCCCATAGATTCATTAAACAGTCTGCCTCAGGATTCATTTAAATGCATATATCAAAGTTATATGCTCTAAAATGTTCCCAGTTTTCTTTCATTTTAGATTGAGAAGAGCTGCGGCTCATTAAAATATTCTCAGCAGGCTTAAAGGAGACCAACTAGAAGAAAATGAAAAAAAAAAAAAAAATCATGTTTAATATGTATCTATAAAATCAATTTATGGCTTAAAAACGGAATGCGACTTTCTCTTCCTTGAGATGACTGCTAAAGGATACTAATGTCATAATGATCATTAGTAGAGATGAGCGAACAGTGAAATGTTCGAAGTTCAATTCGAGTAGCCGCTCAATACCCGACTGTTTGATCGAACATCGAACCCCATTATAGTCTATGGGGAATAAATACTCGTTTAGGGGGAAACCACTATTCGACTCAGGAGAGTCACCAAGTCCACTATGACACCCCAGGAAATGTTGCCAACACCTTGGAATGCAACTAGGAAGCATGCCTGGGTGCATCTAACATGCCCAAGTCACTATATTATGTCGGGATCCCTGTCAGCTTGCGATATGCAGATATGAATCCAGCACTGCTACACCGGAAATTCAGCCGAGCTGAACGCACGGCCAACACTGCTACACCGGAGATTTGAACCCTGCTGCACACTCAGCTCTGCTGAATCAGAGATGCGCTGAGCCCTGCTGCACACTTGGTTCTGCTGCATTTCAGCAGATCTGAGTGTGCAGCAGGGTTCAGCGCACACTCAGCTCTGCTGCATCAGAGATGCGCTGAACCCTGCTGCATTTCAGCAGATCTGAGAGTGCAGCAGGGTTGATCCTTGCTGTACACTCAGCTCTGTTACATCAGAGATGCGCTGAACCTTGCTGTACACTCAGCTCTGCTGCATCTCAGCAGAGCTGAGTCTGCAGCAGGGTTCAGTGCACACTCAGCTCTGCTTCATCTCTGGTGTAGCAGTGCTGAGCGCATGGCCAGCACTGCTACATCTCGGCATAGGAATGTATTGACCAGCGTTGATTGGCCGAATGCCATACAGAGTACAGCATTTAGCCAATCAACGCTGGTTCTGCCAGAGGAGGCAGAGTCTAAGATCGGTCCACAGCAGTCTCCATTCTGGTCCGATCTTAGACTCCGCCTCCTCACAGACAAGCCTCCGGCAGAACCAGCGTTGATTGGTCGAATGCTGTACACTGTATGGCATTCGGCCACTCAACGCTGGTCAATGCAATCCTATGGGAAAAGGTCAGCTCCCGCATATTGCAAGGTGACAGGGATCCTGACCAGATAGAGCCCTAAAGAGCTGTGTGAGTAACAGTCCCACCTAAATAAAGGTAATCCCTAGCTAATCCTGCCTGTACAGCTATCCCTGTCTCACAGTCATAGTTCACAGTCACATATGAACCGGATATTAAATCCACTATTCGTATAAATTGGAGGTCACCTAATTTAGCCAGCCAATTACTTTTTCCGATTTTTTTTTTTTTTTTTTCTCTCGATGCCTCCGTTGTCGTAGTTCCTGTCCCACATCCACTGCACAGTTATTGGTGCAAGAAAAGCGCCAGGGAAGGTGGGAGGGGAATTGAATTTTAAGTGAGTTTGCCACCTGGTGTTCGACTTGAATCAAACATTTTGAACAGCCTGATATCCGAACGAACGCTGTTCGCTCATCTCTAATCATTAGTAAATATAGGCGAGCATCTTGCAAGATTTCTTGTATCCCTCGCTGGACCTGAGTGCTGTTATTCTCCTTTGGTAACCATGGCAATGCAGAATTGATCTCCTAAACCTGGATTAGATAGTCCTGCACTAGTAGTAAACATATCTACAACACATTTCAATTCCTTTCAGAGATCTCTATCAGGTTGCCCGACAGAAAAGTCGGTTACATGAACCCATATATTTATTACCGATGAATTAGGACTTTATCTATTCTATATCTCCAATATCCATTTAACATATCCATGGTTACTACATTGATACCAAAGTAAAATTGCAGTCCTAAGGTCCAGGGATTAACACAATAGATCTTGTAAAATAATCACCCAGCCATGATGAACCCATTTCCAGCTTGAGAAATAGGAGATGACTCCATGAAGGCTTAGGGTCCATTCATACGGAAGAAAATGGTAGGAATTTGGTGTGGAATTTCAGCACTGAAAAAAAGCCTCCCATTGACTTCAATGGTTTTTTTTTTTTTTTCTGCTAGGTTTCCTCCGTGTGAATGGACCCTTAGCAGTTGATCCTGGTTCTCAGCGGTGGTCTTCTTCTAGCACAACATGCTCAAGATAGTTCATTGTGACACATGCACGTAATGCTTTCTCACCCTACTATTTTAGAAATTCTCTTCTTTCCTCCGGATTTGCAGTCACCAAAAATATTGCCTTATCCACACAAAATTACGTGCCTAGGACAAAAACATGCAAAAGTGCACTGTGTGAACAAGGCCATACACAGATAACTGCCATTTATGGATAGAACTAGATTTCTAGATGTCCGCATGCAGCCTCTCCGCAGTGAAACCATTTTTTTGCACAGACACAAAGTCCTGCATGTTCGCCAGCAAGCTGTTTTTCCTGCCATCGCCTTGCGGCGCAAGTGTGAACGCCCCCTTAGCTGTGATTGTAATGAGCTGTGCTCCTGTGTGTGCATCACATGACCAAGAGGTGATTTATATCACTGGAAGTAAACAAAGAATGACAGAAGGTAAAAACCTAGAAAACCTTGAGGAATTGACACAGACAGTATATTTTTATATAAACAATACCATTTATTTGCTGATACTGGACAACTTCTCTAAGGGAATCTTAATGGTGTATTAAGATACTGTTACACAAAAACATCTATCAAACCCTGGTGGACTTGATTTATACCAGGATTCTAATTAGAACTCCTTGACCTTTAGAAATAATCACTCATGTGCATTGGTTGTATTGCTTGGTTTAGCATTTAGAGTCCACTGAAAACCCTGATAATGAATTGTCTGGTACATGAGCTGCTGTAAGGATTGCATGTTCTAACTATGCATAATTCCTTGAAGGTAAAAAAAAAAAAAAAAAAAAAAACTAAATTTTTTTTTTTCCTTCCAAAGTTTGGATTGCTAAATTATTCAGGCCCGATTCACATCAGTGTTCGCGTCTCCGTTCGGGGAGTCCACTTGAGGACCACCTGAACGAAAACCTATACGCATTAAAAAGCGGTTACCTGGGAAACCTTAGGATTTCATAGACTATAATTGAGTCCGTGTGGTTTCCACTTGGTATCCACATGAAACATGTGCAGAGAAAAGTACTTCAACCACCACTTTTATCTCTGCTTGTTTCGTGCTGAAACCAAATGGAAACCACATGGACCTCATTATAGTCTATGTGGTCTGCGTCTTTCCTGAAGGTAACCGCTTTTTAATGCGTATAGCTTTCCGTTTGGGGGTCCCTAAGCAAACTTCCCAAACACTGATGTGAACCAGGCCTAAATTTGTTCATGAGAAGTGGTTGTCGTATGCCTTATGTAAGCCGATGGCAGGTCAGGTAATGGAGGGGGTGTATATCTCGCCCAGACTACTCAGGTGGCTAAGATGAGAAAACTCCAGGAATGTTTGTTCTCAGCAGACAACTTTCGTCTGCTGAACATTTTGGTAAATGCTCAGTATTGGGCTGGATTTTTAGGAATGGCAGGTAGATTGGTAGTGGGACCTGTCATTCCACACCCCTCCAGTCCACACTTTCGGGATGCTCCGGCAGCGGCTCAGCTGCAGAGAGTCTCTTCGTCAAGGAGGCTTAAGAAGTTGCTCCAGCAGCAACACTTTGGCAGAGCTTGGCTGGAGTGCCAAACAGAGTTCTTTTTTTTTGGAGCTGTGTCCTGAATGATTCAACTGGCTTTTGATTTCTGCGATTATAGGTGAGGTAACCTGTTCTGTGTTTAGTTAGAGCCTAGCCGGGCAGGTATTTATTTTTGTATTGTTTCCTTTTGTTGCTGCACTACCTTTTTTGAGTGAAAATAAAACTCTACTATTGTTTTGGACTAAAGAAACTGGACTTGTGTGTCTTGTTCATTTATTAGAACTACAGTGGGGTGCTACTGGGAGACATTACTACTTGTCAGGGGGCCACTGGGGGGCATTATTACTCATTTGAGGGACATTATTAAGTGTTAGAGGGGAGCTGGGGGTCACTAATATTTATTTTGGGCCACTGAGGGACTTTATTACTTTTCTGGCTACCTCTGGGAACATTACATGTCCGGGGAAAATTAAAACTTGTCTGGGGGCTATTGGAGAACACTACTACTTGCCCAGGGGCCAATAGGGAGTATTTCTTCCTGCCTGGGAACCACTAGGAAAAATTATTAGTTGTTTGGGGGCGCTGAGGACATTATTACTTGCCTGAGGGTCACAGGGGACATTATTTCTTGCCTGGGGGCTACTGAAGAACATTGTGACTTGCCTGAGAGCCACTACTATTACTACTTGCCTAGTGGCCACCTGGGAGAATTACTACTTGCTTGGGGGCCAGTGGGGAGAATTATTAGTTGCCTGGGGGCCAATGGGAAACATTATGAGGTGTCTGGGGACAAATGAGGAGCATTATTAGGAGTCTGGGGGCCAGTGGGTCACATTAGATCCTGAGGACCACTGGGGAGCATTATTTGTTTTTAATGGTAGTCACTAGGGAGCATGTGCTGTGTGGTGGACCACTGGGGAGCATGATACTACATGGGAGCCTGGTGAGGGTAAACTGATAATTTTTGTATGTGCTGGATAGAAGGATAGGATGGTGTAGCTTTGAGGATGCGTTCACATGTAGTTACAATTGCATCAGAAAATTGCATGCAGTTTTGATGTGGTTCCAGGTGTAATTTCAAAAACTGCGCTAAAAATACATCAAAACTATAGTGTGGGTTTTGGTTTGTTTATTTTTCTCTCTTGGAAAAATATATTTGGTAGGGGTGCCCCGAGTCTGAAATGTTGGGAAACATTGCCCTATAGTTTTCAGTAGTTTTCAGTTCTTTCTGAGCTGGTGGAGACTAGCTACCATATACTACACACCGTGAATAGAGGAAAAGTATTTCATAAATGTTTCTCTCACTGAGAAACGGCCCCTCGACCATACAGTACATAGACATAAAAGTACTGACCTGCACTGATGTGAGTAACATAAATTTTCAGAGAGAAGGGGAGCAAGAAAACAGCTTGATAAAGAAGCAATTTTCTCTAAGATGTTTTCAAAATTTTCTTATAATTGCCTGTACTATTTATTTATAGAAAATTTTGATGAATTAAGAGTTCCTTTTTTAGAATCTTAGAAGTACTGCGCATTTCAGGCAGATGTTCTAAATGCATAGAACATAATTGACGTCAGATAACTTCCAGACTAAGGCACTGATAGTATGATCCCTCAATGCTTTATTATGGATCAAACATGCCAAAACAGTAATGTGTTGGTATGCAGGCTTATATCAAACTAAAAAGGCCTATGCAGTTTTTGCATGCATGATCCACCTTATATGAACAAGCATACTAGCAGTGTCCTGGCCTCTGTAGCACTTTCAGCTCCATCAGCAGACTGAGCTGGAGCCCACCCACAAGATGGCATGCTTACCTTGGAGCTGGTTGACACTAGAGATGAGCGAACAGTGTTCTATCGAACACATGTTCGATCGGATATCAGGGTTTTCGCTATGTTCGAATCGAATCGAACACCGCGTGGTAAAGTGCGCCAAAATTCGATTCCCCTCCCACCTTCCCTGGCGCCTTTTTTGCACCAATAACAGCGCAGGGGAGGTGGGACAGGAACTACGACACCGGGGGCATTGAAAAAAATTGGAAAAAGTCATTGGCTGCCGAAATCAGGTGACCTCCATTTTAGACGAATAGTGGATTTCAAATCCGGGTCATATGAGAATGTGAACTTTGTGACTATGAGACAGGGATAGCTGTACAGGCAGGGATAGCTAGGGATAACCTTTATTTAGGGGGGAATGTTATTAAAAATAACTTTTTGGGGCTCTATCGGGTGTGTAATTGTGATTTTTGTGAGATAAACTTTTTCCCATAGGGATGCATTGGCCAGCGCTGATTGGCCGAATTCCGTACTCTGGCCAATCAGTGCTGGCCAATGCATTCTATTAGCTTGATGAAGCAGAGTGTGCACAAGGGTTCAAGCGCACCCTCGGCTCTGATGTAGCAGAGCCGAGGCTGCACAAGGGTTCAAGCGCACCCTCGGCTCTGATGTAGGAGAGCCGAGGGTGCACTTGAACCCTTGTGCACCCTCAGCTCTGCTACATCAGAGCCGAGGGTGCGCTTGAACCCTTGTGCACACTCTGCTTCATCAAGCTAATAGAATGCATTGGCCAGCGCTGATTGGCCAGAGTACGGAACTCGACCAATCAGCGCTGGCTCTGCTGGAGGAGGCGGAGTCTAAGATCGCTCCACACCAGTCTCCATTCAGGTCCGACCTTAGACTCCGCCTCCTCCGGCAGAGCCAGCGCTGATTGGCCGAAGGCTGGCCAATGCATTCCTATGCGAATGCAGAGACTTAGCAGTGCTGAGTCAGTTTTGCTCAACTACACATCTGATGCACACTCGGCACTGCTACATCAGATGTAGCAATCTGATGTAGCAGAGCCGAGGGTGCACTAGAACCCCTGTGCAAACTCAGTTCACGCTAATAGAATGCATTGGCCAGCGCTGATTGGCCAATGCATTCTATTAGCCCGATGAAGTAGAGCTGAATGTGTGTGCTAAGCACACTCATTCAGCACTGCTTCATCACGCCAATACAATGCATTAGCCAGTGCTGATTGGCCAGAGTACGGAATTCGGCCAATCAGCGCTGGCCAATGCATTCTATTAGCCCGATGAAGTAGAGCTGAATGTGTGTGCTAAGCACACACATTCAGCACTGCTTCATCACGCCAATACAATGCATTAGCCAGTGCTGATTGGCCAGAGTACGGAATTCGGCCAATCAGCGCTGGCCAATGCATTCTATTAGCCCGATGAAGTAGAGCTGAATGTGTGTGCTAAGCACACACATTCAGCACTGCTTCATCACGCCAATACAATGCATTAGCCAGTGCTGATTGGCCAGAGTACGGAATTCGGCCAATCAGCGCTGGCTCTGCTGGAGGAGGCGGAGTCTAAGATCGCTCCACACCAGTCTCCATTCAGGTCCGACCTTAGACTCCGCCTCCTCCAGCAGAGCCAGCGCTGATTGGCCGAATTCCGTACTCTGGCCAATCAGCGCTGGCCAATGCATTCTATTAGCCCGATGAAGTAGAGCTGAATGTGTGTGCTAAGCACACACATTCAGCACTGCTTCATCACGCCAATACAATGCATTAGCCAGTGCTGATTGGCCAGAGTACGGAATTCGGCCAATCAGCGCTGGCTCTGCTGGAGGAGGCGGAGTCTAAGATCGCTCCACACCAGTCTCCATTCAGGTCCGACCTTAGACTCCGCCTCCTCCAGCAGAGCCAGCGCTGATTGGTCGAGTTCCGTACTCTGGCCAATCAGCACTGGCCAATGCATTTCTATGGGGAAAAGTTAGCTTGCGAAAATCGCAAACTGACAGGGATTTCCATGAAATAAAGTGACTTTTATGCCCCCAGACATGCTTCCCCTGCTGTCCCAGTGTCATTCCAGGGTGTTGGTATCATTTCCTGGGGTGTCATAGTGGACTTGGTGACCCTCCAGACACGAATTTGGGTTTCCCCCTTAACGAGTTTATGTTCCCCATAGACTATAATGGGGTTCGAAACCCATTCGAACACTCGAACAGTGAGCGGCTGTTCGAATCGAATTTCGAACCTCGAACATTTTAGTGTTCGCTCATCTCTAGTTGACACAACACCCACTGAAATACACTAATGGATGTATAATAATTAGAGATGAGCGAACACTAAAATGTTCGAGGTTCGAAATTCGATTCGAACAGCCGCTCAATGTTCGTGTGTTCGAACGGGTTTCGAACCCCATTATAGTCTATGGGGAACAGATACTCGTTAAGGGGGAAACCCAAATCCGTGTCTGGAGGGTCACCAAGTCCACTATGACACCCCAGGAAATGATGCCAACACCTCTGGAATGACACTGGGACAGCAGGGGAAGCATGCCTGGGGGCATCTAACACACCAAAGACCCTCTATTACCCCAACATCACTGCCTAACAACTACACACTTTCCACATTCAAAAAAACCTCTATCAAAGTGGGAAAATACCTGGAAACCTTCTTTACTCCCCAAATGGATGGACACAAACCCCAATTTAAGCTCAACAAACAGTAACAACCACCCCTTTAAATCACGTTCCCCATGACAACCACAAATGGAATAGGCAATGGGAATTCCAAAAGCCCTCACCCTTAACTGTCATTTTGAGTGTGTGTGTGTGTGTGTGTGTGTGTGTGTGTGTGTGATGTGGTAAGACCTTCCAAAATTCACTTTTCTAGCCCTTAACATGAGCCCTTCCAAACAAAGTTACATGACCTTAAGCTGAGCTACCAGCAGAGATTGAGGCCCTTGGCATGAGTAGAGCCTTGCACCAGCAGTGTTTTTGGCACTTAGGGTGAGTTGAGCCTTGTACCAGCGTGTGTCCCTTAACATCAGGCGGGCCCTAAGTTCTGCGCTTTGCACAAAAATTCCACATTAACTAGGCTGAATGGTACAAAGATTAGTAGGCCCGAGAACCAGGAACAGGTCTTGCAATGGCTGTCGGATAACGCTTAAAGCACATTGTCCACCAGCCAGTCAGCCTCTACCTCCTCTTACCCAACAGTCTTGTCCTCCTTCCACCCAAAATTCCCAATCTTCTCAGAACAATAACCCCAACTGTCCCTGCTCCCCAGAGCTGTTCTCCCTTCCTTTGACTGTACCGCAACCTGCCCCTCCATTTCGCGATTCCACGGACCTAACAGACGAGTATCTGTGTCCAGATGCTCAAACACTAGAGTCTCCTCCATTCCATCTCCGGTCGATTTGGTGGCGGATGACCAGCAACCCACCCTCATCGACGACGATGAGACGCAGTTGCTGTCAGGGCAGCCAATTGACATGCGCATTGTGCAGGAGGAGGAGGCGAGACAGGAGTTGGAAGAGGAGGTGGTGGACGACGAGGACACCGACCCCACCTGGACAAGGCAGATGTCAAGCTGGGAAAGTAGTGTGGATGTTGAGGCAGGTGCAGCACCAAAAAGGGTAGCTAGAGGCAGAGACATGTCCAGAGGCAGAGGTCAGCTGCTTTGCCGAAGCCAGGCCAGACCCGGAATGTCCGAAGATGTTCCCTTTTGTACCCAGCCCAGAAAAACTCCCCCATCGAGGGCACGTTTCTTGAAGGTGTAGAGTTTTTTCAAGGAATGCGCCGAGGACAGATATAGTGTCGTCTACACAATTTGCCTCTCGAAATCGAGTAGGGGCCCTGAGAAGAGCAACCTGTCCACCACTTCAATGCACCGTCATTTGGAATCCAAGCAATGGAATCAGTGGCAGGCAGCAACGGCAGGACAAACGTCGCCCGCCGTTCATGCCACTGCCTCTGCTCACAGTGCTGGCGATGCACTCCAGAGGACGAGCCAGGACATCACTTCATCTGCCTCCGCCACTTTGTTGGCTTCTCCCTCATCCTCCCCTGTTTCTGTCTTATCTCCTTCTCCTGCACCATCAAAGGCACCATCAGGCGCTTCTTTACAACAACCCACCATCTCTCAGACATTGGAGCGCCGGCAGAAATACACCGCTAACCACCCACCCACGCAAGCCTAGAACGCCAACATCGCTAAACTGCTGGCCCAGGAGAGGTTGGCGTTCCGGCTTGTTGAAACTCCCGCCTTCCCGGACCTGATGGCAACTGTGGCACCTCACTATGCCGTCCCTAGCCGTCTCAACTTCTCCCGGTGTGGCGTCCCCGCCTTGCACCAGCACGTGTCACTCAACATCAGGTGGGCCCTTAGTTCCGCGCTTTGCTGCAAGGTCCACTTGACCACCGACACTTGGACAAGCGCCTGTGGTCAGGGATGCTGCAGTGCTTATCTTTAATGACAGGCAGGGTGAATGTGGTGGAGTCTGTTCCCCGGGTGCAAACTGGGTTGGCCGATCTCCTCTCCCAGGCCAAAATTCATGGCAGGAGTAGACTGAAACCCTACGACGCTGCAACCTCCACCACAGCTACTAGCGGCAAACGCTAAAACACTGGTGTGGGGAGACGTCAGCAGGCGGTGCTGAAGCTCATCAGCTTGTGGGACAGACAGCACAGTGCCTCCGAGGTCAGGGATGCCATCCTGGCTGAGATGGCATTTTTTTTTCCCTGCTACACCTGGGGCCTGGCATTTTTACGCCTGTGATAATGGCTGGAACCTGGTAGCGGCTCTGGAGCTTGCCAGCCTCCAACACGTTCCATGTTTGGCCCACGTCTAACCTAGTGGTGCAAAGTTTTTTAAAAACATACCCAAATGTACCGAAGCTACTGTTGAAAATGTGGCGCTTGTGCGCCCACTTTTGCAAGTGCACAGGAGTCGCTGCTAGCCTAAAAACACTCTAGCAAGGCCTACATCTGTCCAAACACAGGCTGTTGTCCGTCATTCACACACGCTGAAACCCTACAATACCATATCTTGAGCAGGGTGTGTGAGCTGCACAGACCTTTGATGGAGTTCCATCTACAAAACCCAAGGGTTCCTCAAAGTCAGCAACCAAAGTTTCTGCACCATGAGTTTCCAGGGGTGGCAGAGTTATGGCTAGGGGAAGAGGCATGGATAGGGATGATGTCTAGGGGCAAAAGCAGTGTGGATGTGGAGGCAAGCTAAGCAGGAAAAACTGGGGGTACAAGCTAAGGCATGGACTGGGGTGATGTCTAGGGGCAAAAGCAGTGTGGATGTGGAGGCAAGCTAAGCAGGAAAAACTGGGGATACAAGCTAAGGCATGGACTGGGGTGATGTCTAGGGGCAAAAGCAGTGTGGATGTGGAGGCAAGCTAAGCAGGAAAAACTGGGGGTACAAGCTAAGGCATGGACTGGGGTGATGTCTAGGGGCAAAAGCAGTGTGGATGTGGAGGCAAGCTAAGCAGGAAAAACTGGGGGTACAAGCTAAGGCATGGACTGGGGTGATGTCTAGGGGCAAAAGCAGTGTGGATGTGGAGGCAAGCTAAGCAGGAAAAACTGGGGGTACAAGCTAAGGCATGGACTGGGGTGATGTCTAGGGGCAAAAGCAGTGTGGATGTGGAGGCAAGCAAAGCAGGGAAAATGGTGGCTAGAGGCAAAGGGATGTCCATAGGCAGCAAGGGCAAAGATGCAAAACTCTCCCGTTTCAAGAATTTTCCTGACTTGTTTCCCCACAAAACATTCCTGGGAGGAGGGCTGAAACACCACCCTCCTCCTCCTCCGCTGTTAGATTTACCCCAGCTACGAGCTGAAAACGCTGCAACACTGGTGTGGGGAGACGTCAGCAGGCTGGGCTGAAGCTCATCAGCTTGGGAGACGGACAGCACACTGCCTCTGAGGTCAGGGATGCCATCCTGGATGAGATGGCAATTTGTTTATCCCCGCTGCCCCTGGGGCCAGGTTTTTTAGCTTGTTGGAGGGCTCTGGAGCTTGCCAGCCTCCAACACGTTCCATGCCTGGCCCACATGTTCAATGTAGTGGTGCAATGATTTTTAAAAACATACCCCAAATTAGCTGAGCTAAGGGTGAAAGTGCGGCACTTGGACACCCACTTTCCCAAGTCTACAGTACCTGGAGCTAGCCGCAATACACTCCAGCAAGGCCTACATCTGCCTGAAGCACCTACTGTTGTGCGAGGTCACCACACGCTCTAACCCTAGATACCGTATGTTCAGCAGGGTGTGTGAGCAGCAGAGACCTTTGATGGAGTACCAGCTACAAAACCCAAGGGTTCCTCAGAGTCAGCTCCCTCACTTTCTGCACCATGAGTTTCCATGGGTGGCAGACTTATGGCTAGAGGCACAGGCATGGATAGGGGTGATGTGTAGGGGCAAAAGCAGTGTGGATGTGGAGGCAAGCTAAGCAGCAAAAACTGGGGGTACAAGCAGCCGGTGACATCATCACTGACAAGCACAGCTGTCTGTCAGCTGACAGGCTGACTTTCACCAAAATGAACAGACAATGGATAGACTCATCATATACATGTCAGTTACATGACAAATTTAGTGCAATTTGCAAGTCCAAGATGGTTTGGAGATCTGCGGAGAGGAATCTCACCACCTCTTGCGGGTGCCATCATTTGGAAGGCAAGCCCTGGGCTCAGTGGGTGAGAGCAAGCGCAGGATAATCGTCGTTTGGCCTGGCGGCCACTGCCTCTTCCACTGTTGACAGGGCTGGCGCTGCAGTCCAGACCAGGAGCCAGGACACCTCCACATCTGCCTCTGACACTTTGGGGAGTTCACCCTTATCCTCACCTTTTCCTGCCATTTCTCCTTTTGCCCGCGCCATCATGCGCCTCTTCCCAGCAACTCCCCATCTCCCAAGCCTTTCATTTCATGCTAAAGTACAGCGCAACCCACCCACATGCCCAAGGCTTCAACGGCCTCATCTCAAGAAATCTGGCCCAGGAGATGTTGGAATCCCGGCTGGGGGACACTCTGCCCTTTTTGGGCAGAGTGTCTACTGCGCCACCGCACTGTGCCGTCCACACCAGCACTTTCCCCCAAACATGAGGCGGTCCCTAAATTCAGCGCTTAGCCCTAAAGTTCCATGTGACCAGTTACGAATGGACAAGTGCATGCGGACAGGGACGCTACCTTTCAATTTGGGCACAGTGGTTGAATGTAGTTGAGGCGTGGACCGGGTCGCAAAATGTGGTGGCCTGACTTGTCTCCCCACACAACATTCCTGGGAGGAGGGCTGAAACACCACCCTCCTCCGCTGTTAAATTGACCCCAGCTACGAGCTGGAAACGCTGCAACACTGGTGTGGGGAGACGTCAGCGGGCCGTGCTGAAGCTCATCAGCTTGGGGGCCAGACAGCACACTGCCTACAAAGTGAGTCATGCCATCCTCGATGAGACGGCAATGTGGTTTTTGCCACTGCACCTGGGCCCAGGCATGTTGTCATGTGTGATAATGGCCGTAACCTGGGATTGGCTCTGTAGCTTGGCAGCCTGCAACATATTCCATGCCTGGGCCACGTTTTTAACTCATTGCTGCTAATCTTTTGAAAAAGGTACCCCAATGTTCCTGAGCTACTGGTGAAAGTGTGGCGCTTGTGCGGATAGTTTTTAAAGTGTATAGTTGCCGCTGCTAGCCTCTATGCACTCCTACAACGCCTGTACCTGCTGGAACAACGGCTGTTGTGCGACGTCTCCACACTGCTGGCACTAAACATATCATGTGTTGAGCAGAGTGTGTGAGCAGCACAGACCTTTGATGTAGTTCCAACTCCAAAACCCTCGGGTTCGTCAAAGTCAACTCCCTCAGTTGCTCAACCATGAGTGGCCATGGGTGGCAGACTTATGTGAAATCCCAACCCATCCATTGCACTGGACACGAAACATTAGCATGCGCTCAGCACAACTTCGGATATGGCAGATGCGTTAAGCAGGGTGCAGGGTACAACACAGACCAGGCCCGAGCACCAGGAACAGGTGTTAGAAATACTGCAGCATCTGCCATTTCCTTCCAATTTTGGGGTTTTGGACCCGCCACCGACTTGTCTGGACCTAAGTGGGGATCATGAGACACAGTTGCCATCAAGGCAAGCTGTGGTCATGTGCGGTTTGCAGTAAGGGGGCAGTGCGCAATTGGAAGAGGAGTTGGTGGATGACGAGGCCACCGACCCCACATGGACAGGGGTGATGTCTAGGGGCTAAAGCAGTGTAGATGTAGAGGGAAGCTAAATCAACAAAAAACCTGGGTAGAAGCAAAGGCATAAACTGGGGTGATGTTTAGGGGTGAAAGCAGAGTAGACGTGGAGGGAAGCTAAGCAGCAAAAACAGTGGGTAGAAGCAAAGGCATGCAAAACTCTACCCTGTTGGAAGACTTATTCCTAGGTCTGGAACACGTTAATGGCCCCCCTGGACAAATTACTGCCACTCAGGGGCCTAGTGTCACCAGGAGGGACAAGTATAGGCGCATGTTGTGGGAATACCTGGCCGACACCAGCTCTGTCCTCTCCGATCCCTCTGTGCTCTACAGCCTAAACTTATTTTCTCATCTTTTTTTCTGAACTGCACATCTCTTGCCTGCTTCCTTTGGGATCTTAGAAATGGTGGTCCACTTCCACAGATGGTAACTTCAATAGACAGTGTAACGGGAGTAGCTGAGGGATCGCTGTCTTAACCACTTTTTGGCACAAAATTAACTTCCAAAGCCAAATATGGTGCAAGTATATGATGCAAGGACACCTACACACCTATCTCTGACACATTGGGGAGTTCACCCTCATGCGCCCTTTTGGCCTGCACCATCATGCGCCTCTTCCCAGCCACTCCACATTTCCCAAGCTTTTCATTGCAGGCAGAAGTACAATACAACCCACCCCCATGCCCAAGCCTGTAACAGCCTCATCGATAAACTGCTGGCCCTGGAGATGTTGGTGTTTGTTTATGCTTCTGGAGACCCAGGCCTTCCGTCAGCAGATGGCAGCTGGGGCACCTCCCTATGCTGGGCCTAGCCGTTACTACTTCTCTTGGTGTGCTGTCTCTGCCTTGCGCCTGCATGTGTCCCATAACATCAGTCGGGCCCAGAGCTCTGCGCTTTGCTGCAAGGTCCACTTGACCACCGACACATGGACAAGCGCCTGTGGTCAGGGATGCTGCAGTGCTTATCTTTAATGACAGGCAGGGTGAATGTGGTGGAGTCTGTTCCCCGGGTGCAAACTGGGGTGGCCTATCTCCTCTCCCAGGCCAAAATTCATGGCAGGAGTAGACTGAAACCCTACGAAGCTGCAACCTCCACCCCAGCTACTAGCGGAAAACACTGTAACACTGGCATGGGGAGATGTCAGTAGGCCGTGCTGAAACTGATCAGCTTGGGGGACAGACAGCACAGTGCCTCCGAGGTCAGGGATGCCATCCTGGCTGAGATGGCATTTTTTTTTCCCTGCTACACCTGGGGCCTGGCATTTTTGCGCCTGTGATAATGGCTGGAACCTGGTAGCAGATCTGGAGCTTGCCAGACTCAAACACGGTCCACGCATGGCCCACGTTTTCCAACTTGTTGGTGCCATGTTTCTTTGAAACCTACACCATTGTGCCTGATATACAGGTCAAAGTGGGGCCATTTTCGTAAGTGAGAACTAGCCTCTGCTAGGCAGAAAACATTCAGAGCACACTCCTCTCATCTTCGCACCGTTGGCTGGCGGAGGAAGACGAGGGGGTTGGAGTGGCATCTGATGTCCCTATCCCACACGAGGCTAGAGGGTGCACTTCAGTGCATCCCATTGCTTCACCACAAATGGTGTGAAGGGGAGTGGAAAATGGAGGAAATGGAGAGTGACCCTTACAGTTGGGGCCAGCAAAGGCATGCCAAGTAACACACTGGCACACATGGCTGACTTCATCTTGGGTTGCTTTTCAACACATATTTCACATCATGAAGAACAAATAATACTGGATTTTTTCAAGCCTCGAATCCCGGTCTAGGTCTAATGTCTGTTCCTTTCTTATATTAGGGGAGAGGGAAAAAAAATTACTTCAGTGATACGTTTAGCGTACATAGACTGACTATTAATGTGTATCCCACTTAGTGTTGTTAGGGTTACACACCGTCACAACCTGGCTAAAGCTTCTATAGCTGTTAATAAAGTCAACATAACTTTACGGTATCCAAAAAGACAGCTGGTACCGACAGAGAGCAAGACAAATGTCACCCAAAGCTGTGAGCTCTGAACACCCACAGTGACTTTGGCGTCATCATCATTATAAGGGAGCGGGTGGTAATAAATAACTTGGCAGTGCCTAAAACCCAAAAAGCTTATACAACTATATTTACATTAAGATACACAAATGAAACTTTTCAGTAGCATGTCATGAGACAAGCTGATAAGCTCTTCCTTTGTGCAGTGCTATTTGAAAGTTAAACGCTGCCTTTATTTTAATTCTGGAGAAGGTGCAGACATTAGATTTAGAACATGTTGTCTTCATTGTCCAAATCCTCTATATAGGTAACGTGTTTTTCGGGCCGAGCTGTCTGGGAACGAGCTGGTGCAGCACTGACAACCTGGGTGAATATGGCAAGAGCCTGAGATGTAGGGTGAATGAATCCCCAAATTATTTGTGGAATTCCCAGTGAGACAATGGCACTGTATACCAGTATTAAAAATTGTGGGTGCACATAACCCCCATATATTCTTTGAATTCCCAGTGAGACAAAGGAACTGTATAGCAGTATTAAAAATTGTGGGTGCACGTAACCCCCATATATTCTTTGAATTCCCAGTCAGACAATGGAACTGTATAGCAGTATTAAAAATTGTGGGTGCACGTAACCCCCATATATTCTTTGAATTCCCAGTCAGACAATGGCACTGTATACCAGTATTAAAAATTGTGGGTGCACATAACCCCCATATATTCTTTGAATTCCCAGTGAGACAATGGAACTGTATAGCAGTATTAAAAATTGTGGGTGCACGTAACCCCCATATATTCTTTGAATTCCCAGTCAGACAATGGCACTGTATACCAGTATTAAAAATTGTGGGTGCACATAACCCCCATATATTCTTTGAATTCCCAGTGAGACAAAGGAACTGTATAGCAGTATTAAAAATTGTGGGTGCACGTAACCCCCATATATTCTTTGAATTCCCAGTCAGACAATGGCACTGTATACCAGTATTAAAAATTGTGGGTGCACATAACCCCCATATATTCTTTGAATTCCCAGTGAGACAATGGAACTGTATAGCAGTATTAAAAATTGTGGGTGCACGTAACCCCCATATATTCTTTGAATTCCCAGTCAGACAATGGCACTGTATACCAGTATTAAAAATTGTGGGTGCACATAACCCCCATATATTCTTTGAATTCCCAGTGAGACAAAGGAACTGTATAGCAGTATTAAAAATTGTGGGTGCACGTAACCCCCATATATTCTTTGAATTCCCAGTCAGACAATGGCACTGTATACCAGTATTAAAAATTGTGGGTGCACATAACCCCCATATATTCTTTGAATTCCCAGTCAGACAATGGCACTATATACCAGTAGTAAAAATTGTGGGTGCACGTAACCCCCATATATTCTTTGAATTCCCAGTCAGACAATGGCACTATATACCAGTAGTAAAAATTGTGGGTGCACATAACCCCAATATATTCTTTGAATTCCCAGTCAGACAATGGCACTGTATACCAGTAGTAAAAATTGTGGGTGCACGTAACCCCCATATATTCTTTGAATTCCCAGTCAGACAATGGCACTGTATACCAGTATTAAAAATTGTGGGTGCACATAACCCCCATATATTCTTTGAATTCCCAGTGAGACAATGGAACTGTATAGCAGTAGCAAAAATTGTGGGTGCACGTAACCCCCATATATTCTTTGAATTCCCAGTCAGACAATGGCACTATATACCAGTATTAAAAATTGTGGGTGCACATAACCCCCATATATTCTTTGAATTCCCAGTGAGACAATGGAACTGTATAGCAGTATTAAAAATTGTGGGTGCACGTAACCCCCATATATTCTTTGAATTCCCAGTGAGACAATGGAACTGTATAGCAGTATTAAAAATTGTGGGTGCACGTAACCCCCATATATTCTTTGAATTCCCAGTCAGACAATGGCACTGTATACCAGTATTAAAAATTGTGGGTGCACATAACCCCCATATATTCTTTGAATTCCCAGTGAGACAATGGAACTGTATAGCAGTATTAAAAATTGTGGGTGCACGTAACCCCCATATATTCTTTGAATTCCCAGTCAGACAATGGCACTGTATACCAGTAGTAAAAATTGTGGGTGCACGTAACCCCCATATATTCTTTGAATTCCCAGTCAGACAATGGCACTGTATACCAGTATTAAAAATTGTGGGTGCACATAACCCCCATATATTCTTTGAATTCCCAGTCAGACAATGGCACTGTATACCAGTAGTAAAAATTGTGGGTGCACATAACCCCCATATATTCTTTGAATTCCCAGTGAGACAATGGCACTGTATACCAGTAGTAAAAATTGTGGGTGCACGTAACCCCCATATATTCTTTGAATTCCCAGTCAGACAATGGCACTATATACCAGTATTAAAAATTGTGGGTGCACATAACCCCCATATATTCTTTGAATTCCCAGTCAGACAATGGCACTGTATACCAGTAGTAAAAATTGTGGGTGCACATAACCCCCATATATTCTTTGAATTCCCAGTCAGACAATGGCACTGTATACCAGTATTAAAAATTGTGGGTGCACGTAACCCCCATATATTCTTTGAATTCCCAGTGAGACAAAGGAACTGTATAGCAGTATTAAAAATTGTGGGTGCACGTAACCCCCATATATTCTTTGAATTCCCAGTCAGACAATGGCACTGTATAGCAGTATTAAAAATTGTGGGTGCACGTAACCCCCATATATTCTTTGAATTTCCAGTCAGACAATGGCACTGTATACCAGTATTAAAAATTGTGGGTGCACATAACCCCCATATATTCTTTGAATTCCCAGTGAGACAATGGCACTGTATAGCAGTAGCAAAAATTGTGGGTGCACGTCACCCCAATATATTCTTTGAATTCCCAGTCAGACAATGGCACTATATACCAGTAGCAAAAATTGTGGGTGTATATAGCCCCAATTCTATTGCTAGGGGACTTGCAGGGTATTTCTGAGGTGAAGGTGGGGGGGCACACCGTTGGAACGGGGATTTGGGGTGTATATATGGGGTATACGGGAATACACTGTCAGTGTGTTCCATTCAGGATCCTGGGAAAGCTGGGTTGCGGCGATTGAGCCCGTCAGTGCCACGTTACACTGACAAGCTTCTCCCTGGAATTGAAGTTATATGTAAGCCCAATATATTCTTTGAATTCCCAGTGAGACAATGGCACTATATGGCAGTAGCAAAAATAGTGGGTGTATATAGCCCCAATCCTATTGCTAGGGGACTTGCAGGGTATTTCTGGGGTGAAGGTGGGGGGGCACACCGTTGGAACGGGTATCGGGGGTATATATCGGGTATACGGGAATACACTGACAGTGTATTCCATTCAGGATCCTGGGAAAGCTGGGTTGCGGCGATTGAGCCCGTCAGTGCCACGTTACACTGACAAGCTTCTCCCTGGAATTTAGCTCTTATAAGAGCTGTTGGTTGTCTTCTCCTTCCTATCCTAGCCTGTCCCTGCCTACCCAGAATCTAACCCCTAGCTAACTGGACGGAAACCTCCGTCCTCGGTGAATTGCAAGCTCAGAATGACGCGAAGCTGGGCGGCGCTGTTCTTTTAAATTAGAGGTCACATGTTTTCGGCAGCCAATGGGTTTTGCCTACTTTTTTCAACGTCACCGGTGTCGTAGTTCCTGTCCCACCTACCCTGTGCTGTTATTGGAGCAAAAAAGGCGCCAGGGAAGGTGGGAGGGGAATCGAGTAATGGCGCACTTTACCACGCGGTGTTCGATTCGATTCGAACATGCCGAACAGCCTAATATCCGATCGAACATGAGTTCGATAGAACACTGTTCGCTCATCTCTAGTAGGGACATAACGTATCTGCTCTGAAGTTCCTCTTTAGCAATATTGTTATATTGTGTGAAAAGAGAGAACCTGAAGACTAAGCCACTAGTGATTTTGCTTTGAAGGGCACTATATTAATTAAACATTACAGATCGGTTTAGTAAGAAGAGATGTGAGATGACTACAACTCTGTTATCTAAATTAAATTCTAAATGAAACCAATAAAATGCTCATTGATGGAGATAAAGCTGAATTACAATGGTTTGGAGAGGAGGTAGTCTGTCACTGGCTAGGTACTCTTTTGTTCAGATCTGAATGTACTATTTTTCTCCAGGAAGTATAGTAGTAAATAACTGGACCTTGTGATGGCATCAGATAACTGCCAGGCTTTCTTGGGCTCTGTGCAAACTGGAGGTTTAGAGTGTCAGTTCAGTTTTAATTCCATTTTAGTATAATAATAGTGAATTGTAGATTCACACAGTGCTTTTATTCTTTCCATTCCTCAACATTTTTGTCCACTTCACAAAAGTTCCTTGACTATAGGAAGGGAGACTGTCCGCTAACAAATGCTTAAAAAGTTATTGTGGAATCTGCAAATTAAAGTTAACCATTTATCAGATTCATGCTGTCCATACCAGAAGCAGCACGAATTCCCTCATGGCAAAGTGCTACTGTATGTAATCTAAAATGTATCATGTGAGGGTGTAGGGAGAGACATGACAATCAAACCTGGTAGGATGAGGAGAAACGCATAGTAGATTCCTCTCCCCATACCCTGACCCCTCTCATACCCATTTCAATTCCCCGTTTCTGGGGTAACATCCTTGCTCGTTTTGACTTTGGTGCCATCCTCAGGCCGCATGCTACGGCACAGGAGGCATATCCGGCTATGATTCCTTGCTTTAGGTTCTTTTTGTACCGTCTAAGCATTGTCCTATTCCCTCACCTCTGTAAGGGAGCGTTCACACTACCGTCGGTGTCCAACAGGTAGTGTCCGCTTCTAGTGTCCGCTCAAAATCTGTCACGGACATTAGGAGCGGACACTAGCTGTGTCCGTGACACCTCTCATTCATTTCAATGGGCATCGGGTGCGTTCTTTTGCACTCCGTGCGCATCCTTTCCTGTCCGCAGGTGAAGATGTCCGACTTCTCAAGCGGACAGAAGAACCCTGCATGCAGGGCAGGGACAGGAGACAGGCTCAGCTTAGGACTTACTGTCTTGTCGTTCCCTCCCAGGGTTCACCTGGTTTGTTTAGAACTGTATTTTATCCTAAAGGCTGCAATATATCCCATTGTTCCTACAAAGTTTTCATGATCTCTGCTTCTAGTTTTTGAATGGGAATGCTTTTTTTTTTTGCTTTGTCTTTTTCTCCTATTGAGAGTATAAAAAAATAGTTCTTTTCATGGAATGATCACAATGTGTACCCTCTGCAGAAAAGTAAAAATTTACCAAATGAGTACATTGCCTTGTTCAGGCTGCAGATTATGTGACATCATTTTTGTGCATGTGACTGCTTGAGCATGTGAAAATCGAAAATGTCCCGGGGTATTAGCAATTTGACCAGGGAATGAGACATCTACTAATTATCCAAGTAGTAGAAAAACAACCCCAGGTAAAAGCTGTCACTTATGTCACCCAACCTCCATCTTTATTAGAACCATTATGTATTAGCATGTCATATGTTTATGAAGTTTCATTGTCTTCTTCATATACTCTAAAGGTTTTTCATTCATCATATCCTAAACTGCTCTTTACTTTGAGGGTTGAATAATGAAGAAAATAATTAATGCTATTGTTTTTGTTCTGCTGGCTCATTTCCAGCGCCTGCAGCTTCTGTCTGACTGAGAGACAGTCTGTAGCATTTCATTCGTCTCTGTGCTGGACATCAAAGATCGCTCGTGTTTCTGTGGACAAATACATTCCGAAGTTGTCAGGAATAATAATTTCACAAAAAGCCAATAGCAGTGTAGAACATCCTAAGCAGTTTAGCATCTTTTGACAGATCTGCATAGTAATGTAAGAGGTGAGGAAATGATACTACCAAAATTGCTAGCTCAACAGTGCAATAATACACTTGGGACAGGCATTTCAATGCAAATATTGGCTAGCGTATGTGTATAAATAGACCTGGCTCTGTTTTTTGTCCTTTTTTTTGCATTTGATGTAAAAATAACATGCTATTAAAAAGCAAACCATGAGCTATGTAGTAGACTGGGGGGGGGGGGGGGGATGAATCAAGACCAGTCAGAATTGGCCAAAATGTGTGACTGTTTATGTAATCTGGTAGAAGACCAGGGCTAATGTAGATTTCTTGCACTGGTTTTCTGAGGCCTCAGCCTCTTGGTTGTAACATCAGTTCCTCAATGTCCTTGCACCATACATACATGACCATGCTGCTCCATCAATCAGCCCCGCTCTAAATCTAGAGTATACAGTATATTAGTCTTCTAGGAGTGTGGGAAACCCACACCAGCTAACACCACTAGGCAAGCCTTATGGGATGTTTGTTTTAGTGGAAAATAGTAGTGACAAGGAGACTGAAGACGTAAAAATGCCTCTTCATAGGTTCATGTTTCAGTATGCAGCCTAGTGTCCTCATATCTAGTGGTTTCTGCTGTAAGGTCTACTGGTAAATTGTGATGTAATATTTGGGCACTGCAGCTATAGAAGTACAATCACAGTATAAGGATAATATATGTGTATGTGTAGACATTGTATGTAGTTCAGCAGTATCTGAAATGTAAGTTAGAAGCAAGACTAAAACATATTTTATACTTATTTCCTCTAGATCTATTTCCTAACATATATTCTTATGTTCATTGTGAGTGCCATGAAATACAACCCATCAACATTCTTATCATGTCTTTCTTAGTAAATACTTGTATTCCCTGTGTTATGCCATTCTTCTGTTAAGACTCCTAAATTTATAAACTGACAACTGGACATTACCCTTCTTTGTGTAAAGAGTGTCACTGAACAGTGTCAGAGTTTGTATGGACACTTCCTCAGCTATAAAAGCGCGTGTATTTTTGCAAAATAAACATGTAAAAATAAGACGCCCATTGACTTCAATGATATTTTTACACGTGTAAAAATACGCCTGTAAAATGTCATTGAAGTAAATGGGAATCTTATTTTTACACGTGTATTTTGCAAAAATACACGTGCGTTTACTCCGTGTGAAGGCTCCCTAACACTCTGCTGTCAATTCTTTTTATAAATTTCAAGGAAGAATAGGAAGAGGAATGACCTGACACAGAGTGATAAGAAAATATACTGCGATACTGTTGTTTATGGGGTATGTACTAAAACAGACCTATAGAAAGCGGTGAGCCGGTTCTCTTTAAAGTACAGTGATACACTTGTATGACCAAAGCAATAGCACAATAATGATTTTATTTTTTCATTGCAGTGAGACTTAAAAATAACCAAGGGAAATTAAAAACCTTAGAATCTCCTTTTTTATTGGCAATGTTTTTGTTGTTCATTTCTTTCCTACTTAAATGAATAACTTGTACATGGATATGAGGCTTAGCATTGCAGAATCAATTATTCTGTCATTTTGGAGCTCATTAGAACTTATTTTCACAAACATTGTTTTTTGATGACAATATATTATTAATACTAATTTCTAAATTCTGTCATGATATACGCCGTTCCCTTGTTACCGCTGTGAAAGAGAATGGAAACATCCCTTTTTCAATTTATTCATACATTTGTAGGAGGAATACCAGAGGACCAACGCAACACAGAGTTATTAGAGAAGATGCTCTATTATTTTTATATCATGGGAATACAGCTAAAAATGTCTGTGTCGGAATGATGACTGTCCACTTTAAAGGCCTAATATTCTCTGCAATTGAATTTCTTAACAAATATTTATAGCAGTTGCAGCTTGGTCTTTCTGATAAAGAACTATATATGCCTTGTACAGTCATCATTTAAAGGTAACCTGGCATGAGATTTGTACTGTTTAAACTAATGGCATGGAACTGCAGGGCTTGAAAACTACATTTGTGCCATTACAATGTTAAAATAAATATATTACAGAGACAAAGTTAATTTCCATCCACGAAAACCATTTTAAGTCCTAACTGAGTACAGATCTCATCTGACAAGACATATACTATTGAATCTAAGTCTGAAGTGAAAAATCAGCGTTTTGCAAAAATCACTACGTTTTACAGTACCTCCAAAGTGAATGTGATTCTGGCTAATCCCATCCACACAATGTAAAAAAGCTACATTTTCAAAAACTCCCTCCAAAAGACTGGGCTGCACTGGAAGGACACCGCTTTTTTTTTTTTTTTTTTTTTTTTTTTTTTTTTGCAATACTCCAAAATTGGCTGGGTATGCCAAAAATATTGGGTTTATGTTGCCTTTATAAAGGGATTCTGTCATTGGGAAAACACAATTTTAACTAAGCCTTTAGAAAGGCTATTCCAGATATACCTTTTATTTGTTAATTATCTCAGCCATTTTTGAATTAGCCCGCTTTTATGATATGCAAATTAGCCTTCATGGTGGACTCGGAAGTTCACTGAGCACTGTGTGTTGTGTGTAAACAGGGGGAGGTGAGCACAGGGAAGGTTGCTGATGCTAATGATGATAAATCATCAACCTTCCCTGCTCTCAACTCCCCTTGTTTACACACAACACACAGTGCTACGTGCTGGCTAATTAGCATATCAATAAAAGTGGGCTGATTCAAAAACGGCTGTGAGGATTAACAAATCAAAGGTATGTGTGGAATAGTCTTTTTAAAAGTTATGCAAATATATGTTTCGTGTGAGAGAGTGAAGGGTGTGGTCTGGGAAGACAGGTATATTCCAGCCAGGCAGCTAAATGGTGTAAAGGCTCACACCAAGGAGGTCAGCTGACTAATCGAGGCCTGATATTAGTCTGTGTGTGAAGACTAGCAGTGTGGCACCACACTGACAGAGCTGACCTGTCCAGACCAAACCTACAGAGCAGGTACTGTGCCAGCCGTTGTTGCCAAGGTGGGAGTCTGGTAGCCAGTCTCCTGTATAGTCGGGGAAAAGTTTCCTTATGTTAGTTCTTAACCGAGAAGGGCTTTGTTTTGATTATTTGTGGCTTTGCAAAGGCAGTTAATGCACTACAAGTGAATAAAGCCTGAACCTGTGTGCAACCCAGTTTCTGTGTCCCTGTATGCTGCACTGCTACAAGCATCTACCTGAGCGATTCCTCACATTAGTTAAAAATGAGTTTTCCCAATGATAGAATCCCTTTAACACTTATTTTCTTTCAACTATCGTGGTTCCTGACAACTGGCCTTTTTACAGCTACAGCATTGTTTATTAGAGATGAGCGAACACTAAAATGTTCGAGGTTCGAAATTCGATTCGAACAGCCGCTCAATGTTCGTGTGTTCGAATGGGTTTCGAACCCCATTATAGTCTATGGGGAACAGATACTCGTTAAGGGGGAAACCCAAATCCGTGTCTGGAGGGTCACCAAGTCCACTATGACACCCCAGGAAATGATGCCAACACCTCTGGAATGACACTGGGACAGCAGGGGAAGCATGTCTGGGGGCATCTAACACACCAAAGACCCTCTATTACCCCAACATCACAGCCTAACAACTACACACTTTACACACTCAATACCACCTCTCTGACAGTAGGAAAACACCTTGAAACATGTGTATTTGGCACTTGCAGTGAGGAGAGCTTGTCACCAGCAGTGAATTTGGCCCTTGTAGTAAGTTGAGGTTGGCACCAACATTTGTTTTGAAAATCAGGGTGGATTGAGCCTCTAACCAGCAGAGTTTGGGCAAATTCATGGTGGAGGGAGCCTCTAAAAACCCCAGTTTGGACCAATTCATGGTGGAGGGAGCCTCTAAAAACCCCAGTTTGGACCAATTCATGGTGGAGGGAGCCTCTAAAAACCCCAGTTTGGACCAATTCATGATGGAGGGAGCCTCTAAACAGCCCAGTTTGGGCAAATTCATGGTGGAGGGAGCCTCTAAAAACCCCCAGTTTGGACCAATTCATGGTGGAGGGAGCCTCTAAAAACCCCAGTTTGGACCAATTCATGGTGGAGGGAGCCTCTAAACAGCCCAGTTTGGGCAAATTCATGGTGGAGGGAGCCTCTAAACAGCCCAGTTTGGGCAAATTCATGGTGGAGGGAGCCTCTAAAAACCCCAGTTTGGACCAATTCATGGTGGAGGGAGCCTCTAAAAACCCCAGTTTGGACCAATTCATGGTGGAGGGAGCCTCTAAAAAACCCAGTTTGGACCAATTCATGGTGGAGGGAGCCTCTAACCAGCCCAGTTTGGACCAATTCATGGTGGAGGGAGCCTCTAAAAACCCCAATTTGGACCAATTCATGGTGGAGGGAGCCTCTAACCAGCCCAGTTTGGACCAATTCATGGTGGAGGGAGCCTCTAACCAGCCCAGTTTGGGCAAATTCATGGTGGAGGGAGCCTCTAAAAACCCCAGTTTGGACCAATTCATGGTGGAGGGAGCCTCTAAAAACCTCAGTTTGGACCAATTCATGATGGAGGGAGCCTCTAAAAACCCCAGTTTGGACCAATTCATGGTGGAGGGAGCCTCTAAACAGCCCAGTTTGGACCAATTCATGGTGGAGGGAGCCTCTAAAAACCCCAGTTTGGACCAATTCATGGTGGAGGGAGCCTCTAAACAGCCCAGTTTGGACCAATTCATGGTGGAGGGAGCCTCTAAACAGCCCAGTTTGGACCAATTCATGGTGGAGAGAGCCTCTAACCAGCAGAGTTGGTGGAAATCAGGGTGGAGGGAGCCTCTAACCAGCAGAGTTGGTGGAAATCAGGGTGGAGGGAGCCTAGTATTAGCAGAATTGTGCAACGCTTATGGTGGATGAGTATGAGGATGCGGAGGAATTGGAGAGGTTGAGTACAGACATGGAGTTTCATGTTGGGGTGCTTTACACAGGTGGGCCCAAAAATGAAGGCTCTATCCAGTGGTGGTTCATTTTTATCAAAGTGAGCCGGTCGGCACTCTCAGCTGACAGATGGGTGCGCTTGTCAGTGATGATGCCACCGGCTGCACTGAACACCCTCTCAGATAGGACGCTGGCGGCAGGACAGGACAGCACCTCCAAGGCATATAGGGCAAGTTCAAGCCACAGGTCCAACTTCGACACCCAATACGTGTAGGGCGCAGAGGGGTCGGAGAGGACAGGGCTGTGGTCGGAAAGGTATTCCCGCAACATGCGCCTATACTTCTCACGCCTGGTGACACTAGGACCCTCCGTGGCGGCACTTTGGCGAGGGGGTGCCATCAAGGTGTCCCAGACCTTAGACAGTGTGCCCCTCGTTTGTGTGGACCGGTGAGAACTTGGTTGCCTACTGGAGGAACTGCCCTCCCTGCCGCCAACGTCACATGCTGGAAACATCTCCATCATATTCTGCACCAATTGCCTGTGGCAAGCATTGATGCGATTGGCCCTCCCCTCTACCGGAATAAAAGACGAGATGTTGTTTTTATACCGGGGGTCAAGGATAGCAAAGATCCAGTACTGGTTGTCCTCCATGATTTTGACAATACGCTTGTCGGTTGTAAAGCACCCCAACATGAACTCAGCCATGTCTGCCACAGTGTTAGTTGGCATGACTCCTCTGGCCCCACCGGAAAGTTCAATCTCCATTTCCTCCTCATCCTCCATGTCTACCCATCCATTCTGCAACAATGGGACGATTCGAAGTTGCCCGGAAGCCTCCTGTATCACCATCACATCATCGGACAACTCTTCTTCCTCCTCCTCCTCCTCCATTAAATGCAGTTAAGCGGACAGATGTGTGGACCTACTCTCCAGCTGTGATGGATCGGATGCTATCCCTAACTCCTCTGTGTGATCTGAGTTATCCCTGATGTCAATCAGGGATTCTCTCAGAACACACAAGAGAGGGATTGTAAGGCTCACCATCGCATCCTCAGAGCTCACCCTCCTTGTGGACTCCTCAAAGACCCGTAGGATGTCACAAAGGTCTCTCATCCATGGCCACTCATGGATGTGAAACTGAGGCAGCTGACTTTGTGGCACCCTAGGGTTTTGTAGCTGGTATTCCATCAAAGGTCTCTGCTGCTCAACCACTCTATTCAACATCTGAAACGTTGAGTTCCAGCGTGTGGGGACGTCGCACAAAAGCCGGTGTTGTGGCACATGCAGGCGTTGCTGGAGAGATTTTAAGCTAGCAGCGGCTACTGTCGACTTGCCAAAGTGGGCGCACATGCGCCGCACTTTCACCAGTAGCTCTGGAACATTGGGGTAGCTCTTTAGGAAATGTTGCACCACTAGGTTGAAGACGTGGGCCAGGCATGGAACATGTTGGAGTCCGGCAAGCTCCAGAGCTGCTACCAGGTTCCGGCCGTTATCACAAACGACCATGCCTGGGCCCAGGTGCAGCGGCTCAAACCATATTGCCGTCTCATCGAGGAGGGCGTCCCTCACCTCGGAGGCAGTGTGCTGTCTGTCCCCCAAGCTGATCAGCTTCAGCACAGCCTGCTGACGTCTACCAACGCCAGTGCTGCAACGTTTCCAACTCGTAGCTGGGGTCAATCTAACAGCGGAGGAGGAGGCGGTGGCGGAGGAGGAGGCGGTGGCGGAGGAGGAGGCGGTAGAGGAGGAGGAGGAGGGGGGTGTTCTTCTCGTGTCCCTGCCAGGAATGTTAGGCGGGGAGACGAGGTACACCGGGCCAGTTTGGGAAGCAGTCCCAGCCTCAACTACATTCACCCAGTGTGCCGTCAGTGAAATGTAGCGTCCCTGTCCGCATGCACTTGTCCACGCGTCGGTGGTCAAGTGGACCTTTGTGCAAAGCGCGGAACTAAGGGCCCGCCTGATGTTGAGTGACACGTGCTGGTGCAAGGCGGGGACGGCACACCGGGAGAAGTAGTGACGGCTAGGGACGGCATAGCGAGGTGCCGCAGTTGCCATCAGGTCCAGGAAGGCGGGAGTTTCAACAAGCCGGAACGCCAACATCTCCTGGGCCAGCAGTTTAGCGATGTTGGCGTTCAAGGCTTGCGCGTGTGGGTGGTTAGCAGTGTATTTCTGCCGCCGCTCCAATGTCTGAGAGATGGTGGGTTGTTGTAAAGAAGCGCCTGATGGTGCCTTTGATGGTGCAGGAGAAGGAGATAAGACAGGAACAGGGGAGGATGAGGGAGAAGTCAACAAAGTGGCGGAGGCAGATGAAGTGGTGTCCTGGCTCGTCCTCTGGAGTGCATCGCCAGCACAGTCAGCAGTGGCAGTGGCAGTGGCGTGAACGGCAGGCGGCCTTTGTCCTGCCGTTGCTGCCTGCCACTGATTCCAGTGCTTGGATTCCAAATGACGGCGCATTGAAGTGATGGACAGGTTGCTCTTCTCAGAGCCCCTAATCAATTTCGAGAGGCAAATTGTGCAGACAACACTATATCTGTCCTCGGCGCA
This sequence comes from Leptodactylus fuscus, assembly GCF_031893055.1. Classification (NCBI taxonomy): domain Eukaryota; kingdom Metazoa; phylum Chordata; class Amphibia; order Anura; family Leptodactylidae; genus Leptodactylus; species Leptodactylus fuscus. The sequence goes on along the minus strand of NC_134269.1, from coordinate 141,268,444 downwards.
TTCCTTGAAAAAACTCCACACCTTCGAGAAACGTGCCCTCGAGGTGGGAGTTTTTCAGGGCTGGGTACGAACTGGAACATCTTGGGAGATTCCGGGTGTGGCCTGGCTTCGCCTAAGCTGCTGACCTCTGCCTCTGCCTCTAGCTACCCTTTTTGGTGCTGCACCTGCCTCAACATCCACACTACTTTCCCCACTTGACATCCCCCCTGTCCAGGTCGGGTCAGTGTCCTCATCATCCACCACTTCCTCTTCCAACTCCTGTCTCATCTCCTCCTCCCGCACAATGCGCCGGTCAGCTGGATGCCCTGACGGCAACTGCGTCACATCATCGTCGATGAGGGTGGGTTGCTGGTCATCCACCACCAAATCGAACGGAGATGGAGGAGACTCTAGTGTTTGAGCATCTGGACACAGATGCTCCTCTGTTAGGTTCGTGGAATCGTGACGTGGAGAGGCAGGTTGAGGGACAATGAAAGGAGCGGAGAACAGCTCTGGGGAGCAGGGACAGTTGGGGTTATTGTTCTGTGAAGCTTGGGAATTTTGGGAGGAAGGAGGACAAGACTGTTGGGTAATAGGAGGAGAGGAGGCAGAGTCTGACTGGCTGCTGGACAACGTGCTGTAAGCGTTCTCTGACAGCCATTGCAAGACCTGTTCCTGGTTCTCGGGCCTACTAAGGTTTGTACCCTGCAGTTTAGTTGATGTGGCAAGCAACCCTGGCACTGTGGAGTGGCGCAATGCTTGCTGCCCCACAGGAGTAGGCACGGGACGCCCTGTGGCTTCACTGCTACCTTGCTCCCCAGAACCTTTCCCCCGACCTCGCCCACGGCCTCGTCCACGTCCCTTTCCGGGAGCCTTGCGCATTTTGAATTCCCAGTTAGAAATTGGCACTATATACCAGTAGCAAGAAATGAGGGTATTTATAACCCCAATATATTCTTTGAATTCCCAGTCAGACAATGGCACTATATACCAGTAGCAAAAATTGTGGGTGCACGTAACCCCAATATATTCTTTGAATTACCAGTCAGACAATGGCACTATATACCAGTAGCAAGAAATGAGGGTATTTATAACCCCAATATATTCTTTGAATTCCCAGTCAGACAATGGCACTATATACCAGTAGCAAGAAATGAGGGTATTTGTAACCCCAATATATTCTTTGAATTCCCAGTCAGACAATGGCACTATATACCAGTAGCAAGAAATGAGGGTATTTATAACCCCAATATATTCTTTGAATTCCCAGTCAGACAATGGCACTATATACCAGTAGCAAGAAATGAGGGTATTTATAACCCCAATATATTCTTTGAATTACCAGTCAGAAACTGGCACTATATGGCAGTAGCAAGAAATGAGGGTATTTGTAACCCCAATATATTCTTTGAATTCCCAGTCAGACAATGGCACTATATACCAGTAGCAAAAATTGTGGGTGCACGTAACCCCAATATATTCTTTGAATTACCAGTCAGAAACTGGCACTATATGGCAGTAGCAAGAAATGAGGGTATTTGTAACCCCAATATATTCTTTGAATTCCCAGTCAGACAATGGCACTATATACCAGTAGCAAAAATTGTGGGTGCACGTAACCCCAATATATTCTTTGAATTCCCAGTCAGACAATGGCACTATATACCAGTAGCAAAAATTGTGGGTGCACGTAACCCCAATATATTCTTTGAATTCCCAGTCAGACAATGGCACTATATACCAGTAGCAAAAATTGTGGGTGCACATAACCCCAATATATTCTTTGAATTCCCAGTGAGACAATGGCACTATATGGCAGTAGCAAAAATAGTGGGTGTATATAGCCCCAATTCTATTGCTAGGGGACTTGCAGGGTATTTCTGGGGTGAAGGTGGGGGGGCACACCGTTGGAACGGGGATTTGGGGTGTATATATGGGGTATACGGGAATACACTGTCAGTGTGTTCCATTCAGGATCCGCGGAAAGCTGGGTTGCGGCGATTGAGCCCGTCAGTGCCACGTTACACTGACAAGCTTCTCCCTGGAATTGAAGTTATATGTAAGCCCAATATATTCTTTGAATTCCCAGTCAGACAATGGCACTATGTAGCAGTAGCAAAAATAGTGGGTGTATATAGCCCCAATTCTATTGCTAGGGGACTTGCAGGGTATTTCTGGGGTGAAGGTGGGGGGGCACACCGTTGGAACGGGTATCGGGGGTATATATCGGGTATACGGGAATACACTGTCAGTGTATTCCATTCAGGATCCACGGAAAGCTGGGTTGCGGCGATTGAGCCCGTCAGTGCCACGTTACACTGACAAGCTTCTCCCTGGAATTTAGCTCTTATAAGAACTGTTGGTTGTCTTCTCCTTCCTATCCTAGCCTGTCCCTGCCTACCCAGAATCTAAGCCCTAGCTAGCTGGACGGAAACCTCCGTCCTCGGTGAATTGCAAGCTCAGAATGACGCGAAGCTGGGCGTCGCTGTTCTTTTAAATTAGAGGTCACATGTTTTCGGCAGCCAATGGGTTTTGCCTACTTTTTTCAACGTCACCGGTGTCGTAGTTCCTGTCCCACCTACCCTGCGCTGTTATTGGAGCAAAAAAGGCGCCAGGGAAGGTGGGAGGGGAATCGAGTAATGGCGCACTTTACCACGCGGTGTTCGATTCGAACATGCCGAACAGCCTAATATCCGATCGAACATGAGTTCGATAGAACACTGTTCGCTCATCTCTATTGTTTATTACATTGGTAATCTTTGGGGCATACCTGCTGTTTTACATGAATTGTGTTTTTTTTTTTTTTTTTTTCTTCTTTTGCCGTACAGTGTCTGTAAAACCTACATATTGCTAATCTGGCAGGATATTGATTACTTGTCCAGTACATATCTTGTCATCTGTGTGTTTTTCATGTCAGCATCCAGAGAATAGACTGTTATTTGCTCATGCGCTGTCAATAAATTACTTCGGGTGCTTATCAGTATGGCATTTCTTTTTTAATCTGGCCATCTATGTATTATAAGCAGTTGGCATATAGCACAGATACAGAATTTTACCTTATTAACATTAAGAAATTTTCGTTCTGCAACAGTTCTCTACTGCATGATCTTTACATGGAGGTTATATTTGATAATTGAGCTTATAACATGGAAATAGTTTTAAAATTGACATTTTAACACAAAGCCAACATTTCAGGATGGGTTCACATCTGAACCAGAGTCTTTGTCTGGCAAGTCTGTTGCAGTGACCGCCAAAAATCATTGGACAAGTGAGACTTGTTTGGGCACTATTTTTTTTTTTTTTTTTTTTTTTTTAGTTTGTTATTAATTAATAAATTTTTTAGGGCACCATCTTTAGCTTAATATGATGGACCCCCATTGTATTTAATGGGATTCTTCTGTTACTGGTGGTGTCCACTGTTTTAGTGGCCCATGTATCTTTGCCAGACCAGAACAATGGACATCTGGGCGTAAATGTGAACATAGCATCTAAATGCACAGTGTAGCCTTTAAGAGGTTGTACTATGTCCATGGAGTACAGTGGAGTTCTTATAAAATTTGCAATATTACATCTATAATGACACTCTTAATTGTATCTGTAATAAGTCCCAATGTGCCTAAGTTGCAAATACGGAGATAAAGACACATACAAACGAATAAGATTTTATTATTTAGCTTCATATTTGGGAAATCATTTCTCTAAATATAGAAGGTGGAGTGTTCACAATGTAAACCATAGTCATTAATTGGCTTTCAACAATTCGGCTTTTTTTTGCACATCATTTTCTCTGCATGTTGGCTGTATGCTTTGGGAATTAATTGTACTCTTTAGGCTGATTTAGACCAATCACGTACTGGCCATTATACGTTTCTGATTTGTATACTGGTCTTCAAAGGGTATCTGACTTTTCATAGGAATTTAAAATATGCCAGAGTCTGCAAGGTCTTGCTGGGCAGTCTGTTCTATGGCTGAATAAAACCTCATACATGGTGTCTTTTTAGTTTTTCTTCTGCTAATAGCCCCATTAAAGCTGACAAATATTTTGCATTTCTGTCTGAGACAGGGCAATGTCCAATACAGAACAGCCTACCCCGCCCCCATCTGTTATTACTACTACTGTTTTCCTTATATGTAATTCTGCCAGAAGTAACTGTACAATAGCAAACAGCTGAGGAAAGCCCAAGGGAACATGCTGAATTATAGAGCATCTAGGGACACGAGATTGTAAGTTCAGGTGATGATGCAGCTAAAAAGATCGGATGTGGCTATTTATAGGTACCGTACCTATAAACAACTGGCTATTTATAGGTACCGTACCTATAAACAACTGGCTATTTATAGGTACCGTACCGATGAACTACTGGCTATTTTTAGGTACCCATAGGTACCGTACCTATAAACAACTGGATATTTTTAGGTACCGTCCGTACCTTTAAACTATTTATAGGTACCCATAGGTACCATACCTATAAACAACTGGCTATTTATAGGTACCGTACCTATGAACTACTGGCTATTTATAGGTCGTAACTATGAACTACTGGCTATTTTTAGGTACCGTTCGTACCTTTAATCTTTTTATAGGTACCCATAGGTACCGTACCTATAAACAACTGGCTATTTATAGTTACTAGAGATGAGCGAACACCGTTTGATCGAATACATATTCGATCGACTATCAGGCTGTTCGAGGTATTCCCAATTACAATCGAATACCACGAGGCAAACACAGTAAAAATTGGTATCCCCTCCCACCTTCCCTGGCACGTTTTTTGCACCAATAACTGCGTAGGGGAGGTGGGACAGGAACTATGACAACGGAAGCAGTTAAAAATTTTTTTAAAAAACCCATTGGCTGCTAAAATCAGGTGACCTCCAATTTAGACGAATGGTGGATTTAACATTCGATTAATTTGGGACTGTGAACTATGTGACTGTGAGACAGGGATAGATCTACAGGCAGGGTTAGCTAGGGATTACCTTATTTAGGGGGGAATGTTACTCACCCAGTTCTTTGGGGCTCTATCTGGTCGGGATCCCTGTCAGCTTGCGATATGCGCGAGCTGACTTTTTCCCATAGGAATGCATTGACCAGCGTTGTTTGGCCAGTGTACAGCATTCGGCCAATCAACACTTGTTCTGCCTGAGGAGGCGGAGTCTAAAATCGGTCCACAGCAGTTTCCATTCTGGTCCGATTTTAGACTCCGCCTCCTCCGGCAGAACTAGTGTTGATTGGCCGAATGCTGTACACTGGCCAATCAATGCTGGTCGGTCCAGACACCGGAGATGAAGCAGAGCTCAGCTCTGCTGCACCCAACAATTCCTCCAACTGCTCCTCCTGTCACACACACAGTTCTGCACTACTGCCAACCATCCATCCAGCTACTCCTCCTGTCACACACACAGCTCTGCACTACTGCCAACCATCCCTCCAGCTACTCCTCCTGTCACACACATCTCTGGTGTAACAGAGCTCAGCGCACACTCAGCATTGCTACTTCTCTACACTCTGTTGGCGTAGTCTAAAATCGGACCAGAATGGAAACTGCTGTGGACCGATTTTAGACTCCGCCTCCTCAGGCAGAACCAACGTTGATTGGCCGAATGCTGTACACTGACCAGATAGAGCCCCAAAGAGCTGGGTGAGTAACATTCCCCCCTAAATAAAGGTAATCCCTAGGTAACCCTGTCTGTAGATCTGTCCCTGTCTCACAGTCGCATAGTTCACAGTCCCAAATTAATCGAATGTTAAATCTACCATTCGTCTAAATTGGAGGTCACCTGATTTCGGCAGCCAATGCGTTTTTTAATTTTTTTTTAACTGCCTCTTTTGTCGTAGTTCCTGTCCCACCTCCCCTGCGCATTTATTGGTGCAAAAAACGCACCAGGGAAGGTAGGAGGGGATACAAATTTTTACTGCGTTTGCCTCGTGGTATTCGATTGTAATCGAATACCTTGAACGGCCTGATATTTGATCGAATATCTATTCGATCGAACGGTGTTCGCTCATCTCTAGTAACTATAAATAGCCAGTTGTTTATAGGTACGGTACCTATGGGTACCTATAAAAAGTTTAAAGGTACGGACGGTACCTAAAAATAGCCAGTTGTTTATAGGTACGGTACCTATAAATAGCCACATCCAAAAAGATCTCTTACGCTATGTTCACACTAGTGTTCAGGTTTCTGTTCTTTGCCTCTGCTTGGGGAACTAAATAATGGAAACCCTATTTGCTTAAGCAGTAGTTACCCGTGGACCCCTTAGACTATAATGGGGTCCACCGGGTTTCCGCCTGGAATTGGTGGAGAGAAACGTCCTGTTTGCAACCTGACATAGAAAAAGTGAAGTCTGAAAAAAATAGTGAAAGCTGTTTTCTATCTACAACTAACATCCCATCAGCAATAATACATGCAGCAACAAGTAGATATAAGTAGTAGAGATGAGCGAACAGTGTTCTATCGAACTCATGTTCGATCGGATATTAGGCTGTTCGGCATGTTCGAATCGAATCGAACACCGCGTGGTAAAGTGCGCCATTACTCGATTCCCCTCCCACCTTCCCTGGCGCCTTTTTTGCTCCAATAACAGCGCAGGGTAGGTGGGACAGGAACTACGACACCGGTGACGTTGAAAAAAGTAGGCAAAACCCATTGGCTGCCGAAAACATGTGACCTCTAATTTAAAAGAACAGCGCCGCCCAGGTTCGCGTCATTCTGAGCTTGCAATTCACCGAGGACGGAGGTTTCCGTCCAGCTAGCTAGGGCTTAGATTCTGGTAGGCAGGGACAGGCTAGGATAGGAAGGAGAAGACAACCAACAGCTCTTATAAGAGCTAAATTCCAGGGAGAAGCTTGTCAGTGTAACGTGGCACTGACGGGCTCAATCGCCGCAACCCAGCTTTCCCAGGATCCTGAATGGAATACACTGTCAGTGTATTCCCGTATACCCGATATATACCCCGATACCCGTTCCAACGGTGTGCCCCCCCACCTTCACCCCAGAAATACCCTGCAAGTCCCCTAGCAATAGAATTGGGGCTATATACACCCACAATTTTTACTACTGGTATACAGTGCCATTGTCTGACTGGGAATTCAAAGAATATATTGGGAATACAAATACCCTCATTTCTTGCTACTGCCATATAGTGCCAGTGTCTGACTGGTAATTCAAAGAATATATTGGGGTTACGTGCACCCACAATTTTTACTACTGGTATACAGTGCCATTGTCTGACTGGGAATTCAAAGAATATATTGGGAATACAAATACCCTCATTTCTTGCTACTGCCATATAGTGCCAGTGTCTGACTGGGAATTCAAAGAATATATTGGGAATACAAATACCCTCATTTCTTGCTACTGCCATATAGTGCCAGTTTCTAACTGGTAATTCAAAGAATATATTGGGGTTACGTGCACCCACAATTTTTACTACTGGTATACAGTGCCATTGTCTGACTGGGAATTCAAAGAATATATTGGGGTTATAAATACCCTCATTTCTTGCTACTGCCATATAGTGCCAGTGTCTGACTGGGAATTCAAAGAATATATTGGGGTTACGTGCACCCACAATTTTTACTACTGGTATACAGTGCCATTGTCTGACTGGGAATTCAAAGAATATATTGGGAATACAAATACCCTCATTTCTTGCTACTGCCATATAGTGCCAGTGTCTGACTGGGAATTCAAAGAATATATTGGGGTTACGTGCACCCACAATTTTTACTACTGGTATACAGTGCCATTGTCTGACTGGGAATTCAAAGAATATATTGGGAATACAAATACCCTCATTTCTTGCTACTGCCATATAGTGCCAGTGTCTGACTGGGAATTCAAAGAATATATTGGGGTTACGTGCACCCACAATTTTTACTACTGGTATACAGTGCCATTGTCTGACTGGGAATTCAAAGAATATATTGGGGTTATAAATACCCTCATTTCTTGCTACTGCCATATAGTGCCAGTTTCTGACTGGTAATTCAAAGAATATATTGGGGTTACGTGCACCCACAATTTTTACTACTGGTATACAGTGCCATTGTCTGACTGGGAATTCAAAGAATATATTGGGAATACAAATACCCTCATTTCTTGCTACTGCCATATAGTGCCAGTGTCTGACTGGGAATTCAAAGAATATATTGGGAATACAAATACCCTCATTTCTTGCTACTGCCATATAGTGCCAGTTTCTGACTGGTAATTCAAAGAATATATTGGGGTTACGTGCACCCACAATTTTTACTACTGGTATACAGTGCCATTGTCTGACTGGGAATTCAAAGAATATATTGGGAATACAAATACCCTCATTTCTTGCTACTGCCATATAGTGCCAGTGTCTGACTGGGAATTCAAAGAATATATTGGGAATACAAATACCCTCATTTCTTGCTACTGCCATATAGTGCCAGTGTCTGACTGGGAATTCAAAGAATATATTGGGAATACAAATACCCTCATTTCTTGCTACTGCCATATAGTGCCAGTGTCTGACTGGGAATTCAAAGAATATATTGGGAATACAAATACCCTCATTTCTTGCTACTGCCATATAGTCCCAGTTTCTGACTGGTAATTCAAAGAATATATTGGGGTTACGTGCACCCACAATTTTTACTACTGGTATACAGTGCCATTGTCTGACTGGGAATTCAAAGAATATATTGGGGTTATAAATACCCTCATTTCTTGCTACTGCCATATAGTGCCAGTGTCTGACTGGGAATTCAAAGAATATATTGGGGTTACGTGCACCCACAATTTTTACTACTGGTATACAGTGCCATTGTCTGACTGGGAATTCAAAGAATATATTGGGAATACAAATACCCTCATTTCTTGCTACTGCCATATAGTGCCAGTGTCTGACTGGGAATTCAAAGAATATATTGGGAATACAAATACCCTCATTTCTTGCTACTGCCATATAGTGCCAGTGTCTGACTGGGAATTCAAAGAATATATTGGGGTTACGTGCACCCACAATTTTTACTACTGGTATACAGTGCCATTGTCTGACTGGGAATTCAAAGAATATATTGGGGTTATAAATACCCTCATTTCTTGCTACTGCCATATAGTGCCAGTGTCTGACTGGGAATTCAAAGAATATATTGGGGTTACGTGCACCCACAATTTTTACTACTGGTATACAGTGCCATTGTCTGACTGGGAATTCAAAGAATATATTGGGAATACAAATACCCTCATTTCTTGCTACTGCCATATAGTGCCAGTGTCTGACTGGGAATTCAAAGAATATATTGGGGTTACGTGCACCCACAATTTTTACTACTGGTATACAGTGCCATTGTCTGACTGGGAATTCAAAGAATATATTGGGAATACAAATACCCTCATTTCTTGCTACTGCCATATAGTGCCAGTGTCTGACTGGGAATTCAAAGAATATATTGGGGTTACGTGCACCCACAATTTTTACTACTGGTATACAGTGCCATTGTCTGACTGGGAATTCAAAGAATATATTGGGAATACAAATACCCTCATTTCTTGCTACTGCCATATAGTGCCAGTGTCTGACTGGGAATTCAAAGAATATATTGGGAATACAAATACCCTCATTTCTTGCTACTGCCATATAGTGCCAGTTTCTGACTGGTAATTCAAAGAATATATTGGGGTTACGTGCACCCACAATTTTTACTACTGGTATACAGTGCCATTGTCTGACTGGGAATTCAAAGAATATATTGGGGTTATAAATACCCTCATTTCTTGCTACTGCCATATAGTGCCAGTTTCTGACTGGTAATTCAAAGAATATATTGTGGTTACGTGCACCCACAATTTTTACTACTGGTATACAGTGCCATTGTCTGACTGGGAATTCAAAGAATATATTGGGAATACAAATACCCTCATTTCTTGCTACTGCCATATAGTGCCAGTGTCTGACTGGGAATTCAAAGAATATATTGGGGTTACGTGCACCCACAATTTTTACTACTGGTATACAGTGCCATTGTCTGACTGGGAATTCAAAGAATATATTGGGAATACAAATACCCTCATTTCTTGCTACTGCCATATAGTGCCAGTGTCTGACTGGGAATTCAAAGAATATGTTGGGGTTACGTGCACCCACAATTTTTACTACTGGTATACAGTGCCATTGTCTGACTGGGAATTCAAAGAATATATTGGGAATACAAATACCCTCATTTCTTGCTACTGCCATATAGTGCCAGTGTCTGACTGGGAATTCAAAGAATATATTGGGGTTACGTGCACCCACAATTTTTACTACTGGTATACAGTGCCATTGTCTGACTGGGAATTCAAAGAATATATTGGGAATACAAATACCCTCATTTCTTGCTACTGCCATATAGTGCCAGTGTCTGACTGGGAATTCAAAGAATATATTGGGGTTACGTGCACCCACAATTTTTACTACTGGTATACAGTGCCATTGTCTGACTGGGAATTCAAAGAATATATTGGGAATACAAATACCCTCATTTCTTGCTACTGCCATATAGTGCCAGTGTCTGACTGGGAATTCAAAGAATATATTGGGGTTACGTGCACCCACAATTTTTACTACTGGTATACAGTGCCATTGTCTGACTGGGAATTCAAAGAATATATTGGGAATACAAATACCCTCATTTCTTGCTACTGCCATATAGTGCCAGTGTCTGACTGGGAATTCAAAGAATATATTGGGGTTACGTGCACCCACAATTTTTACTACTGGTATACAGTGCCATTGTCTGACTGGGAATTCAAAGAATATATTGGGAATACAAATACCCTCATTTCTTGCTACTGCCATATAGTGCCAGTGTCTGACTGGGAATTCAAAGAATATATTGGGGTTACGTGCACCCACAATTTTTACTACTGGTATACAGTGCCATTGTCTGACTGGGAATTCAAAGAATATATTGGGAATACAAATACCCTCATTTCTTGCTACTGCCATATAGTGCCAGTTTCTGACTGGTAATTCAAAGAATATATTGGGGTTACGTGCACCCACAATTTTTACTACTGGTATACAGTGCCATTGTCTGACTGGGAATTCAAAGAATATATTGGGGTTATAAATACCCTCATTTCTTGCTACTGCCATATAGTGCCAGTGTCTGACTGGGAATTCAAAGAATATATTGGGGTTACGTGCACCCACAATTTTTACTACTGGTATACAGTGCCAATTTCTAACTAGGAATTCAAAATGCGCAAGGCTCCCGGAAAGGGACGTGGACGAGGCCGTGGGCGAGGTCGGGGGAATGGTTCTGGGGAGCAAGGTAGCAGTGAAGCCACAGGGCGTCCCGTGCCTACTCCTGTGGGGCAGCAAGCATTGCGCCACTCCACAGTGCCAGGGTTGCTTGCCACATTAACTAAACTGCAGGGTACAAACCTTAGTAGGCCCGAGAACCAGGAACAGGTCTTGCAATGGCTGTCAGAGAACGCTTACAGCACATTGTCCAGCAGCCAGTCAGACTCTGCCTCCTCTCCTCCTATTACCCAACAGTCTTGTCTTCCTTCCTCCCAAAATTCCGAAGCTTTACAGAACAATAACCCAAACTGTCCCTGCTCCCCAGAGCTGTTCTCCGCTCCTTTCATTGTCCCTCAACCTGCCTCTCCACGTCACGATTCCACGAACCTAACAGAGGAGCATCTGTGTCCAGATGCTCAAACACTAGAGTCTCCTCCATCTCCGTTCGATTTGGTGGTGGATGACCAGCAACCCACCCTCATCGACGATGATGTGACGCAGTTGCCGTCAGGGCATCCAGTTGACCGGCGCATTGTGCGGGAGGAGGAGATGAGACAGGAGTTGGAAGAGGAAGTGGTGGATGATGAGGACACTGACCCGACCTGGACAGGGGGGATGTCAAGCGGGGAAAGTAGTGTGGATGTTGAGGCAGGTGCAGCACCAAAAAGGGTAGCTAGAGGCAGAGGCAGAGGTCAGCAGCTTAGGCGAAGCCAGGCCACACCCGGAATCTCCCAAGATGTTCCAGTTCGTACCCAGCCCCGAAAAACTCCCACCTCGAGGGCACGTTTCTCGAAGGTGTGGAGTTTTTTCAAGGAATGCGCCGAGGACAGATATAGTGTTGTCTGCACAATTTGCCTCTCGAAATTGATTAGGGGCTCTGAGAAGAGCAACCTGTCCACCACTTCAATGCGCCGTCATTTGGAATCCAAGCACTGGAATCAGTGGCAGGCAGCAACGGCAGGACAAAGGCCGCCTGCCGTTCACGCCACTGCCACTGCCTCTGCCACTGCCTCTGCCTCTGCCACTGCCACTGCTGACTGTGCTGGCGATGCACTCCAGAGGACGAGCCAGGACACCACTTCATCTGCCTCCGCCACTTTGTTGACTTCTCCCTCATCCTCCCCTGGTCCTGTCTTATCTCCTTCTCCTGCACCATCAAAGGCACCATCAGGCGTTTCTTTACAACAACCCACCATCTCTCAGACATTGGAGCGGCGGCAGAAATACACTGCTAACCACCCACACGCGCAAGCCTTGAACGCCAACATCGCTAAACTGCTGGCCCAGGAGATGTTGGCGTTCCGGCTTGTTGAAACTCCCGCCTTCCTGGACCTGATGGCAACTGCGGCACCTCGCTATGCCGTCCCTAGCCGTCACTACTTCTCCCGGTGTGCCGTCCCCGCCTTGCACCAGCACGTGTCACTCAACATCAGGCGGGCCCTTAGTTCCGCGCTTTGCACAAAGGTCCACTTGACCACCGACGCGTGGACAAGTGCATGCGGACAGGGACGCTACATTTCACTGACGGCACACTGGGTGAATGTAGTTGAGGCTGGGACTGCTTCCCAAACTGGCCCGGTGTACCTCGTCTCCCCGCCTAACATTCCTGGCAGGGACACGAGAAGAACACCCCCCTCCTCCTCCTCCTCTACCGCCTCCTCCTCCGCCACCGCCTCCTCCTCCGCTGTTAGATTGACCCCAGCTACGAGTTGGAAACGTTGCAGCACTGGCGTTGGTAGACGTCAGCAGGCTGTGCTGAAGCTGATCAGCTTGGGGGACAGACAGCACACTGCCTCCGAGGTGAGGGATGCCCTCCTCGATGAGACGGCAATATGGTTTGAGCCGCTGCACCTGGGCCCAGGCATGGTCGTTTGTGATAACGGCCGGAACCTGGTAGCAGCTCTGGAGCTTGCCGGACTCCAACATGTTCCATGCCTGGCCCACGTCTTCAACCTAGTGGTGCAACGTTTCCTAAAGAGCTACCCCAATGTTCCAGAGCTACTGGTGAAAGTGCGGCGCATGTGCGCCCACTTTCGCAAGTCGACAGTAGCCGCTGCTAGCTTAAAATCTCTCCAGCAACGCCTGCATGTGCCACAACACCGGCTTTTGTGCGACGTCCCCACACGCTGGAACTCAACGTTTCAGATGTTGAATAGAGTGGTTGAGCAGCAGAGACCTTTGATGGAATACCAGCTACAAAACCCTAGGGTGCCACAAAGTCAGCTGCCTCAGTTTCACATCCATGAGTGGCCATGGATGAGAGACCTTTGTGACATCCTACGGGTCTTTGAGGAGTCCACAAGGAGGGTGAGCTCTGAGGATGCGATGGTGAGCCTTACAATCCCGCTCTTGTGTGTTCTGAGAGAATCCCTGATTGACATCAGGGATAACTCAGATCACACAGAGGAGTTAGGGATAGCATCCGATCCGTCACAGCTGGAGAGTAGGTCCACACATCTGTCCGCTTCACTGCGTTTAATGGAGGAGGAGGAGGAGGAGGAGGAGGAAGAAGAGTTGTCCGATGATGTGATGGTGATACAGGAGGCTTCCGGGCAACTTCGAATCGTCCCATTGTTGCAGCGCGGATGGGTAGACATGGAGGATGAGGAGGAAATGGAGATTGAACTTTCCGGTGGGGCCAGAGGAGTCATGCCAACTAACACTGTGGCAGACATGGCTGAGTTCATGTTGGGGTGCTTTACAACCGACAAGCGTATTGTCAAAATCATGGAGGACAACCAGTACTGGATCTTTGCTATCCTTGACCCCCGGTATAAAAACAACATCTCGTCTTTTATTCCGGTAGAGGGGAGGGCCAATCGCATCAATGCTTGCCACAGGCAATTGGTGCAGAATATGATGGAGATGTTTCCAGCATGTGACGTTGGCGGCAGGGAGGGCAGTTCCTCCAGTAGGCAACCAAGTTCTCACCGGTCCACACAAACGAGGGGCACACTGTCTAAGGTCTGGGACACCTTGATGGCACCCCCTCGCCAAAGTGCCGCCACGGAGGGTCCTAGTGTCACCAGGCGTGAGAAGTATAGGCGCATGTTACGGGAATACCTTTCCGACCACAGCCCTGTCCTCTCCGACCCCTCTGCGCCCTACACGTATTGGGTGTCGAAGTTGGACCTGTGGCTTGAACTTGCCCTATATGCCTTGGAGGTGCTGTCCTGTCCTGCCGCCAGCGTCCTATCTGAGAGGGTGTTCAGTGCAGCCGGTGGCATCATCACTGACAAGCGCACCCGTCTGTCAGCTGAGAGTGCCGACCGGCTCACTTTGATAAAAATGAACCACCACTGGATAGAGCCTTCATTTTTGTGCCCACCTGTGTAAAGCACCCCAACATGAAACTCCATGTCTGTACTCAACCTCTCCAATTCCTCCGCATCCTCATACTCATCCACCATAAGCGTTGCACAATTCTGCTAATACTAGGCTCCCTCCAACATGATTTCCCCCAACTCTGCTGGTTAGAGGCTCCCTCCACCCTGATTTCCACCAACTCTGCTGGTTAGAGGCTCCCTCCACCCTGCTTTCCCACAACTCTGCTGGTTAGAGGCTCCCTCCACCATGAATTTGCCCAAACTGGGCTGTTTAGAGGCTCCCTCCACCATGAATTGGTCCAAACTGGGTTTTTTAGAGGCTCCCTCCACCATGAATTGGTCCAAACTGGGCTGGTTAGAGGCTCCCTCCACCATGAATTTCCCAAAACTTGGCTGTTTAGAGGCTCCCTCCACCATTAATTGGTCCAAACTGGGCTGGTTAGAGGCTCCCTCCACCATGAATTTGCCCAAACTGGGCTGTTTAGAGGCTCCCTCCACCATGAATTTGCCCAAACTGGGCTGTTTAGAGGCTCCCTCCACCATGAATTGGTCCAAACTGGGTTTTTTAGAGGCTCCCTCCACCATGAATTGGTCCAAACTTGGCTGTTTAGAGGCTCCCTCCACCATTAATTGGTCCAAACTGGGCTGGTTAGAGGCTCCCTCCACCATGAATTGGTCCAAACTGGGTTTTTTAGAGGCTCCCTCCACCATGAATTTGCCCAAACTGGGCTGTTTAGAGGCTCCCTCCACCATGAATTGGTCCAAACTGGGCTGGTTAGAGGCTCCCTCCACCATGAATTTCCCAAAACTTGGCTGTTTAGAGGCTCCCTCCACCATTAATTGGTCCAAACTGGGCTGGTTAGAGGCTCCCTCCACCATGAATTTGCCCAAACTGGGCTGTTTAGAGGCTCCCTCCACCATGAATTTGCCCAAACTGGGCTGTTTAGAGGCTCCCTCCACCATGAATTGGTCCAAACTGGGTTTTTTAGAGGCTCCCTCCACCATGAATTGGTCCAAACTGGGCTGTTTAGAGGCTCCCTCCACCATGAATTTGCCCAAACTGGGCTGTTTAGCGGCTCCCTCCACCATTAATTGGTCCAAACTGGGCTGGTTAGAGGCTCCCTCCACCATGAATTTGCCCAAACTGGGCTGTTTAGAGGCTCCCTCCACCATGAATTTGCCCAAACTGGGCTGGTTAGAGGCTCCCTCCACCATGAATTGGTCCAAACTGGGGTTTTTAGAGGCTCCCTCCACCATGAATTGGTCCAAACTTGGCTGTTTAGAGGCTCCCTCCACCATGAATTGGTCCAAACTGGGGTGGTTAGAGGCTCCCTCCACCATTAATTGGTCCAAACTGGGCTGGTTAGAGGCTCCCTCCACCATTAATTGGTCCAAACTGGGCTGGTTAGAGGCTCCCTCCACCATTAATTGGTCCAAACTGGGCTGGTTAGAGGCTCCCTCCACCATTAATTGGTCCAAACTGGGCTGGTTAGAGGCTCCCTCCACCATGAATTTGCCCAAACTGGGCTGTTTAGAGGCTCCCTCCACCATGAATTGGTCCAAACTGGGTTTTTTAGAGGCTCCCTCCACCATTAATTGGTCCAAACTGGGCTGGTTAGAGGCTCCCTCCACCATGAATTTGCCCAAACTGGGCTGGTTAGAGGCTCCCTCCACCATGAATTGGTCCAAACTGGGGTTTTTAGAGGCTCCCTCCACCATGAATTGGTCCAAACTGGGGTGGTTAGAGGCTCCCTCCACCATTAATTGGTCCAAACTGGGCTGGTTAGAGGCTCCCTCCACCATTAATTGGTCCAAACTGGGCTGGTTAGAGGCTCCCTCCACCATGAATTGGTCCAAACTGGGGTTTTTAGAGGCTCCCTCCACCATGAATTGGTCCAAACTTGGCTGTTTAGAGGCTCCCTCCACCATTAATTGGTCCAAACTGGGCTGGTTAGAGGCTCCCTCCACCATTAATTGGTCCAAACTGGGCTGGTTAGAGGCTCCCTCCACCATTAATTGGTCCAAACTGGGCTGGTTAGAGGCTCCCTCCACCATTAATTGGTCCAAACTGGGCTGGTTAGAGGCTCCCTCCACCATGAATTTGCCCAAACTGGGCTGGTTAGAGGCTCCCTCCACCATGAATTGGTCCAAACTGGGGTTTTTAGAGGCTCCCTCCACCATGAATTTGCCCAAACTCTGCTGGTTAGAGGCTCAATCCACCCTGATTTTCAAAACAAATGTTGGTGCCAACCTCAACTTACTACAAGGGCCAAATTCACTGCTGGTGACAAGCTCTCCTCACTGCAAGTGCCAAATACACATGTTTCAAGGTGTTTTCCTACTGTCAGAGAGGTGGTATTGAGTGTGTAAAGTGTGTAGTTGTTAGGCTGTGATGTTGGGGTAATAGAGGGTCTTTGGTGTGTTAGATGCCCCCAGACATGCTTCCCCTGCTGTCCCAGTGTCATTCCAGAGGTGTTGGCATCATTTCCTGGGGTGTCATAGTGGACTTGGTGACCCTCCAGACACGGATTTGGGTTTCCCCCTTAACGAGTATCTGTTCCCCATAGACTATAATGGGGTTCGAAACCCGTTCGAACACACGAACATTGAGCGGCTGTTCGAATCGAATTTCGAACCTCGAACATTTTAGTGTTCGCTCATCTCTAATAAGTAGCTAAAATTGCCTTACACTCATTATAAGCTGTGAGAAGCTGTAGACTCATCTCTGTGCCGTATAAGGACTGGGAAAACTGTGTGTAAACATGTAAAGGATGCGAAGAGAGACCTGCCCCTCCCCCCCTCAACTCAATGTGTTCCTGTCTTAAGCCTACTGGTTTGTAAAAATGGAACTTCCCTAGTAATATCAAATAAGCAAGCATAGAGACACCTGGTTGCAGGAATTTTAGGGTGATTTTTCAGGCAGAAAACAGCAACCTTTAAATGAAATTACATCCTGGTCCAGAATCTCATGCTCTGTTAAATAGTACTAAGTTTAAAGTTAGTGACCATTCAAGGCTGTAAGACAACATTGAGCCATAGATAGACTTAGTTAGTTGTCTTCCAGCTTGACAAACCTAAGAAGGATATTTATTCTCAAGCATTAGTTTTTGTATATAGCATATATGCGGTGTCCTGATCCTGTGTTCTCCTCTACTCTACAAAATACTCTGATGCTCAACCACAGAAAACTGCTTTATGGTAGATGGCACATGCTCCATAGGTCTGAATAAGGCCAGTGACACTCCACATATTTATCCAATACTCCATTTCCTCTGTCCCCTCTGGATCTTAGTGTCAGCCTGGAGGCTGAAGGAATGCAATGTGTAATAGATGAGTTTTCTTCCAGTTTTTACCTTTTTTAGTTCTTGTATTGAGCAGTGTTTTATTATTCATGAAACCTATTTGTCTTCCAAGAGCTCTCCTTATTAGCAAGTCAATTTTGCTTCCATGTTTCAGGGGTAATTTTTGACATATATGCAAGTTACATGAAAAACAATTCACTGATAGCTGAGAATGAATAAACAGAGTTGTACATCTACTCAACCAATTTATGTTCCCAATACTGTATATGATTAACTATGACATGTTTCGGTATTTGCTATATGTAGTCTTACAACCTTGCAGGAAATCTTTCCGTAACTGGATTTGTCACACTAAGTGAAAACTATTTCGGTTTTACCTTGATTTTTACATAAACATGTCCCTACTGTTCTCCAGGAGAAAGCGGAGTTAAAATTAGTCCTTAGAATCAAGTATGTGATATAATCTTTTTATGTCTGTCATGAATACTACTATTAAAATGTTACAGTGATGTGCTAATCTTATGTTTAGTGAAGAAATTCTGGGAACCTTGCAGTGAATCTCCTCTGAATAACAGTTTGTGCACATTCCTTTTCTCTCTTTCATTGCCATTCAGTAAGTCTGCTTCAGGCAAATATACAGCACTGATAAGAAACCCTCATGTATGGAACATTGGATTGAAACTGCTATATCTGTCCATAATATGTACAAAAGTCCATTATTCAATGTACCATGTACAAACTGCCCATTATACAAGGATCATGGATATGAGTTTTGTAGTCAATTTTGATACGCATTGGAAGATTTGTGTTTTTATTCAAAATAAATTCTAATATGGTCAGCTTGGGATTCAGACAGTGGAATTTGCCACTAACACTATGTTCATACTAACATTCGGCATTCTGTTCTTCGGGTCCCGGGGAACCCAAAGAATAGAAACCTAATCCACTTAAGAAGCGGAAACCCACAGACTCCATGGACTATAGTAGGGTCCGCTGGGTTTCTGTTTGAACAATGTGGGAGAGAAGTCCTATAAACGGGACTTTTCTCTCACATTGTTCAAAGTGGAATGGGGGACGGAATGGCCCAATGGAGACAAAGCGCTAGTGTGAACCTAGCCTGATTTTGGGGTGGACTCTGAAAAAATAAGTGCCCTAAATTAAATTGCTGCGGATTCCACAGTTGAAGAATCTCTATGGATTATCCGGAACTATGATTAATCAGTGGCGGAAAGCCACAAGAAAATGGCAGTGCTCTGGATCAGCATTCCACTGGGGCGTTAGTAAAATAAAGAGGAGTCAAAGAGTGGTGCTTGCCTCAGATATCACTTCTAGAGATGAGCGAGTACTGTTCGGATCAGCCGATCCGAACATCACGCTCGCATAGAAATGAATGGACGTAGCCAGCACACGGGGGGTTAAACAGCCGGCCGCCGTCAAAGCGGAAGTACCAGGTGCATCCATTCATTTCTATGGAGCGTGCTGTTCGGATCGGCTGATCCGAACAGTACTCGCTCATCTCTAATCGCTTCATTTTCCACTGTGTAAACTTACACTTAAACTAGGTTCATACTAACAATATTGAAAGTAAAAACCTGTGCATGAGCGCTATGTGCAAATTCAATTGAGTATGACTACCTGAATAGGACTTGAGTTATAGTATCAACAACTAAAATAATAAATACCCGGTGTTCTAAAGGGTTGTTGTAATTGTCCCTTGGCCTGCTTTTGACATAGTCAGAAAAGGTGATTCTAACTATTCAGAGTACCTGTTATGTTAAAAGGGTTGTCCAGTTTCAGACCAATATTAAGAAACAAATGCTATTGTTTGTATAATGAGAGGTCACACAGTTTTCCAATATGCTTTCTGTATGAATTCCTTAAGGTTTTCTAAATCTCTTGTTTTCATTCATTCTGCTAACGTTCAGATGATAAAAATCAGTCTATGGTCATGTGATGGACACAGAGGTATTTCACACGGGCAACTGTGAACCTAGCCTGAGTGGTTACTATTGACTTCTATAGGAGGAGCACAAGTGACCTGAAGATCTCATGTTCAAGCCCCCTAAGGGGACAGAATAAAATCACCAAATCTAACTCCTAAATGGCAAAAATAGTGAAACAAATGATCGTTTTATTTATCGTATACCGTTTATTTCACTATTGTTGCCATTTATGAGTTAGTTTTGTTAAGGAAACTTCTCCCTTATCCAAGGATGGAGGACAAAAGTAAGATCAATGGCGGTCAACCTCATGGTACCCCAGCGATCAGGAAAACAGTGTTCCGAAAGTCTCCCCAGAGCCTTCTTGTGAATCTTACGCCAATGTTCTTGTGTGGCCTGTTCTATTCACTGCCCGAGATTACAGTCCTGGCAGTCCCATAGCTATCATTGGAGCAACAGTCACACAAGCGCACTGGCTCTACATTCACAAGGAATCTATAGGAAGACTTTCAGTCCTGTGTATTAGTGGATAAGTGTTCTTAATGGCGTGGGAGGGCTGCATCTTAAAACAGTATGCAGGTTTACTGGAAATTGCTACGGTTTTGTGATGTTGTTTTCAGCCATGTGGCTAGGACAGGTAAAACACAATAAAAGCATGCATTTCACCTATGCTAGCCATGCTTAGAAAAATGGGGACCCTTAAAGAGGACCTTTCCAACAACTCCATGTCTTTGTATCCTCTTATAGAAGCAGCTCCATGGTGTCCACAACAGTTGGAATTTTTTCCTTAGGAACAATAGGGGCTAGAGAAAAAATTCCATCTGCACCAGAATCCATGAAATAGAATCTATTAAATGCTAAAACTATTTGGTGATGATGAAGATTAGAGATGAGCGAGTACTGTTCGGATCAGCCGATCCGAACCGCACGCTCGCATAGAAATGAATGGACGTAGCCGGCACGCGGGGGGTTAAGCGGCCGGCCGCCGTCAAAGCGGAAGTACCAGGTGCATCCATTCATTTCTATGGAGCGTGCTGTTCGGATCGGCTGATCCGAACAGTACTCGCTCGTCTCTAATGAAGATGATTAAAGGTTCTTTTTAACAGCCTATTTACAAAGACCAATTATCATGATTGGCTTGTTTCTGAGTAGTAGTAACAATTGGAGTGTGTTAATGAAGGAGAAGAGGCTGTTTATTACTTATCACTAATTGGGAGGCCATAACAATAATTAGTATTATTACACTTGGTAAATGCCACTCGGCTTGGTCTTGGTGTTTGGTTGTCTAGACTGTGTTCCTCAATACTCATACCCTCCATTGGGTAATAGAGAGCAATAATTTTACTTTCTTCAGCTGGTGCCGACCCAAACAGGAGCCACACTAGGCACTGAACCTTCATTGCCTAGTAGAAATTCTGCTAAATGGTTTGCAAATGATTTATTGCTTCATACAGTGGATATGTCTTTATTGAATGTGTTTATCAAACCATAATATCTTAAATTGGTGCCATCCATATAGCCATATTACAGAAAGTTCCAGAAGCAATACAACATATTCCTTTGATCTGACCTTACACTATATAAATTAAAATTCTTATTTCTATACTTTGTCAAATGCGTTTTGATGTGTGGGTGCCCTAAAAAAGTCAAGGTTTTCTTATATTATAAGATATGCATATGTAATACAGCTTTAGGCTTAAGTCATTTAAATTAACTTATTAAAATATTCCTCAACATGGATATGTTTGGCTGCACTCCAGTATATTATATTGGAAACCAGTGAGGATGCACATATTAAAAAGGAGCAAAAGAGAGCCAGCTAACTGAGGCATGATGGGAGAATACTTTCATTTGGCAAGGATGCTGCTTCATTTTACAGTGTAAAATCCAAGGTGCAGAAGTTCAGCTCAAGCCAAGTAAATTCTGGCTACAATAGTTGGTTGCAGATTAAATAATTTTCTAATTGTGAGGTCCGATTGTATTACTGCATAGGATATCTAGTGCAAATGAGCTTTAAATCAGGCTTGTAGATGAGCAGGGAGAGGTTATTTGGCATTTAGATGTTCCTCCCTTACCACTGAATATAAAGGTTACGCTTCCTACTGCAGGGATATTCATTCACATTCTGTCTGCATAATATGAATATATTTTGGTGGAATAAAGAATGAAGGCTAAGTGAGCATGCATCTCCATTGTGGGTATAATACTCATCTAGTATTAACATGATATATTTCTGACAGACCTTCTAATTAGGATTTGTACAAGTGTAGTAAAGCTGGTTATTCTTACAATAAGCGCTGGCATTTGGATTGACATTGGGGATTATTAGAATCCAGCACAGTGCATGGAGTCCATGAATCCTGTGGCTGTTTGATGTATGAGGTGCATATCAAGTGGGTTTAAATGCAACTCCGGGAGCCTGGCTGTTTTATGTTGGGTGTACCTGATTAGTCAGACTGCGGAGCGGGAGCGGCGGCGACGGTATGATAAGAATCTGTTCTATTTCAGAACACTTGTGATGATTGGTGTGAAAGCTTCAGCTCTGTATTTTTAGCAGAGCTTTTGCCATCTTAAGCACAGTGTTAATGATATAACGGTAAAGGCCTACTCATTGAAGTATGATCCTGACTGTCACCTTGTTTATAGTGACTAGAGAATTAATATTCAGGTTTCTATTATCAGTAAATGTCCAATCTGGACACTGTTAGGTTCTTGCAGAAATGCTGGATTGAGATGACGTTGTAACGGCGCCACACCATGAAAGGGCTATATGAAATGAGGAAAACTTGACTCTCTCTTCCCAAAGTACACAAGAAGAAAAAAAGTTACCTGGCGCCCGTATAAAAAAAAACCCCCAGAGGGGGCTGAAGATAAACAGTTGCAGCTCTTACCTGGACACCAACCCGTGAGGTGGTGGAGGTTAATGAACACGAAAATACAAAATAAAATCCTGGGATATCTATAGAGCGCTACTGTGTAACAGTAAAACAGAAGCCAATTGCATTCAAAAGTAAAACCAAATAATTGAGTCTTTATTGATTCCAATTGACAGTAGAAAAATAGGCGAAATGTAGGCTACGCGTTTCGACGCCGAACGGGCATCTTCCTCAGGCCACTAAAACAATAGTAGTAGAAAATACACAGATCAGCAGATTGCCAAAACTAAAAAACATTACAATCATAGAAACAGTCTATGGCATGTTCAAAGCAGGAAACAAGCTGCAATGCCACAAACATGTTATATACAAAGTTAAAAACTGAGACAGTAGTCTTATCTTACATTCAGTCAATCAAAGGTTCACATGTAGGGTAAATCTATAATAAGTTATATCAGAGGATGTTACAGATGTCCTGAACTGTCAGAGCATGGGAATCAGCTAACCTGCGCTCCAGACAGCCAGAACTAAATAGACTACCTGGGCGACACCTAGGCCTCGTGCATCACAGGAAGCAGGCGTTTACAGGTGCATATGATTACAAGGAGGTGTATACGGGTGTGGAGGTGTATACAAGTGAGGAGGTGCGCCATAGACATTTATATATACATATACAGACGCATACATATACATACACGCATACCCACACAAAACCTCACAATTAGCAAATGATTATAAGGAGGTGTATACAGGGATAAAGGTGTATGCAGGTGAGGAGGTGCGCCACATACACCTATAGACGCACATATATACACATATATATACACACACACACACTCGCGCACACACACAAACACTCATAATTAGAGATGATACTCATCAATGCTGCATATAATGGTGTATAGCAGGAGAGTGCTGCTAGTGACCTGCAGGAGAGTGGACCAGTTAGAGACAGACAGGAGGTCTGCCCAAGAGAACCGGAATCCAAAAGGGACTTGGTTAAGCTCAGCGTGAGCCAGACTGGTGAGAAGAAACCTCAGAGAAGGATCTTGCTCTCTGTAGATTAGTCGGGGTTCAAGAAGTGAGGTAGTGCCCCATGTGTGGGCTAGGCTGTTTGTTATTTTTGTTCCTGCTATAAGCTGAATAAAGCCACTTATTTTGGATTGCATTACCTGATCTGCTGTTTATTTGGCACCTAGCGCCACCAACACCTCTGTTTAGTCCAGGAAACAGCTACCTTTGATGCTAAACTACCCCAAATTGTCACATACTATATTGGGTTGTTCTCCAGTTATTGCAGGATCGTGGCTTTATAAGTGTATTTAAACATCTTTTAGTTATTGAGCAATATAATTCTCTTTCTAAATTGCGCCCGAGCAGCAGTGACTATTACAGTTTCTGTATAAAATAATGCTTTTAGTAATGGTAGTCATGTTGTGCCTTTGTTCGTTTAAGACTTTGGAGTCTGTCACAAGAAACTTAATACCAGACCAAGAACAGTTAACTGTAGGAAACCTTTTGCTGAGCACCATCATGGCTTTATGTAGTCCACACAGTTCACCACTTACTGGAAAAGGCATTTTTCTGAACTTTGCAAATGATGTTCAAAGTGCAGTGAGGGCATGTTGGGTGATAAGAGATGACAGACAGGCTGAGCTTGATGCTGGAGCAACCAAAGTGCTTTGTTCACATCTTCTATATAGGAATTCTGCATGGTCAAGGTGCAGTTGCTGAATGAGTGCGAGATGGAGACATTTATAGTGCAATTTGTCTTTACTAGAGATGAGCGAACACTAAAATGTCCGAGGTTCAAAATCCGATTCGAACAGCTGCACACTATTCGACTGTTCGAACAGATTTCGAACCCTATTATAGTCTATGGGGGGAAAAGCTTGTTTCAGGGGTACACAAAATTCGATAAAATTATACTTACCAAGTCGACGAGTGACAGTTGGGGTGGATTCTCCTTGAAGTCTTCTCCCGGCGCAGCATCCCTGCGGCGTCTTCCGGCTGGAATTCACTCTGCCTAGGCATCGGGGCCTAGGCAGAGCCGACTGCGCATGCACAGCCAGCTCTGCCCGGCCCGATGCCTGAGCAGAGCCGACTGGCATGCGCAGTCGGCTCTGCCTAGGCCGGATGCCTAGGCAGAGTGAATTCCACTCGGAAGACGCCACCGGGACGCTGCACGGAGAAGACTTCTAAAGGTAAGAGAAGAACTAGCATTGATTGGAAGAATGTATAGCATTCTGCCAATCAACGCTGGTTCTGCATCGAACATTAAACTTCGAACAGCTAGTAGTGTTCGATCGAGCACGAGTATTTCGAATACCGTAGTATTCGATCGAACACCTACTCGATCGAACACCTACTCGATCGAACACTACTCACTCATCTCTAGTCTTTACCTTTTCTGTGCAGCGTATAGCACTTTCTTCACACACCATATAGGAATCGGATATGGCATGCACAATATCCTTCATATAATAGCCAGTTACAGCATTATGTCTCATGTACTCACATTGCATTGATGATTTATAGAATGTTTGTTGAAATGTTAAGTATGTCTTAAAGATCATTTATAGGTTGTGCTTTATACAGGTATCCATAGGTTTCCAGTAGAAATAAGAGAATCATTAGACTTTTCAGAATTGTTAGGATATACTACAATTGTTCTTTTATTGAAATACAACTATTTACTTAACAAAGACATGGCAGGTTCTCCTCAATGTAATTGGGTTGCAAGTAGTACAGTAAGTAACTTCTACATGTTCACCACAGTAAAATCCTTCTTAGTTTCATTACCTATTACTTCCAAATAAAGGACTGTAGAAACAGCAATGTTGATTTTGGTCGCTGTATAACTATAGGTGCAGAAGTAACACAGGTTAATGCACAATTTGTTTTCTACCATTTAGGTCATGAACTTTAAGAGGATAAAGAATGATTGATGAACCTTGGCTCTCCAGCTGCTGTGAAACAACACCCAACATGCTCCATTCACTTCCATGGGAGTTCCGAGAACAGCAGAGCAAGTATGCATGCTGGGAGTTGTAGTTTTGCAACAGCTGGAGAGCCAAGCTTCCCTACCCCTGTACTACAGCAAACTTGAGGCGGACACTTAAAACAACAAAAGCCATTGGTAAAAATGCCACAGGATATTTAAGGTGTTAAGTTAATACTAGAGATGAGCGAACAGTGTTCTATCGAACTCATGTTCGATCGGATATTAGGCTGTTCGGCATGTTCGAATCGAATCGAACACCGCGTGGTAAAGTGCGCCATTACTCGATTCCCCTCCCACCTTCCCTGGCGCCTTTTTTGCTCCAATAACAGCGCAGGGTAGGTGGGACAGGAACTACGACACCGGTGACGTTGAAAAAAGTAGGCAAAACCCATTGGCTGCCGAAAACATGTGACCTCTAATTTAAAAGAACAGCGCCGCCCAGCTTCGCGTCATTCTGAGCTTGCAATTCACCGAGGACGGAGGTTTCCGTCCAGTTAGCTAGGGGTTAGATTCTGGGTAGGCAGGGACAGGCTAGGATAGGAAGGAGAAGACAACCAACAGCTCTTATAAGAGCTAAATTCCAGGGAGAAGCTTGTCAGTGTAACGTGGCACTGACGGGCTCAATCGCCGCAACCCAGCTTTCCCAGGATCCTGAATGGAATACACTGTCAGTGTATTCCCGTATACCCGATATATACCCCCGATACCCGTTCCAACGGTGTGCCCCCCCACCTTCACCCCAGAAATACCCTGCAAGTCCCCTAGCAATAGAATTGGGGCTATATACACCCACTATTTTTGCTACTGCCATATAGTGCCATTGTCTCACTGGGAATTCAAAGAATATATTGGGCTTACATATAACTTCAATTCCAGGGAGAAGCTTGTCAGTGTAACGTGGCACTGACGGGCTCAATCGCCGCAACCCAGCTTTCCCAGGATCCTGAATGGAACACACTGACAGTGTATTCCCGTATACCCCATATATACACCCCAAATCCCCGTTCCAACGGTGTGCCCCCCCACCTTCACCTCAGAAATACCCTGCAAGTCCCCTAGCAATAGAATTGGGGCTATATACACCCACAATTTTTGCTACTGGTATACAGTGCCATTGTCTCACTGGGAATTCAAAGAATATATGGGGGTTATGTGCACCCACAATTTTTAATACTGCTATACAGTGCCATTGTCTGACTGGGAATTCAAAGAATATATGGGGGTTATGTGCACCCACAATTTTTAATACTGGTATATAGTGCCATTGTCTGACTGGGAATTCAAAGAATATATGGGGGTTACGTGCACCCACAATTTTTAATACTGGTATACAGTGCCATTGTCTGACTGGGAATTCAAAGAATATATGGGGGTTACGTGCACCCACAATTTTTAATACTGCTATACAGTGCCATTGTCTGACTGGGAATTCAAAGAATATATTGGGGTGACGTGCACCCACAATTTTTGCTACTGCTATACAGTTCCATTGTCTGACTGGGAATTCAAAGAATATATGGGGGTTATGTGCACCCACAATTTTTAATACTGGTATACAGTGCCATTGTCTGACTGGGAATTCAAAGAATATATGGGGGTTATGTGCACCCACAATTTTTAATACTGGTATACAGTGCCATTGTCTGACTGGGAATTCAAAGAATATATGGGGGTTACGTGCACCCACAATTTTTAATACTGCTATACAGTGCCATTGTCTGACTGGGAATTCAAAGAATATATGGGGGTTACGTGCACCCACAATTTTTAATACTGGTATACAGTGCCATTGTCTGACTGGGAATTCAAAGAATATATGGGGGTTATGTGCACCCACAATTTTTAATACTGGTATACAGTGCCATTGTCTGACTGGGAATTCAAAGAATATATGGGGGTTATGTGCACCCACAATTTTTAATACTGGTATACAGTGCCATTGTCTGACTGGGAATTCAAAGAATATATGGGGGTTATGTGCACCCACAATTTTTACTACTGGTATACAGTGCCATTGTCTAACTGGGAATTCAAAGAATATATTGGGGTGACGTGCACCCACAATTTTTGCTACTGCTATACAGTTCCATTGTCTCACTGGGAATTCAAAGAATATATGGGGGTTATGTGCACCCACAATTTTTAATACTGGTATACAGTGCCATTGTCTGACTGGGAATTCAAAGAATATATGGGGGTTATGTGCACCCACAATTTTTAATACTGGTATACAGTGCCATTGTCTGACTGGGAATTCAAAGAATATATGGGGGTTATGTGCACCCACAATTTTTACTACTGGTATACAGTGCCATTGTCTAACTGGGAATTCAAAGAATATATTGGGGTGACGTGCACCCACAATTTTTGCTACTGCTATACAGTTCCATTGTCTCACTGGGAATTCAAAGAATATATGGGGGTTATGTGCACCCACAATTTTTAATACTGGTATACAGTGCCATTGTCTGACTGGGAATTCAAAGAATATATGGGGGTTATGTGCACCCACAATTTTTAATACTGGTATATAGTGCCATTGTCTGACTGGGAATTCAAAGAATATATGGGGGTTACGTGCACCCACAATTTTTAATACTGGTATACAGTGCCATTGTCTGACTGGGAATTCAAAGAATATATGGGGGTTATGTGCACCCACAATTTTTAATACTGGTATACAGTGCCATTGTCTGACTGGGAATTCAAAGAATATATGGGGGTTACGTGCACCCACAATTTTTAATACTGGTATACAGTGCCATTGTCTGACTGGGAATTCAAAGAATATATGGGGGTTATGTGCACCCACAATTTTTAATACTGGTATACAGTGCCATTGTCTGACTGGGAATTCAAAGAATATATGGGGGTTATGTGCACCCACAATTTTTACTACTGGTATACAGTGCCATTGTCTAACTGGGAATTCAAAGAATATATTGGGGTGACGTGCACCCACAATTTTTGCTACTGCTATACAGTTCCATTGTCTCACTGGGAATTCAAAGAATATATGGGGGTTATGTGCACCCACAATTTTTAATACTGGTATACAGTGCCATTGTCTGACTGGGAATTCAAAGAATATATGGGGGTTATGTGCACCCACAATTTTTAATACTGGTATACAGTGCCATTGTCTGACTGGGAATTCAAAGAATATATGGGGGTTATGTGCACCCACAATTTTTACTACTGGTATACAGTGCCATTGTCTAACTGGGAATTCAAAGAATATATTGGGGTGACGTGCACCCACAATTTTTGCTACTGCTATACAGTTCCATTGTCTGACTGGGAATTCAAAGAATATATGGGGGTTATGTGCACCCACAATTTTTACTACTGGTATACAGTGCCATTGTCTGACTGGGAATTCAAAGAATATATGGGGGTTATGTGCACCCACAATTTTTAATACTGGTATACAGTGCCATTGTCTGACTGGGAATTCAAAGAATATATGGGGGTTACGTGCACCCACAATTTTTAATACTGCTATACAGTGCCATTGTCTGACTGGGAATTCAAAGAATATATGGGGGTTACGTGCACCCACAATTTTTAATACTGGTATACAGTGCCATTGTCTGACTGGGAATTCAAAGAATATATGGGGGTTATGTGCACCCACAATTTTTAATACTGGTATACAGTGCCATTGTCTGACTGGGAATTCAAAGAATATATGGGGGTTATGTGCACCCACAATTTTTAATACTGGTATACAGTGCCATTGTCTGACTGGGAATTCAAAGAATATATGGGGGTTATGTGCACCCACAATTTTTACTACTGGTATACAGTGCCATTGTCTAACTGGGAATTCAAAGAATATATTGGGGTGACGTGCACCCACAATTTTTGCTACTGCTATACAGTTCCATTGTCTCACTGGGAATTCAAAGAATATATGGGGGTTATGTGCACCCACAATTTTTAATACTGGTATACAGTGCCATTGTCTGACTGGGAATTCAAAGAATATATGGGGGTTATGTGCACCCACAATTTTTAATACTGGTATACAGTGCCATTGTCTGACTGGGAATTCAAAGAATATATGGGGGTTATGTGCACCCACAATTTTTAATACTGGTATACAGTGCCATTGTCTGACTGGGAATTCAAAGAATATATGGGGGTTATGTGCACCCACAATTTTTACTACTGGTATACAGTGCCATTGTCTAACTGGGAATTCAAAGAATATATTGGGGTGACGTGCACCCACAATTTTTGCTACTGCTATACAGTTCCATTGTCTGACTGGGAATTCAAAGAATATATGGGGGTTATGTGCACCCACAATTTTTACTACTGGTATACAGTGCCATTGTCTAACTGGGAATTCAAAGAATATATTGGGGTGACGTGCACCCACAATTTTTGCTACTGCTATACAGTTCCATTGTCTCACTGGGAATTCAAAGAATATATGGGGGTTATGTGCACCCACAATTTTTAATACTGGTATACAGTGCCATTGTCTGACTGGGAATTCAAAGAATATATGGGGGTTATGTGCACCCACAATTTTTAATACTGGTATATAGTGCCATTGTCTGACTGGGAATTCAAAGAATATATGGGGGTTACGTGCACCCACAATTTTTAATACTGCTATACAGTGCCATTGTCTGACTGGGAATTCAAAGAATATATGGGGGTTATGTGCACCCACAATTTTTAATACTGGTATATAGTGCCATTGTCTGACTGGGAATTCAAAGAATATATGGGGGTTACGTGCACCCACAATTTTTAATACTGCTATACAGTGCCATTGTCTGAGTGGGAATTCAAAGAATATATGGGGGTTATGTGCACCCACAATTTTTAATACTGGTATATAGTGCCATTGTCTGACTGGGAATTCAAAGAATATATGGGGGTTATGTGCACCCACAATTTTTAATACTGGTATACAGTGCCATTGTCTGACTGGGAATTCAAAGAATATATGGGGGTTATGTGCACCCACAATTTTTAATACTGGTATACAGTGCCATTGTCTCACTGGGAATTCCACAAATAATTTGGGGATTCATTCACCCTACATCTCAGGCTCTTGCCATATTCACCCAGGTTGTCAGTGCTGCACCAGCTCGTTCCCAGACAGCTCGGCCCGAAAAACGCGTTACCTATATAGAGGATTTGGACAATGAAGACAACATGTTCTAAATCTAATGTCTGCACCTTCTCCAGAATTAAAATAAAGGCAGCGTTTAACTTTCAAATAGCACTGCACAAAGGAAGAGCTTATCAGCTTGTCTCATGACATGCTACTGAAAAGTTTCATTTGTGTATCTTAATGTAAATATAGTTGTATAAGCTTTTTGGGTTTTAGGCACTGCCAAGTTATTTATTACCACCCACTCCCTTATAATGATGATGACGCCAAAGTCACTGTGGGTGTTCAGAGCTCACAGCTTTGGGTGACATTTGTCTTGCTCTCTGTCGGTACCAGCTGTCTTTTTGGATACCGTAAAGTTATGTTGACTTTATTAACAGCTATAGAAGCTTTAGCCAGGTTGTGACGGTGTGTAACCCTAACAACACTAAGTGGGATACACATTAATAGTCAGTCTATGTACGCTAAACGTATCACTGAAGTAATTTTTTTTCCCTCTCCCCTAATATAAGAAAGGAACAGACATTAGACCTAGACCGGGGTTCGAGGCTTGAAAAAATCCAGTATTATTTGTTCTTCATGATGTGAAATATGTGTTGAAAAGCAACCCAAGATGAAGTCAGCCATGTGTGCCAGTGTGTTACTTGGCATGCCTTTGCTGGCCCCAACTGTAAGGGTCACTCTCCATTTCCTCCATTTTCCACTCCCCTTCACACCATTTGTGGTGAAGCAATGGGATGCACTGAAGTGCACCCTCTAGCCTCGTGTGGGATAGGGACATCAGATGCCACTCCAACCCCCTCGTCTTCCTCCGCCAGCCAACGGTGCGAAGATGAGAGGAGTGTGCTCTGAATGTTTTCTGCCTAGCAGAGGCTAGTTCTCACTTACGAAAATGGCCCCACTTTGACCTGTATATCAGGCACAATGGTGTAGGTTTCAAAGAAACATGGCACCAACAAGTTGGAAAACGTGGGCCATGCGTGGACCGTGTTTGAGTCTGGCAAGCTCCAGATCTGCTACCAGGTTCCAGCCATTATCACAGGCGCAAAAATGCCAGGCCCCAGGTGTAGCAGGGAAAAAAAAATGCCATCTCAGCCAGGATGGCATCCCTGACCTCGGAGGCACTGTGCTGTCTGTCCCCCAAGCTGATCAGTTTCAGCACGGCCTACTGACATCTCCCCATGCCAGTGTTACAGTGTTTTCCGCTAGTAGCTGGGGTGGAGGTTGCAGCTTCGTAGGGTTTCAGTCTACTCCTGCCATGAATTTTGGCCTGGGAGAGGAGATAGGCCACCCCAGTTTGCACCCGGGGAACAGACTCCACCACATTCACCCTGCCTGTCATTAAAGATAAGCACTGCAGCATCCCTGACCACAGGCGCTTGTCCATGTGTCGGTGGTCAAGTGGACCTTGCAGCAAAGCGCAGAGCTCTGGGCCCGACTGATGTTATGGGACACATGCAGGCGCAAGGCAGAGACAGCACACCAAGAGAAGTAGTAACGGCTAGGCCCAGCATAGGGAGGTGCCCCAGCTGCCATCTGCTGACGGAAGGCCTGGGTCTCCAGAAGCATAAACAAACACCAACATCTCCAGGGCCAGCAGTTTATCGATGAGGCTGTTACAGGCTTGGGCATGGGGGTGGGTTGTATTGTACTTCTGCCTGCAATGAAAAGCTTGGGAAATGTGGAGTGGCTGGGAAGAGGCGCATGATGGTGCAGGCCAAAAGGGCGCATGAGGGTGAACTCCCCAATGTGTCAGAGATAGGTGTGTAGGTGTCCTTGCATCATATACTTGCACCATATTTGGCTTTGGAAGTTAATTTTGTGCCAAAAAGTGGTTAAGACAGCGATCCCTCAGCTACTCCCGTTACACTGTCTATTGAAGTTACCATCTGTGGAAGTGGACCACCATTTCTAAGATCCCAAAGGAAGCAGGCAAGAGATGTGCAGTTCAGAAAAAAAGATGAGAAAATAAGTTTAGGCTGTAGAGCACAGAGGGATCGGAGAGGACAGAGCTGGTGTCGGCCAGGTATTCCCACAACATGCGCCTATACTTGTCCCTCCTGGTGACACTAGGCCCCTGAGTGGCAGTAATTTGTCCAGGGGGGCCATTAACGTGTTCCAGACCTAGGAATAAGTCTTCCAACAGGGTAGAGTTTTGCATGCCTTTGCTTCTACCCACTGTTTTTGCTGCTTAGCTTCCCTCCACATCTACTCTGCTTTCACCCCTAAACATCACCCCAGTTTATGCCTTTGCTTCTACCCAGGTTTTTTGTTGATTTAGCTTCCCTCTACATCTACACTGCTTTAGCCCCTAGACATCACCCCTGTCCATGTGGGGTCGGTGGCCTCGTCATCCACCAACTCCTCTTCCAATTGCGCACTGCCCCCTTACTGCAAACCGCACATGACCACAGCTTGCCTTGATGGCAACTGTGTCTCATGATCCCCACTTAGGTCCAGACAAGTCGGTGGCGGGTCCAAAACCCCAAAATTGGAAGGAAATGGCAGATGCTGCAGTATTTCTAACACCTGTTCCTGGTGCTCGGGCCTGGTCTGTGTTGTACCCTGCACCCTGCTTAACGCATCTGCCATATCCGAAGTTGTGCTGAGCGCATGCTAATGTTTCGTGTCCAGTGCAATGGATGGGATGGGATTTCACATAAGTCTGCCACCCATGGCCACTCATGGTTGAGCAACTGAGGGAGTTGACTTTGACGAACCCGAGGGTTTTGGAGTTGGAACTACATCAAAGGTCTGTGCTGCTCACACACTCTGCTCAACACATGATATGTTTAGTGCCAGCAGTGTGGAGACGTCGCACAACAGCCGTTGTTCCAGCAGGTACAGGCGTTGTAGGAGTGCATAGAGGCTAGCAGCGGCAACTATACACTTTAAAAACTATCCGCACAAGCGCCACACTTTCACCAGTAGCTCAGGAACATTGGGGTACCTTTTTCAAAAGATTAGCAGCAATGAGTTAAAAACGTGGCCCAGGCATGGAATATGTTGCAGGCTGCCAAGCTACAGAGCCAATCCCAGGTTACGGCCATTATCACACATGACAACATGCCTGGGCCCAGGTGCAGTGGCAAAAACCACATTGCCGTCTCATCGAGGATGGCATGACTCACTTTGTAGGCAGTGTGCTGTCTGGCCCCCAAGCTGATGAGCTTCAGCACGGCCCGCTGACGTCTCCCCACACCAGTGTTGCAGCGTTTCCAGCTCGTAGCTGGGGTCAATTTAACAGCGGAGGAGGGTGGTGTTTCAGCCCTCCTCCCAGGAATGTTGTGTGGGGAGACAAGTCAGGCCACCACATTTTGCGACCCGGTCCACGCCTCAACTACATTCAACCACTGTGCCCAAATTGAAAGGTAGCGTCCCTGTCCGCATGCACTTGTCCATTCGTAACTGGTCACATGGAACTTTAGGGCTAAGCGCTGAATTTAGGGACCGCCTCATGTTTGGGGGAAAGTGCTGGTGTGGACGGCACAGTGCGGTGGCGCAGTAGACACTCTGCCCAAAAAGGGCAGAGTGTCCCCCAGCCGGGATTCCAACATCTCCTGGGCCAGATTTCTTGAGATGAGGCCGTTGAAGCCTTGGGCATGTGGGTGGGTTGCGCTGTACTTTAGCATGAAATGAAAGGCTTGGGAGATGGGGAGTTGCTGGGAAGAGGCGCATGATGGCGCGGGCAAAAGGAGAAATGGCAGGAAAAGGTGAGGATAAGGGTGAACTCCCCAAAGTGTCAGAGGCAGATGTGGAGGTGTCCTGGCTCCTGGTCTGGACTGCAGCGCCAGCCCTGTCAACAGTGGAAGAGGCAGTGGCCGCCAGGCCAAACGACGATTATCCTGCGCTTGCTCTCACCCACTGAGCCCAGGGCTTGCCTTCCAAATGATGGCACCCGCAAGAGGTGGTGAGATTCCTCTCCGCAGATCTCCAAACCATCTTGGACTTGCAAATTGCACTAAATTTGTCATGTAACTGACATGTATATGATGAGTCTATCCATTGTCTGTTCATTTTGGTGAAAGTCAGCCTGTCAGCTGACAGACAGCTGTGCTTGTCAGTGATGATGTCACCGGCTGCTTGTACCCCCAGTTTTTGCTGCTTAGCTTGCCTCCACATCCACACTGCTTTTGCCCCTACACATCACCCCTATCCATGCCTGTGCCTCTAGCCATAAGTCTGCCACCCATGGAAACTCATGGTGCAGAAAGTGAGGGAGCTGACTCTGAGGAACCCTTGGGTTTTGTAGCTGGTACTCCATCAAAGGTCTCTGCTGCTCACACACCCTGCTGAACATACGGTATCTAGGGTTAGAGCGTGTGGTGACCTCGCACAACAGTAGGTGCTTCAGGCAGATGTAGGCCTTGCTGGAGTGTATTGCGGCTAGCTCCAGGTACTGTAGACTTGGGAAAGTGGGTGTCCAAGTGCCGCACTTTCACCCTTAGCTCAGCTAATTTGGGGTATGTTTTTAAAGATCATTGCACCACTACATTGAACATGTGGGCCAGGCATGGAACGTGTTGGAGGCTGGCAAGCTCCAGAGCCCTCCAACAAGCTAAAAAACCTGGCCCCAGGGGCAGCGGGGATAAACAAATTGCCATCTCATCCAGGATGGCATCCCTGACCTCAGAGGCAGTGTGCTGTCCGTCTCCCAAGCTGATGAGCTTCAGCCCAGCCTGCTGACGTCTCCCCACACCAGTGTTGCAGCGTTTTCAGCTCGTAGCTGGGGTAAATCTAACAGCGGAGGAGGAGGAGGGTGGTGTTTCAGCCCTCCTCCCAGGAATGTTTTGTGGGGAAACAAGTCAGGAAAATTCTTGAAACGGGAGAGTTTTGCATCTTTGCCCTTGCTGCCTATGGACATCCCTTTGCCTCTAGCCACCATTTTCCCTGCTTTGCTTGCCTCCAAATCCACACTGCTTTTGCCCCTAGACATCACCCCAGTCCATGCCTTAGCTTGTACCCCCAGTTTTTCCTGCTTAGCTTGCCTCCACATCCACACTGCTTTTGCCCCTAGACATCACCCCAGTCCATGCCTTAGCTTGTATCCCCAGTTTTTCCTGCTTAGCTTGCCTCCACATCCACACTGCTTTTGCCCCTAGACATCACCCCAGTCCATGCCTTAGCTTGTACCCCCAGTTTTTCCTGCTTAGCTTGCCTCCACATCCACACTGCTTTTGCCCCTAGACATCATCCCTATCCATGCCTCTTCCCCTAGCCATAACTCTGCCACCCCTGGAAACTCATGGTGCAGAAACTTTGGTTGCTGACTTTGAGGAACCCTTGGGTTTTGTAGATGGAACTCCATCAAAGGTCTGTGCAGCTCACACACCCTGCTCAAGATATGGTATTGTAGGGTTTCAGCGTGTGTGAATGACGGACAACAGCCTGTGTTTGGACAGATGTAGGCCTTGCTAGAGTGTTTTTAGGCTAGCAGCGACTCCTGTGCACTTGCAAAAGTGGGCGCACAAGCGCCGCATTTTCAACAGTAGCTTCGGTACATTTGGGTATGTTTTTAAAAAACTTTGCACCACTAGGTTAGACGTGGGCCAAACATGGAACGTGTTGGAGGCTGGCAAGCTCCAGAGCCGCTACCAGGTTCCAGCCATTATCACAGGCGTAAAAATGCCAGGCCCCAGGTGTAGCAGGGAAAAAAAAATGCCATCTCAGCCAGGATGGCATCCCTGACCTCGGAGGCACTGTGCTGTCTGTCCCCCAAGCTGATGAGCTTCAGCACCGCCTGCTGACGTCTCCCCACACCAGTGTTTTAGCGTTTGCCGCTAGTAGCTGTGGTGGAGGTTGCAGCGTCGTAGGGTTTCAGTCTACTCCTGCCATGAATTTTGGCCTGGGAGAGGAGATAGGCCACCCCAGTTTGCACCCGGGGAACAGACTCCACCACATTCACCCTGCCTGTCATTAAAGATAAGCACTGCAGCATCCCTGACCACAGGCGCTTGTCCAAGTGTCGGTGGTCAAGTGGACCTTGCAGCAAAGCGCGGAACTAAGGGCCCACCTGATGTTGAGTGACACGTGCTGGTGCAAGGCGGGGACGCCACACCGGGAGAAGTTGAGACGGCTAGGGACGGCATAGTGAGGTGCCACAGTTGCCATCAGGTCCGGGAAGGCGGGAGTTTCAACAAGCCGGAACGCCAACCTCTCCTGGGCCAGCAGTTTAGCGATGTTGGCGTTCTAGGCTTGCGTGGGTGGGTGGTTAGCGGTGTATTTCTGCCGGCGCTCCAATGTATGAGAGATGGTGGGTTGTTGTAAAGAAGCGCCTGATGGTGCCTTTGATGGTGCAGGAGAAGGAGATAAGACAGAAACAGGGGAGGATGAGGGAGAAGTCAACAAAGTGGCGGAGGCAGATGAAGTGATGTCCTGGCTCGTCCTCTGGAGTGCATCGCCAGCACTGTGAGCAGAGGCAGTGGCATGAACGGCGGGCGACGTTTGTCCTGCCGTTGCTGCCTGCCACTGATTCCATTGCTTGGATTCCAAATGACGGTGCATTGAAGTGGTGGACAGGTTGCTCTTCTCAGGGCCCCTACTCGATTTCGAGAGGCAAATTGTGTAGACGACACTATATCTGTCCTCGGCGCATTCCTTGAAAAAACTCTACACCTTCAAGAAACGTGCCCTCGATGGGGGAGTTTTTCTGGGCTGGGTACAAAAGGGAACATCTTCGGACATTCCGGGTCTGGCCTGGCTTCGGCAAAGCAGCTGACCTCTGCCTCTGGACATGTCTCTGCCTCTAGCTACCCTTTTTGGTGCTGCACCTGCCTCAACATCCACACTACTTTCCCAGCTTGACATCTGCCTTGTCCAGGTGGGGTCGGTGTCCTCGTCGTCCACCACCTCCTCTTCCAACTCCTGTCTCGCCTCCTCCTCCTGCACAATGCGCATGTCAACTGGCTGCCCTGACAGCAACTGCGTCTCATCGTCGTCGATGAGGGTGGGTTGCTGGTCATCCGCCACCAAATCGACCGGAGATGGAATGGAGGAGACTCTAGTGTTTGAGCATCTGGACACAGATACTCGTCTGTTAGGTCCGTGGAATCGCGAAATGGAGGGGCAGGTTGCGGTACAGTCAAAGGAAGGGAGAACAGCTCTGGGGAGCAGGGACAGTTGGGGTTATTGTTCTGAGAAGATTGGGAATTTTGGGTGGAAGGAGGACAAGACTGTTGGGTAAGAGGAGGTAGAGGCTGACTGGCTGGTGGACAATGTGCTTTAAGCGTTATCCGACAGCCATTGCAAGACCTGTTCCTGGTTCTCGGGCCTACTAATCTTTGTACCATTCAGCCTAGTTAATGTGGAACTTTTGTGCAAAGCGCAGAACTTAGGGCCCGCCTGATGTTAAGGGACACACGCTGGTACAAGGCTCAACTCACCCTAAGTGCCAAAAACACTGCTGGTGCAAGGCTCTACTCATGCCAAGGGCCTCAATCTCTGCTGGTAGCTCAGCTTAAGGTCATGTAACTTTGTTTGGAAGGGCTCATGTTAAGGGCTAGAAAAGTGAATTTTGGAAGGTCTTACCACATCACACACACACACACACACACACACACACACACACACACACACACTCAAAATGACAGTTAAGGGTGAGGGCTTTTGGAATTCCCATTGCCTATTCCATTTGTGGTTGTCATGGGGAACGTGATTTAAAGGGGTGGTTGTTACTGTTTGTTGAGCTTAAATTGGGGTTTGTGTCCATCCATTTGGGGAGTAAAGAAGGTTTCCAGGTATTTTCCCACTTTGATAGAGGTTTTTTTGAATGTGGAAAGTGTGTAGTTGTTAGGCAGTGATGTTGGGGTAATAGAGGGTCTTTGGTGTGTTAGATGCCCCCAGGCATGCTTCCCCTGCTGTCCCAGTGTCATTCCAGAGGTGTTGGCATCATTTCCTGGGGTGTCATAGTGGACTTGGTGACCCTCCAGACACGGATTTGGGTTTCCCCCTTAACGAGTATCTGTTCCCCATAGACTATAATGGGGTTCGAAACCCGTTCGAACACACGAACATTGAGCGGCTGTTCGAATCGAATTTCGAACCTCGAACATTTTAGTGTTCGCTCATCTCTAGTTAATACATTATTTTGCATCAAGTGACCAGTGTCAGGTTTATGTTTGCGGATGTGCTTCTGTAGCATTTCAGACATGACATAAATCACAGATTGTGTGTCTTAGTTTCACAGATAAAAACATCACTGCACTGAATGAATCTGAAAAGGTCAAAAATGTAATTTGCATTCTATAACGAAAATAAGATTGCATATTGCCAACACTATCCATAACACTGACAACACAATGTCCCTATAGGAAGGTTACTTATATCTAAGTTGATGCACTAAAACCTAATTGTAGTGAAATCTTTGGCATTGTAAACATCTGGCCATGCTTTTGCATTGTACTTGTTGGATGAACTCTCAGTATGTATTTGTGTTCGGTGGTCTATAGTCTATACCTGGAGTTAGAATGTTGCACTGATCATATATGGAATTATTGGAAGCTGCAGGGATTGTAATTTATTTCCTACCTATTCCTATTAAGTATGCTCCGTGTCTTATACTTGTCACTCACATTGCAATATTCAAATAATATATGGATTTTCAGACAGCTAATCATCTTTTTTTGTGTTTATGAATTTTTTATTCTACATTCAAAAGGGGAATTGAAAGAATTAATTTATCTTTTTCTAATTATTTTCCTTGCATGATCTGTTTAGGGCTGTGGCTAAATGAAATGCCGTTCTCTGATGTTCTGGGCAGCTCTTTGTTATTAGCTGAGCTTGATGCATTTAATTGTAACGTTGACTACAGAGTCACAAAGGTGTTGAGTAAAGGTAAAATTCTATGTCGCTGAGCTGGTAATAATCATCTGCCGAGTTTCAATTATGGAATCATTTTTCCAATTATTCAGTTTAATTCTGTGAAGTCAGGGTTGCTGAAATACATTTTTCTGCTTGTGACTAGATACTCAAAATCCTATCTGTGGTTTCAGGATTAAAACGTGAAATAATTTTCACGAAAGAACAGATCTCTGTAGCTGAATGTGGTTAATAAGAAATTTCTGTAGAATTGTCGTTTTTATAAAATGAATAAAAAAAGCATGGCTCAAGTTTCTTTTTCTTTATGAAATTTATTAAACATATACAGTATAAATCCTACTTGGCTCCTTACATTGTGTTTGTTCTATTCAAGAAGTGTTGCCATCTATAGCAATTCAAAATTCTAGTGACTGACCATCCCCCAGTTACTACAGAGGGTCAGCTGTAATATACTGCAGCTTATAGCTGGTTACTAGCTGTCAGCCATCTCTTCAGACAGGGATGTAAGACCCTCTAGCGCTCTAGTGACACTTCCATCAGGGGCTGTATTATTCTGGATAAAAGTACAACCATTAATGTCAATAATTTTGCAAACCCCTCCTTTTTCTACTAATAACTTCTCTTAAACTACTCTATTCCTCCCTGTTACCAAAGAAATTAGACCAAATTGTTCAGCTATTTCCTCTATAAATCTAGGCTGATTTGTAAAAAAAAAAAAAAATCATTTATAAGCCGTATGGTCATCACAGTGTCATTTTGGGTTATCAGCCCGTCGGTCATCTCCCCTTTTTGGAGTGAAGTTACCAGAATCATCAGAAACAAAATCATTATTTTGCTACAGGGCTTTATAGTGGCTTGTGTGCATCCAAGTGGCCTTCTCCTCAAGTGGCGGTAGTAAGGAGGACTTGGAAAGGACCATCAAACCTGGAATAGAATCATAAGCTTGTTTATGCACAAGGGAGAGTCTCTTCTGGAGGCTCTGGATATAACTGATGAAATTGTCACAGTGTATAGGCCTAGACTAGTGTCTGTGGGAAATACAAGCCTAGCCTTGATGCTGACCTGAATAAAACCTTTAAAAGGAGACAATTTATTTATTTATTTTTCCTTTTCCCATTGGCGTGTACCCTATAGGAAATAAACCCAATGGCAAGCACTCTGTGCAGGATTTCCCTAATTTCTCACTTGCTTTCTGACTTTTTAAGCTTTAGGGTATCATTCAGTCTCTCCACTTTTTCCCTAG
Organism: Leptodactylus fuscus; assembly: GCF_031893055.1. NCBI lineage: Eukaryota > Metazoa > Chordata > Amphibia > Anura > Leptodactylidae > Leptodactylus > Leptodactylus fuscus. The sequence goes on along the minus strand of NC_134269.1, from coordinate 141,227,552 downwards.
TTTGTGGATGAAAAGATGTATGAAATGCTTGTGTGACTCCCAACATTTGCATAACATTTTGCATTACCAAACTAGGGAAAAAGTGCGTGGCGTGGTGGCGTGCGTCTGTAATCCCAGCTACTTGGGAGGCTGAGGCTGTCGGATCACTTGAGTCCAGGAGTTCTGGTCTACTCTGTGCTATGTCGATCGGGTGTCCGCACTAAGTTCGGTATCAATATGGTGACTCTGGGGGAGCTCGGAGCTACCAGGTTGTCTAAGGAAAGGAGGGATTGATTCTGCTTTTACTACCTCATGTTGTGTGATCTCTGTATACCCAGTATAGAACCGTCCATCTTCACCAATGTTTCTTGAGCCATCTACAAAAAAAAACTCAACATCTGAATTAATGAGAGGTACATTAAAAACATGTGAAAAACCTAATTTTCCCTGAGCCACAGGCTATAAAATCAACAAATGAATTTCCTTGTCCCATTTCCCCCTTTTTGAATCCACTGCACCAATAGGAACTAGAGCAGCTGGATTCAAAATAATGTACTATATCCCTTTAAGGTTACAAGATGTTTGTAGGCTTTATTGCACCAGAAGGAATTAATTCTGTGCTATATTTCCCTATTGCTGGAGGTTACTCCACTATAAGGGACTTTGCTCCTAGCTTTACCACCGGAGAAACTGGCAGATGCCCAATATCATTATCAGGGACTTTGACCACAGTGAGTCAGGTGGGGCTGTATACACTATGCATCTGTATAATCTGTACTGTAGCAGTATATCTACTCTTAATAAATTAACAGGTGACATATCACTGACTATAGTCTATCAATCTGGTCATACATATATGAGCAGTTACAATTTGTGGTACATTGATACAGGATCCTATTGTGAGTTCTAGTTCCCCCGAACTTTCCCTTTATGTGGGGACCTACAGTGACGCTTGGTATGTTCACTATCTCCTCACAGTTATAATACTCAAGACACCTACATGATTTCCTGGCTGGGTTGTATTCCAGGAATTGTAGATTCTCCCATTTTCTCTATTGTGTCCATAACTGATTGCATTATAGATTCAGCATTTTTTCCCTTTTAGATGGACTCTAGATCTGTCCATGTAAATGTTGTTCAGACCCCATAATCTGTCTATAGAAGCCCCTTTACAAATCAAATGAGTCTGGGACATTCTTGAGTAGCACCCTTTTATCGTTTAGACCCCATGGTTTATAATGAGATAATAGTCATTGGTGCTTGTTGAAATCTAAAGGGTGAATGATGTTATCCCCCTATAGTCTGAAGATAGGAAGGGTGATTATCCTCTTCCAATGTAACAAAACTTTCCTCTTGCTCTATCGCAGAGGTACTAGGTTCAGGTTCATATGCCCTAGTCTAGATGCAAACATCATGATATAGTCCTTTTCCTTTGTGTGATCTTGGTTCCTCCCTCCCCCCCCCCCCCCCTTTTGGCAAAAACATTATTTACACCAGTCATGGTTTTTCTGTCCATACACACAAGTCCATCCTCCTGGTCCTGTTACAACAGGAGACATGAGATGGGGTTGAGATGGTGGAGGAACTTTACATTTACTATTTTTCTCATATATTACACCTTTCAAAGTCATATTCACAATCCAACTACTTTCTTGTTTCATATCTTTCATTACCTCAAACCAAACTTCCTTTTCTGACCAACTTATTGTCATTAACCCATTAATCAGCACTAAGGCTGATCACCAGCTCACTAATGGATCACTTCACATTTCTAGAACTTGCAATAACTTAATAACTTACTTGAATCTTTCTTTCATAACAACTTTGCATGCACACATAACACTATCTCACAAGCATCACAAGCCTTAACCCCTTCAGGTTCCTGCTGGCTAGGTACATTTCCCATGTTGCACTTTCCTCTATGCCCACCTCTGGTTGACATATAAACCTCTATGTCTCTCAGTACTGTATACTACTACCGTACTCTATAAGATGCCACAGATACTGTACCCTCCTGATCTAACTCCCACTCCAGGCATTTTCTCCCACCCAGTAGCTCACAAAGTGCTTGCTGGGCCCGAGAACAGTTCAGCGACCCCTTTGGCCAAATCGTGACTTCCTAAATTTCAGTCACCTTCCAGTCGCTGATCACCGCCAGGGGAGCTAGATACGGTACAGATATCAGGCTACTTTTTCCATAACAATAGATTCTATATATCAACCAGAGGGTGAAGCAAACTAATGCTAAACAAAACAAGAACAACCTAAACCCTTTCAAATTCTCCTGAAATCATGTGAGATAGCGTTGTGCATACTACAAGACAAACAATGACAAACATAAGACAAACATATGACAAGACTTATGCTCTGGCTAGGGGCGTCCCCCTTTGGTTACCGGACAGAATTACAGAGGATCTATCAGTCATTTGATGTACTTTGTACCCCATATCTCTAATTGTCCCTAAGAGGAGGTATCTGGCATGTGAGACCACCCATCAGGGGCGCTCCTCCCTGATCCACCGGACACGCCAGTCTGATCGCAGGAAGAGTTAGTCTTTTCGGCAGACCCCAACAGACCATTCCATACCCTCCAGGTATTAGGTAGACTCATACATTCACACAGCCGTTACACATTAGACATAACAAAACAGTAATACATAGAGCTATCCAATCCAATATACCATTAAGTATCAAGAATGATATTCTACGGTTCTTTGCCAAATAATATGGGCTGGGAGTACAAAAGACAGACTATAGCATACCTTCAGATCCGGTCCCAGAGTTAGAAGACCCCCGGAAACACAGAGATATTGTAAGTAAGAAGCAATGGTTCTTACCTCACCGGTGATTGTCTGTGTGTCCTTTGATCCTTAACTCTGTTATTGCCGGGTCTCAAGATATTGAGGTCTTTTGCCTTTGCCAGCCCCACGTTGGGCGCCATTTACTGTCAAGGTGGTCCTCAAGTCAGACCAATAGGTATATTGGATGGATTCCAAATTACGTCACACTCCGGAGCGTCAGTGATGCAATGACACAGAAACAAGTTGAATCTGGGCTAAAGCATACTTTATTGAACAAATCATCTCTTCTTATACCCAAAGAAGTGGGTGTACATACAGGGTGTATTATAGAGTAATCATTAACTTGGTAGGCGTATATGGGTGTGTCATTGAGTAATCATTACCCGTTAGGATTCAGCAATTTCTATACATGAGTATTACAAGAATATCCCATCCCTAATCATGAATATTCTAACTGTTCTGACATCTGATGATGAAGTTAACTCAGTGCGCATTACGTAGTGTATGTTTTAGTCACCTTACCGCGTGGCATAACAAAGTCTATTTTAATAACCATCTTATCACTTTATTCCAGCCACTTTATTACTCTGTTTATTATGGGGTGCGGCATTATGTCTGCAAATATTCTGATTAATATGGAATATGTGTCAAGCTGACCTGGAGATGCATGTTACAATCTTAAGTTATTGACAGAATGTATACACATATAGGGAATATATATGAACGTATTGATTTCCCTATCACTGACTACAGGTATCTTTTGGTATTGGATTTAGACATAAAAATTATAAACAGTGGGGTAAATTTACTAAAGCCAAATGTACTAGAATTCAGACTTAATTCACACTAAATAATTGGCTGTGCGCCACTTTGATTTTTGGTATTAGGCATCTTTTATTCTGGGCTGATTTTGTACAATTTTTCCTGCATTTCTTTTCAGGTGTTTTTTTTCCCCTCTAATGGATGTGTGTAAAACAATGAAAAAAAGTCAGACCCAGAGCATGCCATGTTTTGAAATTTAAAAAAAAAAAAAAAAAAGTGAAAAGAATGAAACGCACAATTTATGTAAGTCTTTGATGTTCCAAGGAATACCTGTAGCCTCATATTTTTTGTTTGTTTGTTAAAAAAATAAGCTAGAATAAAAAAACTTATATCCAAAGAAACCAAGTGTGCTTAAGTTTTTTTTTTTTTTTTTTTTTGCAAGGTAAGCCACCTAATATAAACTCAAAAGTATAGTTTAGTCTTAAAGGGCTATCAATATTAGATCTGTCTCTTTCACATCAATGGGACACTGGCTGACTCCACTGTAAGTTTACTGCTCTGAAGGTTAAAGGGATTGTCGATCTATCCGAATTTCTTTCATGGGATAGGTAATGCCTTATACTGGGGCTCCCACCCCTGTGAGCAGTGGTTTAATGGAGTACAGTTGGCCATGAACACTTCTTCTGGGCATAATCTCTATGGGACTAGTGGAGATAACAGAGTACAGCTTTCATGTGCAGTTGTTGCTCTATTCAAGCTGCGGACACAGGACTCCTATTCATGATCAGACACTTATTACCTGTCTTGTGGATATGCGATTACTATATTATTGTACTGGATATGGATTACTGATTTATTTATTTATTTAAATTTTTTTTTTATTTTTCTGCTGTGATTTTACTGCATTTTTTCTGCTGGATTTTAAGCTGCATTTCATTATATGTGGCCTTAGCATGATGCATATAATGCATAATTTATACATATTATTCTTCACTCCAGATTCCACCTTATTCAGAATTTTTTTTCAGCTTCCCATTACATTATACAAAATGTTACATTGCACCATTACAAAGTACAATTTGTCCTAAAAACATTAAGCTCTCATATGACTCTGTGAATGGAAAAATAAAAAAGTTATGGGATATGGAAAGTGAGTCAAAAACGAAAATCGAAAAATGCCGCTGTCATTGCCATGTGCTTATATTGGGCGAGGAAGGTAAAAATGAAAAAACGCAGTGAGAAGTATGGCATGGATGCAAAATAATTGATATGAACAAGTTCACATGAATTAATTGAGCGGACTTTCAATTTGTTATTTTGTGATTAATTGCCCAGCCCTAACCAGTGCCAATGAGTTTTTAGCTATGCATTGGGCAGCAATTCTCTTTTATAAATCAAAAAATTCTGCTTTGGCAGAGAATACCTGGTGTTTATTATTGTGAGCTTGTATAGTAATGTCCCCTGTTTGACCAAAAATGAATGAACCTTATTCTATGTCCTCCAATATTAACTCAGTAATTGCAAACAATGCTTACATTGAGCCACTGAGCTCCATTCAACCTCCGTGTATAATGTTTCTGTATTACAATTGTTCACTTCTTTTGTGATTGTGATACGTCTACAGTGAATTCTGCCATTGCAATTATTGCTTTAACCAGGATCACTGACCCTTTGGCATCAAGTTCCCCCGATATCTAGCATATCATAATTGCTTTTTTTGAACTGGAGGCTATTTTGTTATCACAATGGAATTCTGATCCCCCCTCACCTTCAAGTTACATTGGAATGTTGTATGTGTTCTACATTCACGAATTTTAGATGTTGCTAGTAGCATTCTCAAGGCTCTTGATCTACAATCTTGATGTATAGTTCTTCCCTTAAAGGGAACCTGCCACATGGAAAATTGTGACTCATTTATTCATGGAAATCCCTGCTATTTCTGTGCTGTGAAGTCAAGGAGGTGGTACTATTGGTGATTGACTGCTATCTTAGTATGCGCAGTCCTAGAGGTGAGTCCGTCAGTCACTGGTAAGACCGTCTCCTTGACTTCTTAGCGTGGAAAAGGCAGAGATTTCCATGACAAGTTACTCTGAATCTTTCCCTACAAACCTATACATTGATCTGCTCTTTAACATGCTGTCTACTGATTGGACTGCATTTTTAATTATTCAGAAAGTCATACTGAAAGGGTTTAAATTTATTTAAAAAATCTTCCAAAACAAAAAGGTGACCAACTTTTTATCAATGTTGGAAAAAGTACATTGAGTAAACTGCAGATGTAGAATTAAGCTGTGCTGCTTTGGAGTTCTTATGGCAATATTTCCTGCTCTTATTCTGACCTTCTTTATTTTAAGAACACGGGGTCTGAAAACTGTCTGAAAATTTGTCAAATTTATTTTAGTAGCTCATGCTGTATCTGGTGCAATTTTAGACACTTTTGTTTAATTTTACATTGTTTTTTGGCTTCCTTTGCATACATTTTTGAGCATATTTTGGCGCACACTTGTGCATCTTAAACCAACCCTTTAACCCATTTTTCAATTAACCATGCCATCTTGTCAAGCAAGGTGCAAAGCATGTCTAAAACACTTAATAAATGCAGTATAAGACAAGTATGCAAGTTAATTTCTGGATCTCATTGACCTTTTAACACGGTTGGACATGTGGCACAGAATAGGACATAGGAATTAAGAGTACAACAGGCTTTTGCATGTAATTTCAGACATTAGCAACACTGCTCAAATAAAGCTTTTAGGGTAGGGCCCCACGTAGCAAGCCGCAGCCAAAAAGTGATGCAAAAAACCATGTCGGGAAATGCGTTGCTTTTCACAAAAAGTTTGCAGACTTTCTATCCCTATTATACCTATACCGAAAATGCCAGCGTTTCTATGGGTATAATTCACGTGCGATTTGCTAAAACGTTCACCTTTTATGAAATCGCACAATTTTTGCTGCAGATTTTTTCTGCAATGTGTGGATGGGCTTAGCCAGAATCCTATCAACTTTACAGATACTGTAAAACACAGTTGTTTTTTTCTGTGGTGTTTCCAGCATTAAGGGATCCATGTAGGGAAAGACTTGAATAAGTTAGTCAGGGTTATTTATCGTTTAAGCACCTGTTTAACCTTGCCATCCTTCTCATCAGTTTACGCCATCGTCTATCACCATCACCACAAATGGGACTGTTATTGGTGAAGTCCAGTACTGCAGTCTTGTTCCCCGCTGCTATTATCACATGGTGGTTCTTCTATACACTACTAAGATAAAGGGAAACTATATTTCCACTTTAAGAGGTCTTAATAGTATTGTAAATTATTGCTTAGTGTGATCTTGTCTCAAATATAACTTGTATTTTATGGTTTTATCATGTGTTTCAGGTAATAATTACAGTTCATAAACAGAACACAAATGTGCCTACCTATTATAAAGTGCAAACCTATATTCTGTAAGGGAGGAAACAGATAATTAAATAAAAATAAAGAATGGATTTATCCGTTAGTAATAGGATTACTTGGGTCATTTCACCCTGACAACACACAGAATTAGAAGGTGATAAAACATGACTGGAGAAAAAGAATTAATCTGAAGTATATGGAGAGATTAAAGTTGTAATTCAAGTGGGAGTAGTTAAGGACTTGGACCAACAAGGTCATTAAAGGAATTAGGATGCAAAAGAGGGATGCATGAAGAAGGGAAACCAAGGAAACTGTAAGGATGGCATAATGCGGATTGCTTGGCATTGCAACCTTTTGTTCCAGAACGTCTAACTGTGCAGTTAAGTCTAGATGGCAATGTCTTATGATATCATCAGCACTCTGATTGAGAGAATCCACGTATGCGAGTGTTCACACTACCGTCGGTGTCCGACAGCTAGTGTCCGCTGCTAATGTCCGTTCAAAATCTTGCACGGACATTAGCAGCAGACACTAGCTGTGTCCGTGACATTTTTCATTAATTTAAATGGAGATCGGGTGCGTTCTTTTACAGTCCGTGTCTGTCCTTAACTGTCCGTTCCCAAAGATGTCCAACTTCTCAAGTGGACAGCAAAACCCGACATGTAGGTTTTTGCTGTCCGCTTGACAAGTCGGACATCTTTGTGAACAGACAGTTTAGGACACCCACGGACAGTAAAAGAACGCACCCAATGTCCATTTAAAAGAATGCAAAATGTCACGGACACAGCTAGTGTCTGCTGCTAATGTCCGTGCAAGATTTTGAACGGACATTAGCAGCGGACACTAGCTGTCAGACACAGACGGTAGTGTGAACGCCCCCCTAACTAGTCAAAAACATTTCAGGCGGGGACCACATGGTGGCTCAGTGGTTAGCACTGCAGCCTTGCAGCGCTGGAGTCCTGGTGTTCAAATCCTGCCAAGGGCAAAAAAAACATCTGCAAGGAGTTTGTATGTTCTCCCCGTGTTTGCGTGGATTTCCATCCTATATTCCAAAAAAAAACATACTGATAGGGAAAAATGTATATTGTGAGCTCTATGTGGGGCTCACAATCTACATAAAAAAAAAAAAAAAACAAAACAAAACAAAAAAAAAAAACAACGTTTCAGGCAACCTAGTCTCATTTTATCAAGCATGTGATTCTGGATCACATTTATTTATTTTTAAATTGTTGCTGTCTATATACTTCTGACAGTCTGCTTGTGTAATTGTTGATGGGATATTACTCATAGACATCAAGCACATTTTCTGATTATGTTCAGATTTCACTTTCTGTGTCTGAGATCTTTTTAGTTACATCATAACCGAGATTTGGAGTCTGGGATTCATGGATCTCTTCTAGTATGTCCGCTTGGGCTTTCCAATTTGTTTACTGTTTTACAGTTGCTTCTGGTAGCATTACAAGTAAAATACCCAGTAGAAGTAGTAATGGATGGGAGGCAGCCTACTTTGTATTGTACATGCCTCTGGATTCAGAAATAAATGTAAATTGGGCTGCAGTCACAATGAGGCTATTAGCAGCGGGTTTGAAGGCTTATACAGGCATAGAACAGATTGCTCAACAAGATCCAGCATATGTTTCAACTTTAGTGAAAACCTGGATACCCTTCTATGGATGCTGGTTAGCTACAAGATCTGCTCGTTAGATATTACAGTGATTTTATATCAGATTACAGAAATATGCCCACTGCACTTGAAGGCAACTTTCAGTTCCACATTGCGTAAGATTCTCTGATGGCTGAAGTGCCCCCTCAGCAACACTGACAATGACCTCCTGTGACATGATCAGCTGCAGAATCTTCTAATAGTTACAGTAACCATCTTCTACAACTGTGATAACCTCAATCCACCATAAAAGTGACACTCATATGCATCTATGACAAATTTGACCAAAATAATTTTCTGATTCAACATTATTTCTCTCTGAAAGGAAATGTAATGTGAACTATTGTTAATGGGTCATTTCCATTTGTAGTACTTACGTCTACCTGACCAGCAGAGATCTGAAAGATGGAAGACTGAATTCATCATTGGCTGATTAAGGCTAAGGCCCCATGTTGCGGAAACACAGCTTTTTTGTTGCAGATTTTGCTGCAGTTTTTTGAGCCAAAGCCGAGGCTGGCTACAAAAGGATTGTGAAATATATTGGAAACTCTTAAACTTCTCCTGACTGTTCAATCCACTCCTGGTTTTGGCTCAAAAAAAGCAGCAAAATCTGCAACAAAAAAAGCTGCATTTAAGTAACGTGGGGCCTCAGCCTTAAGGAATATTCCCAGCTTAATATATATGTTTTATATGTACAGGATATGCTATAAATGTCTGGTAAGTATGAATCCAACCTCCAGAAACCTCTCCTATCAAGAGAATATAGTGGTCATGAGTTAGGTCCCAAATTTCCTAATATGTGACGGAACCAGAGTACCTGCACTTGTCAGACATTTATGGCATATCCTGTAAATGTTAAATATGAGTTTACTCCTTTGTAGTGCCACCAGATCAAAAAAGCTCCTACATTGATTGATAGATTCCTGAGAATATGTTTTCATGTGTTTCTGTATTTCATGTTCACAGTATTTAACCTAGGCTTGTTATTTCATCGTCCCCACTGTCTGCAGGATATCTTTGCCTGCCCTTGGTTTATTTGGCTTTTGAGATATATATGTGTGTGTGTGTGTGTGTGTATATGTATATATGTATGTATATATATATATATATTTTTTTTTTATTTTAATTTTTTTTCACTATTTCTGACCTTGACCTGCTTGAGCCCTGAACGCAAGTTGCGAGCCCTGACCTTCAACATGTATATGTTGGTTTGGGTTTTTTTTTTTTTTTTTTGCCCCAGACCAGCTGTCACCAGTATCAGGACCACTCCAAGAGATAATTTTTGGAAGGTAGTTCCTGATGGACAATGATCTGGCATTTAAGCCAAGCCAGAATATCGTCCTGAAAAGCATGAGAGTCTATTCACCAACAGCTGTTTTGGGGATATTGCTCAAGCAGGGAGCTAACTGGTTAATTGAGAGCTTATAGATATTGCATAGCATCAACTTTTAGAATACGCCCCCTATGGATCATTGCCTCATTTTCCAGTGGAAATATCAGGAAGTGAAACAAAGTCAGAATATTTCCACTTCAGGAAAATTAGACATTGATCCAGATGGTCAATAATACAAATGACCTATTTCAGCAATGAGTGTGTTGTCGTTTACCTCTTCGCTCTACCTCATTAAAGTTGGTATATCAACAACAGAGGCAATTCACAAGGTGATACCTTGTTTGGCTGACCATAACCTATCCTTTCTAAGGTAAAGCCTGGAGGAAGCCGATGTTTACATTAGCAAAATGGCAAGCCTTTTGATGCTACATTTGACAAACAATTTGTGAGTTTCTCTAATGCTATCACCATAGTTCCTTTAACCACTTCCCAACCGCCCATAGACTGTAAACATCCGGGAAGTGGTTGCCTAGTTCTGACAGGATGTACTGGTACGTCCTATCAGAACACTGCAGCTGCACGGAGATCACGCAGCTACTGAAGCTGGGAGCCAGCTGTAACTTCAGTCGGAGCTCCCAGAGAGATGGCAGGGAAGGTTTATTCCCTTCCCTGCCTTCTCGATCGCTGTGTATACAGCACTCAATGAGCTATGGGCGCCGCCATGATGCGGCCGCCCTCTGACCCGGTGGTCACGTGATCCGCCGGGCTCAGTGTCTTATAAGAGCTGCTGGGTCGTACAGGACCCAGATCAGCTCTGTATGTGTAAAGAACAGTGTGCAGGAGGCTGGATTCTTCCTGCAACTGAGGCTAAATGTAGCAGCCTCAGTTATAGGGGAAATCAGCCTCCCTAACAAAAAAAAAAAAAGTGATCAGATGTCCTCAAAGGTCTCTTATGACCTTATGGGGACACAATCTGAAAAGAAAAAGCTATAATGAAAAAGTAAAAAAAAAAAAAGAAAAGAAAATAAATAAATAAAATAATACGGTAATAAAACACCATTGTTAAAGGTTATAGCCCCACCCCCGACAATACCATACAAAATAAAAATTACTGTAATGGAGAGGAAAAACTATTTTATAAAGTTTTTCAGTAGCACTTTGTGTTATTAAATAAAAAAATAAATAAAAAATAAAGTGAAAACCAGACAGAATTTCCCTCCTATTATGTTTATATTTTCCCGGATATAAAAAAAATTAAAACATTCGAAAATAAAAACATAAAAATAAAGCCCTACGTGTCCCCGAAAAAAAGACGCAAAAATTAGTTGAATGAGACATATGAGAAAAATGTTACAGCACTCAAAACCGCATATACAAAAAAAAAACAAAGCGAAAATGTGTCTGGTCCTGGACCACAAATTGGCCCGGTACTGAAGTGGTTAAAAAAATGTAAGCAAAGGTGATATATTTGCACTTTGTCTTGGATTATACATATTATAGCATGTATTTTGTTTGCCCTACAGCTGATGTTACATGTTTGTTATACAAATATTATGTCTGTTGTGAAACAGATGTAGCAGCCACGGTACTATGTCTGCAGTTATGTGTGCAATGTATTAAGAATCCAAGATTTTTGTAGTTCTCTGCTGAAGGATCTTTTTACTTTACGTATGTTGCAATTAATCTGGATGTCATATAAATCTATATTGCTTTGGAGAGCTGGGACCACACAAGACGTGCCCACAGTGGATTAGTCACCACAGACTTGCCAGCAGCTAATCTGCTGTCTATGTAAAGTAAGTAGCAAAGTGGAAAAGATTAGAAAATCTATATGATGCGACAAAAAAAAACTGCAGCAAAAGGCAACCTTTAGGGCTGCTTTTCAAGTCTCAGTATGTCAATTTATGCTGTGAGTTTTCACATTAGTTTCTACCATTTACACTGCAAAGTAGAATGCAGTGGCCACCAGCAGTGACTACCCTGTGAATTCTACCTCAAAAACACACCCCATTTTTGGGCAAGTGTTGCCCTATTTTTGAGCAGGTGTTCCTCAAAAGCCAATGTTGATTTGACGTAATGGGAAATTGGACGTAGACTTGTCCTGTGTAGGCTCAGAATAGTCACCAGTCCATGCCCTTCTAAAGTTTTCTCCTAGATTTTTCTGCCCTGAAGTCCAGTAAGTAATTATTGTATTATTTCCAGATATGGAGAATGATCCGCTCTACGTGTCTGTGTCACATGGGGAAGTTTTGCAGTGCACAGAATTATTGGAAGATATAAATATCAATGATTGTCATTTAGTGATTCTACGTATGAATTGTTGACCTGCTATTAACTTTTTGCATACACATTCTCACATATAACCTACATACATTCTGCAATAATCCTTTAAGAAGTACCTAGGCTGTATTGTATTAGACCAGTATAATAAAAAAAACTGGCAATTTTAGATCTAGGTTATACCCATATTTCTGAACTTGCAATAAAGTTTCTCAATTGCTTGTTATCACCCCGCCATGGATTTGCTTGGGAATCCTTTCATCACCATAAGGCATTTGGCAGTCCTCCGATCTGCTATGGCAGTGCTGAATTCAGAAAATTCACTTGGAATGTTGATAAAATACATATTTAAAAAAGGAAATGGGATTAGAGCTAAAGGTTCTCTCCTCAGAGGATCCATAAAAGCTATGTAATAAAACATATCTTCAGGAATAAGTGCCTTCAGTTTTATAGACCTTACAGAGCTTTTTAGTTGTAATGTTCTGAGGACGGGTATAAATGTTACTGCACACATGAGAATGCACACAGGACAGGCACTGGACTACAGCCTTCAGCTGGCAGGTATGTATTCTGACTGTATGCTAACAGAGGGATTTGAATAATGACAATCGCAGTGCGGTATTATTTTATATGACATAACTTGTAATATAATGTCAGATAAAAGGTAGAGATGAGCGAGTAGTATTCGATCGAATATTACGGTATTCGAAACACTCATACTCGATCGAGTACCACTTGCTATTTGAATGGAAAAGTTTGATGCAGAACCAGCATTGATTGGCCGAATGCTATACAGTCGGCCAGTCAACGCTGGTTCTTCCCCCACCTTTAGAAGTCTTCTCCGTGCAGCTTCCCCGCGGCGTCTTCCGGCTCTGAATTCACTCTGCCAGGCATCGGGCCTGGGCAGAGCCGACTGTGCATGCCCGCACTACATTTTGTTGTAGCGTGGGCATGTGCAGTCGGCTCTGCCCAGGCCCGATGCCTGGCAGAGTGAATGAAGAGCCGGAAGACGCCACGGGGACTCTGCACGGAGAAGACTTCTCGGAGGATCCAGCCCGACCCTCACTCGTGGACTTGGTAAGTGTAATTTGATCGAATGTTGCCTACCCCTGAAACGAGCATTTTCCCCCCATAGACTATAATAGGATTCAATATTCGATTCGAGTAGTCGAATATTGTGCGGCTACTCGAAATGAATATCGAACATTTTACTGTTCGCTCATGTCTGATAAAAGGGTGTCATTTTGTTAGAATATGCAGGTGGTAGCATGAAAGTCAAATCAGTGGCTCTCTGAGCTTGGTGGCAGCAGTGATAGGAAAGCTCAGTGCTACTCTGTCTACTCGGGAGGCCGCATGGTCAGTCCATTAGTCAGTGACGAACTATGCAGTTATCCATTGGCTGCTATGGGCCAATACGATACATCTTCCTTCCTTTAACTTAATATGGACCATTGTGCATAATATAGTATATTTATACCACTTGTGTCACTGCTTTTAAGGGAGAATGTGATGCCCATTGGAAGCCCCATGCTGCAGCACCTGGAGTGCCTATGGATCCATCTATGTGCCACAGTACATGGTATTCTTAGTGTTGTATATAAATCTATTAGATAATTTGTAAATAATATTGCAGTACTTCATATACTTATAAGATATTTCTTTGCAAATTAGTGACTTTTTCACTGTCCATGGTCCTGATTTAAATGTCATAAGTGTCAGTTATATTTAGACAAGAAATACACAAACCTATTGATGATTGATTTTTAGTTTTTTAAGCCCATATTTTTTCTTATATTTTATCCATACTTTTTCCCCCAATATTTTTAGATGTTTATTTTCATGGCCGGGAAAACTTTTTTTTTTTTTTTTTTTTTCTCTTTATTAAAAGAAAACAAATAAAAAAAAAAAAAAAAAAAAAAAAAAGCATTTTCCTACCTTGGCTTAGTTTTGTTTTCCTTTTGTAACACGTATAACAATATGTTTAGTATTCTAGTACTTTGGATCACTTCTTCATTACAATGTGATCTTTGTCTCTACATGGATGATAATTATATACAATTATGAGCTAGATAAATACTGCTGTGCTGCGAATAGTTTTAAATATGCTTGACCTTGGTTACCTAAAGGGGTTTTCCTATGAATATTATAACTTTTACATTTGTAGACAATTAAAAGTTAAATATTTTTGCAATTATAAATAAAGTGTTGCAGAGTTTTATGATATATGTGAGGAGGTGACAAGCAGAGTGCTGGAGTCCACATATATCAGCCCCAGGTTTCTGACAAATGTCTGGTCCAGGGCGGTTCTGGAGTAGGCCTCAGCACAGGTGTAGATCCTTGGCTCATTACTGACCCATAAAAGGCTGCTGAGCCTGCAGTTCCATGCGGTGAAAGGAGGTGTATGGTTCTGTCCTGTAACCCTGAGTCCAGTAAGACAATATTGCTCCTGTTTTATTCATGTGGCTGGAAGTAAGCAACACGTATAGTTAGGTTAACCTACTGTTTAGTTAGCGCTCAGACGAGCAGGTAGTTATTTAATTTTTTTGCCAAGTCTAATGCTGTATTTTGTTTTGTTTATTTTGTGCTTGAGGTCAAGGTTTATTTATTTTCCTAGGTTTTTGTTTGTATTTTTTTTTTATTTTTAAATCCGTTTGCTGCACATTTTGTGTCCCCGTCTTGACTGTTTGGGTCCGCACCACTGCTTCTACCGAGCGATCTTGCAGTGAGGAATATTATAAGCACTACTTGATCTAGAGCTATGCAGTGTCTTATGCAACAAGTTGTGATACACTATGCTGGAGTTTGTGACCAATGTACAATAAGGTGCACACCTTATTATAAGCGTGACTTAAAATCATAATTTTTGTGCAAAAACAATGTTTTTCATGGCTTGCACTTTGGTTTTCTGGTGCACCAGCTATAATAAGTCAGCTCCAGTATGTTCTGATATATTTTTCTTATAGTCAGCATATGCTTTTTTTCAGCAGTTTATGGTACAGAAGTTCTTCAGTGGGATCAAACAAGGTGGACTCCTTTTTGGTCCCCTTACACAACATTAAGCCTTGGATGTCTATGACCCTGTTGCCAGTGCGCCAACTGCTCTTCCTTGGACTATACCCCACAAGACTTGCTGTATTGGAGACTCTGTCTGAGACTCTGTCTCAGTCATCTAGACATTACAGTTTGTCCCTGTCAAAGTTGCTCAGATCCTTCCACTTGCCCATTATTCAAGCACTTCTACTACTTCACCTGCAGGTAGTTTTATTGTTCTGGCTGATTGATGTGTTATCCAGTGATTGATCTGTCATAATCTTGTGTTTGCTGCACATGGAGATGATTTCTACACATGAATAATATTGAATGGAGCTTTCCCGCAGGGTTAATATATTAGTTTCCTGGGGAGTGTAGACTTTATTTCATTAGTTACAGTTATGAACACACAAAATAAAATCCCACAACTTGTCATTTTTTATAAATGCTATTAATATACTGCTGACTGACCTTATAAATGAATTGAAAAACATTAGATATGCATATGTATTAGAGTAAGCAGAAGAGCAGGAGAAAGCAGCTATTAAATTAATGGTTATTCATCCAGTTTTAATCCTATCCAGTGATTTGATCTAATTGGAAATTAATTATACCTGTATATGGCGCACTCCATGCTAAAATCGGAAAACTAAAAAAAAAAATATTGATGCAGTGGTTGATATTGGTGACGTTTTCTCCCAAATTTCAGCATTGTAGACAGATGTTTTTATGATATGCAGTGTAATGAAAGTGTGTGGGGGGGGGAAGCAGATTTTAAAACATGGAACATGCGGACAGAAAAGTAGTTCACGATCACGCATGACGTGTGCGGAGACTGCACAGAAAGCACACAGACCTGTCACCTTTCACTGCACACCGCTTGCCAGTGCGTTCGGTAGTCCATTCGGTGGGTCACCATGTGGACTCCCCCGAACGGATTACTGACGTAGATGTGACCGAGGCCTTTGTGACTAGCAGAAGCCTGTTTAATAGAGCGTGTTTAACCCAAGAAATATAAAACAGACCAGCAGTAAATTTTAGGTCATCAGAAAAGATTGTACCAGCGACAGTTAATTCTCCCTGATCATATAATCGCTGCAGTATAACAAACGGCTGCAAAACTTTTATTCTTTCTAACAATATTTTACATAATAATTGTCATGTGTAAAATTTCTAGGCTCTCAACCATTCAGTTGTCCATTACATTTTCTCATTTTATAGACCTGAGATTAGAATTGCTATGTGGAATTTTTGGTATTTGTTTTTGCAATTCTATGGGTTTTCTTCTTGCTCAGAGACATGTAGAATATTACATTCATCTGCTGCTATTGTAGTAAAGTCATATAGCTTGTAAGCAAATCCGCATGATTTTGTGGTGGATATACCATTGACTTTGCACCATCAGTATACCGCAGGTTTGAGCAGTCAGAGAATACCCTAAAATCAGCATGTTCTATTTACCATATGAATATTATATATTATTTTGTAAATTTTCTTGATGAATCTGCATAAAAATTAGCAATAAATGTAAATGGCTAATGGAGCTGAATTTGTGGTATAATTTTTGGGTTTTTGGTATGACTTATAGTAAATCAGACAGACGGGCATCTCTGCCTGGCTTGCCTTGATCTCTTTCCCATCATTTAGTTTTCAGAAAAATAAAATGGGAGGCCTTAAACAGAAGGTGTGTTACCGTTGCACCCCCTCTACGCATTTTTTTTATGGCATAGTCAAAATCGTAAATTTCCCCTTTAACGTACAGATATGTTTTTGACAACATCATAGTCAGTCATTGTGGCTATTACTGGTATCTGTGTTTCTGATATCTGAATCCATATTGAAATTCCAAATTCTGTAAAATACATATAATAATACTCTGATTTATAGGCACTTCTTCGTATCCAGTCATGAAGTACAGCTATTACTATGGAAGGGAATCTAGTGCGGCGGTAATCATATATTGCTATAGCTAATGTTTTTTGTCATCAATGTCTAATACCCCAGTAAGATGAAATGTGTCCACTTTGTAAAACAATGTGGGTTTAACAATAGCCTATATGAAGTATGTACACAATGAAATATGACAAGAGTATTAAGCATACCGTATAATATACACTTGATGTTAATACAAAACAAAAAAATGCCTGAAGCCTGAACTGTGCAAAGACAGATTGGTTATATATGTGCACCACTGTATGGCCTCTGATGACCCCACTGTCGCTTCCTTCGCCTCAAATGCCCTGCTCTATTTAAATCTTCTCAAGTTCCTTTTGACTGCTCCATACAAGACCATATTGGGAATTTCTCGCCTATTCAGCAAAAATCCTGTAATTTGCTAGCTAATATCTTCTGCTGAGTTGAGTTGGCTCTTTCTATAACTGTCATAGACCTCAATATAGATGAATTGCCCTAACAGGCGCTCTGCTTGGTTATTTTTCTGTAGAAGTCAGTGGAAAGTGTTACAACCTAAATCTGGTATGTGCTACACAAATGTGTACAGTATATACAGTACAATGATATCTCTCCCTATTATGTCCTAACATGTTTCCCAGTTATTGTTAGGGGACAATAAGAAAGACGTGGCATAGAGTAATATACAAGTGCGTGATGAAGTGACATTGAGGGACTTCGCTTACTATCTCCATCACACGCAGAGATGGAGATAGTCACCCAGAGACTGGTGTTCCTTACTATGGCATTTATTGGAATTGCCTGCCCCTTATAGGGCACCATTTCTTCTGTACTAGAGGATGTAGTGATCAGGGACTTAAAGGGTCTGATTTAATTTTAACTTTTTGCTATTAAAGGCGTTTTCCCATGAACATGACCATATTTAAAACTGTAGACAATTGTTAATTTTAAAAATATTAACAATTTGATCAGAGATTTATAGAATTTCTCTAACCATCTTAGTGGTGACAGTCTGTTGTCTCTTGACCAGTTGCCAATGAATACAGCCATAAATACAGGAGCTTTCTATCTTCTGAAACCCAGCCATGATTTCCTTGTTGTGGCTGGATTATCTTCTCATAGATGTAGTGTTCCTGCCTGTTAGCCAGCCATGATTTTCTTATTGTGTCAAACCAAAGAAAGTTACCTCATTTATGTTTGTTTCCATTGGCAACTGATCAAGACAAAAGACTGTCAGCATTAAGATGATTAGAGAAATACTTTAAAATTGTCAAAAATGTTTAACTTTACATTGTCTACAAATGTAAATCTGGTTACGTTCATGAGAATACCTTATTAAGTATTACCCCCCCCCCCTCATTATAGTTATATACTCCATTGGATCTGATTACTATAGCCCTTGCTATTGCCTAGATTTGGTATGTTTGTATGCCTGTTCTTTATCAATTGATTTTATAATATTTTATTTTATTCTTAACCATTTTAAACGTAAAGTCTGTTTGACGTTTTTTACTATAGTGTTTACCAACAACACAACTGCTATAAAATTAGTGACAAAACTGGTGCATGTAAATACAGCCTTATTAGTGGCACATTCTGATATTGTCAGTGCTCTTTGCACATAATGTCACAGTAATAACATTTCTTCTGTTCTTTTATCTAATTGATTTTCTTTGTGAATCCCCTGACAAACTACCATGGGATTAGAGGTTGTAGTTCATCCTGCCTAGATATGTCACCTGTGAAACAACAAGAGGATCCAGGACCATTTTTGTTGTCAAATCATTTCCCACTTGTACTTTAGCCTTCCTACAGTTTACAAATTGAATTTGGAAGCATTTGCAAAGTAGAAATAATTGAAGATTTTAGATAAAAGAGGGTCAGATATAGCCACTTGTCACATGAAAAGCTTCATTGTGTATATGTCGAACTGCAACCCTAAGAAGAATACCTACAGTATGTTTCTTGCTAAAGAATTTCAATAAAAATCGGAGGATAATTGTGTCAAAATGATGCAGATGATTCAATATATGCAGGTTTTATTTTTCAAATATTTTACTTATTGTACAGAACATATAATATTCATAATTTTGTACACCTCCATCATTCGTTCTTGCTGTTGGTTTTAATATGGTTTCTGCCAATGACTGTATATCAAGTTTACTCCAAGAAAGTTACTTTTTCAGAGTCTTACAGGGATAGCTACTTATGCAAATGAGTTCTCTCACAGCACTGGGGGTGGGCCCCAGCGCTCAAACAGTGCTGCGAGAGAACTCTCCAGTGCCTCCTCCATCTTCTTCAAGGAACCGGCCATTTTTTTGTGGCCGCTTATGCGAGCTCTTGTAGTAAGTGGCCACAAAAAAATGGCCACACGCAGGTGCAGTCGGGCTCTGCCCGAGGCCTGCTGGCAGAGCCCAACTGCGCATGCGTAGAAGATTGAAAGCCAGGCCGGAAGATGACGCGTAGTGGCCAGTTCCTGAAGAAGATGGAGGTAGTTCTGGAGAGTTCTGATTCTGCTTTTGTTGATCGTAGATCGTAGAGTAAAATGACTTTAGTCTTTGTTCTAGTTTTACTGACATATATTGGAATATTTACAGAGTGATAGTGATGTAAATCTGTATAAACAAATACTCGGTCCCGGTTCACATATGCGTTCAGTATTCCGTTGACTCCGCTTGGGAACCCCCTGAATGGAATACCGATCGCATTAAAAAGCAGTTAACTAAGAAACCACACAGACTCCATAGACTATAATGGGGTCTGTATGGTTTCAGCTCAGTTTCCGCACGAAACATGCGGAGAAAAATGTGCTGCTTGCAGTAATTTTCTCTCCGCATGATTCATCCAGACACCTAGTGGAAATCACATGGACCGCATTATAGTCTAAGGGGTCTGTGTGGTTTCTTAGTTAACTGCTTTTTAATGTGTTCGGTATTTCATTCGGGGGGGGTCCCCAAGCGGACTTCCCGAACAGAATACCGAATGCAGATGTGAATTTGGCCTTTGGGACACAGTATTGCAACAACTACTAGTATTTCCTCTTTTATTCAAATCATCTCATTTCACCACTTTTTTTTTATATAATGAAATTTTGGGTGGTTGCATATCCATAAAACGTTGTTGTTTGATGTGTGCAAATGGTTTCAATAAGGTATTCCAGAAGGACCCAAGCAGTTGCTTTGTTACTAACCTCTAGCTTCATGTAGGGTCCCTCATAGTGAGATTTATATTTCATTTACCAAACTATCTTTATAGTCTTAAGGGAACTCCTGCGGGCTTTCTCACTGCTTTTACTTATATCAAGTGTTGTTGGTAGTCAGTTCCCAATAGAACTAGAGCTGCCAAGACAACACACGCTTGCTTTCATTGTCAGTATAGGAAAGAGAGAATAACTGAAAAGCACTTTAAAATCTGTGAATTACCTTGAGTATATAACCTAAACCTGACTTTTTTTTAATTTTTCTTTATTGAGGATTATCACATTCGTTCTCACTACTTGGTCAGCATACCAATGGAGAAATATATACTTTACATATACAGAATGCAAGTATTCTGCAAAGTTCATGAAACAGTACTCCTCTTAAACATCATATCCATTTGTTTGTTAGTTGCCTGGAAAGTAAAGGATTGTTATTGGCTATTACAATTTCACCACACATTTGTTTCAAAACACTTTTCCCTCTACAGAATAATTCTCCATTAACCATAATGTTGTTTTTTATAGTTGTTACCATTAACTCCATACAAGCTTGGCGTTGTATGGATCTGTACTACTGCAGCAATAGAAGTCAAGGGACCAATATTAAACCCTAATGAAGTCCCAAGGGGTATCATATTACTGAGATATTCTGCTTCTAGTGCAGAATTTATATCCTTTGTATGGTATATGCAGTACTCTATAGTATGGATCTGTACGGAAACTATATGCTGTCATACATGCAATGTGTATGAAGCCTAAACAGATTTAATTTCATAAGCGGTGCCTTCAACTTTGTGATGATTTTTGTAACATGGTATGTAGTCAGAAAAGTAAATATAGGAAACAATGCGAATCCTCTCCAAATGACCACCACTTCAACAAAACCATTCCCTTACCCAGATTTTCAGTTTTTACATATACTAAGCATAATGGCCATTCTCCAGCAGACTTCTTTTTCAAAGCAATGTTGGGTGGTGAACTCATAGAGGTTTGATGGTATATTAGTGGGGTGTCGTTTTGTTGCACATATTATTTTTGCATAATAGTAATTTTAATGGTATTTCTGTGCATCTGCTTTTACGGTAATTACTTGCGGTGAACAGAAGTTTTAGACAGGTGTGGAAGAATTTGTAAGAATGCTTTAAAAATAAAAGTGTTAGTGGGTTATTTTTTGCCAATTAACACAATGCCAAGTGAATGAACAGAAGAGAAATCTAATTCAGATCAATGTTTGGTGTGACCATCCTTTGTCTTCCAAACAGTATCAATTCTTCCAGGTACACTTGCACACAGCTTTTAAAGAAACTTGGCAGAGAGATTGTCCCAAACATCTTTAAATATTGGTTTTCTTAAATTTTTCTGTCGCCTTATGTAATCCTAGACAGATTGGTGATGTTATCATCAGGCCTTTCTGGGGGCCATATCATCATTTACAGGACTCCTTCAAAGGGTAGTTACTCAAAATACTGATATGATTTAGATTTCTATTTTGTACATTTGCTTAGAGGAGTTACCCACTTTCTAATATCGATGGCTTATCCTTAGGGTAGCTCATCAATATCAGATCTGTGATGGTGTAACAGCTGAGACACCTGCTGTTTGGGTCCTGTGTGTATCCCACTAATATTTTACATACTAGGAGCCATTTTTTTCACTCGAATTGTAGCAGCAGGTTTTGGTACTGCCCCAGTGACGTCTATATGGCAGTATGACGAGTGAACAGCACTGCTCCTGGCATGTAAACATTATTGGGATATGCGGGAATCCTGGCTGTCGACCATCTAATATTGATGATCAATCAAGGATAGGCCATCCGTATTAGAAACTGGATAACCACTTCAATTATGTCACTTGACAAAACTAAACTATTAACACTATTAATTAGTTTTGTCAACATTCTGTGTTATTTTTTCCACACCTGCTTTAAACTCTTGCACAGTGTTGTATAGTATTCCTTTTGAGATTAAAAAAAATACATAACTTGCAATAATATAAGAAACTTGGGAATTAATTTAATGTCTCAAATGAAGTATAAAACTCAGCGTGTAGCTCTAGACCCACAATAAAACAGTGTTGTAGCTTGCAGAGTAGATTGACACTGTAATTCTTTATTAGTTCTCTTAAAATATATAGGCAGCATTCTAATGTATTCCCCTATTGAGGGTTAGTGTAATGTGTTGGTTTCTTTTCTTCTGCAGCTATTGTATTTGCTTGATGGGAAATAAAGTACACCGATCATACTCCGTATTCTTAAACATTCCTTAACTCCCAGTTTTAAAGAAAAAGTCGTCATCAGCAAGTCAAGGACACAGACATGCTTATGCGCAGAAAATGAGTGTGACCTGGGTGCTACCCAGCAGCTTTTATCAGTGGATAGATTGTCTCCGGATCTAAAGTGAGAATAACTGAAGTAGACTAATGAGTCCAAGTCACAGCAGGTTAGGCAGGTACAGACTACAGCATCAGGTATCTGATGGAGCCTTGGTGGATTGGCGCACTGCCATAAAGTTCAAAGCTGATTGCTCAGATCATAAAAACAGCAGCAGACTCTAGAATGCAAATGTATGACTTGGCCAGCCTCCAGAAAATCAAACACAGAGACATAAATCTACCACAAACCTTTGAAAAGTAGCAGAGAAAGAGAGATGTAGTAGCATTATACAAATTCTGACCAATTCAATACAAATATCTAGTGTTTTAGCCAAGAATTTCCAGGCATGTCTGTAGTTAAAACTTAGACATTTCCAAACTTTGAATTCTGGGTCAATCTGTCAACCTGATATGCTGATTGGGCCAAACTAAGGTCAAGTATAGGGGTTGGTCCACATTATTATTTCCAATAGTTTGGAAAATTTCCAGAAATATGATTGGCCATTTTCTCCAAAGATTTGCCCAGTTGTGGTTGTGAGATCAGGACTTATGAAGGTTTTCCACAAGAGTAAGTTATCCCCCATTCAACTGCTCAGAACTTTGCTGAATGAGGTTTTTTTTCCGTTGTTCTAAATGGAGTGGGATTCGGCTCCGGAGATGACCAAAGTCCTCCACTCTCGTGGTCAGTGGAACTCTGAGTGGTCGGATCCCCACTGATCTGTGATTTATCCTCTATCCTATGGATAGGAGAGAACTTGACTTTTAGACCTTAGTTTGGCCCAATCAGCTTATCATGGTTTTGTGACTTGCCTTAATGGTAAATAAAATTGAAAGAGAACATGTCATTGCTGGGCAGTGGAGACTACTTCTCTCACAGTACACTGAAAGCAACAGCACCAATATCTTTGGAACAGGAAAAGCTAGACAAAAATAAAATACCAGGGAGTTATGCACAGTGGCAGCAGCCCATACAAATTTTTAAATAGAAAAAACCTGACATGAGTAGACAGCAAAAAACTGATGTGCCGAAAAAAGGCACACCAAAAAAGGCATGTTATGTTCACACAGTGGAAAATGAAGAGGAACTCCTCTTCATTTTCTGCTGACAACATTTTTGCCGCAGTCTAGCCGCGACGGGATGCGGATACAGTGCATCAGCATTCCAATGCGGCATCTTGCTCCTGATTAGGCCTGGATGAATGGGTCTAATCAGAAGGGAATCTTCACTACTATTTGCCCTCTCTATAGACCTTTATAGAAATACATGTGATAGAATTACATGGGACCTGCAGTTCATAACAAGACAGACCGTGCAGAGATTTCAGAGTGAAAGTCATTTTGGCTAGAAAGAAGGGAATGAGAAAATTGTTTTTCTCTGATACTACTTGTCTTATATTTGACTGTACTATGTATGCAAAGTTTGACAATGACAGTGACTAGTGTCAAAGGAAGACTACCATCTCTCCTAGCATATTCATACCTTTGTTATATATGAACTGATATGTAAATGAGGCATGTGGTGCACTCAGGGAATATATTCAGCTCTTTCCCCTTTCCTGCCTACACTTCCCCAGTTCAGTGACAGTTGATCCTCAGGAAGGAGAGGAGAGTGGTCTGAGCATAAATAACTGTACTCCAATAGCTGGAGATATTCTGAGTGCACCAACTGCCTGATTTGCCCATCACTACAAAATTGTTTTTGCAACAATGTTGTTTAACGTTGTATTTTGCTTTGTAATAGTGGCGGCTTGGGGGAAGAGGTTAACCCCCTTTAGGACCCCCTTAAGTTTTCAAGGCTTTGAGACAAAATCTGAAAATGGTGGCAATTCAAAGACTCTTTTCAATTCGTGAGATCAGATCTGTGACAGCAAGTCGGTCATACTGTGAATAAGTGTAGATATGAATATAGTCAAATCTCTTTCACTTGACCACCCAAAATAGAGTGGTAGATGGTCCTATCAAAGAAGAAGTCCGTATGCATAGGTATAAAGCAAATAAAAATTCCTTTTGATACTAGTGTAAAAACGGTCTTCATCATCTAAAAATCGGAGCATTCAATATATATTGCATTGGTCATATCTATAAATGCCCACATAGTTCAGATTCTGATGCTTTGTTATACTTGGTACATCCTGTTTTACCAGAACCAAGACTAGCATGTGCTTGCTTACTGGGCGGAAAATTACTTTAGTCAATGCATGGATAAGTTTCATTCCTGACCCTCAGGCTCACCATCCTTAATGTTTCTCCACTACCCATTTTTTTATCTGTTCCTCTTTGCTGTTATTTTCTCATTTGATGCCGTTTAGTCTCTCGATTACAAAGTCATTGAAAACAATCAATATCCAAGTAATAGGGTGGTAAACAGAGCCGAGCGAGGTGATGAGGGTAATGTTCCAGCATCTGAAAGACTAGACAAGACATGCGATGCTTGAGAGAATAAGAGACTGAGATTTCTTGAATAATGATGGTACATATTGACTGCGAAACTTAATTCATTTTATGCCAGCCCATTTATCTCTCGCATTGGAGAAGGTCAGGGCTGTGCTTTTAAAATGTGTCCAGGGAATAAGCGGCATAGATTGGTCACTTGTGAAGATGAAGAAACATCCATTTGGTTAGCTCTCATCCTTCAGTTCTCTGCATAATGTTGTGTATGTTTGTATACTGCATTTTCATTATGAGATGTCAGCTCCGGTATCACCATCTACAATAAAACAAGTTTACGCTTCTTTATGTCTTCTAGAGTTTAGAATACAATAGATTCTCTTCTAGAGTCCGGAAAGAAAGCGGATGAATGATTTTTTTTTTTTTTTGAAGCTCACATTTGGCTTCGTATAATTACATGTAAGTTATTACCTTTGGTACCTGAATAGAATCTAATATTTAGTTTTTAATTTTTTTTTCTTATTACCATAGGAATACCATGAGTTATTATATAACCCATATATTAAAGTCTTCTGTATATATAAAAGGATATTGATCATTTTAAATTGAAAAAAACTATTTATGACTCTATGATGCAACTAGATATTTAAGTTCAATATCTGTGGGGCCAATGAAATTCTTAAAGGGGTCCTTTTGACTAACATAACCATATTTAAATTTGTAGACACTTAAAAGTTGTACGTAATTAAAAATTTTGTAGAGTTTTAAGGGTTTTCCCTTTGCAAAACCTGGCCATTCAATGCGATCATGCTGATTACGCTTTGCACAGCAATAGCATGCCACACATCATATTGCATTAGGGCTTATTCACAAGATCAAAATGTCTGTGTGATAGGCTTTAAAATAGAAGATTTGTTTAGAATATAGATTTTCCTACTGTTTATAAGGTCTAAGCAGGAAGGCTTTCAAAATGGCTCACTTTTGAGTGTATGCAAGAATAATTTACAAGACTGCTCTGTTTTAAGGTTCTTAATAGTGGGCCATGTCAGTAACTTGCTGAATGTTGCATTAAGCTAGGGCTCTCTTAGCCCTTTAAACTGGTGATACATGCTGTCATATTGGCAGGCTACAGAAATCTGTAAGATACTTAAGGTCAGTTCACACGTGAAAACCGCCTAGCTTATTTGTGCGAGGTAAAAAACCTCGGGGAGTTTTTTTGACGCTGTTTTTTGCATTCCACGCGGTTTTTGACGAGGTTTTTGACGCGGTTTTCGCTAGCGGTTTTCGCTAGGGTTTTTTTTTCCTATATGTGCTATAGATACTGCAGGCGAAAACCGCGCGTTTTTTTGCAAAAAAACGCGCGTTTTTTTGCAAAAAAACGCGCAGTTTTTTACCGCGCGGTTTTCGCCTCCCATTCACTTCTATGCAATTCTTCAGGCGTTTTCCGCCTGAAGAAAGGTCATGTCGCTTCTTCAGGCGGAAAACGCTAGGAGGAAAAAAAAAGCTAGTGGTCTACATAGACCACCATGTTAAAGGAGAGGTTTTTGAAGCGAATTCCGCTGTCAAAAACCTCCCCTTTGCCCACGTGTGAACTAGCCCTTAGAGAGGATTGGTATTGGGGGACTCTCACTGTGATGTTAAAAGGAGGTCTCAGGAAAGGAAGATACTGGTCTGGCTACCTTTGCAACCTGAGTCCTTTTCAGCCATCAGGTCTGAGTAATAATAAATGGGCATATTTTGTTAAATATTCTATCCTATTTACTATATGAATGCACAGGCTGGTTAATATGCTTTACATGGCCTATATCAATGTAGTGCAGTGAGTGTAGAATGTTGTACACTGCTCTTGTAGGAGGTGCAAGAATGGGGTCCTCCATGTCTTAGAGACCCACTGAAGGTTTGCATGTTCATTTGTGGGCCAGTGTAAACTCACCTACTATATCAATGCATTCCTGATTATTTTAGTCACACAATAGGGTAGACTGAAATTTTTCCTACACAGGAAAGGTAACTGTATATTGGCAACAGATATGGGTCACTTGACACAACTTCCCATAATGAAAGGTTTCAAGAGATACAACAGCCGGGATAAAACAAATATTGCTGGACTACTTCTTCAAGCCCTTCTCAATAAGCGCCCTACATGTATCACAGAGGTAAGGTGTTTAGATATAGCCGGCAGCTGCCTGAGAGGTCATTTACAGGGAAGGGTTGCCTCCAATGGCCAAGTCTTAATACCCCAATATAGTGGAAATAAAAACTATATATTTCCATACAAAAGCCATCACACAGCTCCATAGACTGACATATATCTATCAAAAAATACTTATGGGTATATGTCACGGGATGGTTAGAGTCCGGCAATAGGCAATGTGTAATATATATTTCATGTGGAATGTATTCTCTAACCTGTTGTAAACATCAGTGTGTAGTTGGCTGATTCGGGTCTAGTGTGTTAGCACATTGTATGCAAATACCTCTAACTAGTGAGGACCAGTGAGGACAATGGGTGGAGATAATCTGATCAGTGTCTCCAAGAAGATGTTGGATGGTGCATTGTCCATAGTAGACAGGGAGTCTGCTCTCCTTGGTATAGGTGAGGGGGGAAGGATCTGTGACTCAGCCCTTCCCACCCACAGATATAGGTGTAACAGTTTTAGTATATAGTTGTAGCAGCAGTTAGTATGTGTTAGCCGGCCTGTGCACAGCTCTGTAGAGAGCCAGGATATAGTTACAGGACCAAGGAACCAAAGTTATCATTGGATTGTGACTTCTGTGGACTTATTGTTATTACGGTTGATGTGACCGCTGCCGGCTACTAACTTTGTGGATTACAATAAATTGCTGTTGTCTCCCGACCTCTTGCGTCCGTGTTGATTCAAAAGACCATCCGGAGGAAGACGTATACCTTTGCTCCGTGACAACTGGTTGGCAGCGGTGGGATCAACAGCGGACAGCGAGATGGACTACAGCAGCCCAGCGATTAATGGAGCCACAACCTCAGAATACAGGAACTGGACTATGGCAAGTCTACAAGTAAGGGCCCGGGAACTAAACCTGAGTTACCAGGGAAGAACGAAAGATCAACTGATCGAGGCACTGGAGGAGATGACCCTGCAAAGCGACCATGAGGAGGGCTGCCCCCAGGAGACTGGAGAGATACGGGAGTGGCAGGTACAGACCCAAAAGAGCAGATGGGTTGTTTTGTATGAGGAGGAATTGGCAGTGCTGGGGCTAGGAGCAACTGCAGAGCAAAGGAGTAGAGCATTACAGAGGGCTCAGGAAACGGAGAAGGAGGAACAGAGAATGGCGCATGAAAAGGAAAGAATGGCGCATGAAAGGCGAATGGCTGAGATAACTACGAGGAATTATAATCAAACGCCGACCCCCAGCCCAACAGTGAGAGAACCACCATATGTCTCCCATAAACACTTCAAGACCTTTGATGAAGCGGCTGGGGATATTGATGGATATTTTCAGGACTTCGAACACCAGTGCCACCTGATGGAAGTCCCAGAAAAGGATTGGGTCCGGTATCTGGTGGGGCACCTACGAGATGGGGCTGCGGAAGCTCTCAGAGCTATGGACCCTAGTGATCAGCGGGACTATGAGTCCATTAAAAGAGTGGTGCAGAAGTATTATGCAGTCACTCCAGAGACCTACCGAGTTCAGTTCCGCTCTTTGTCTTACAATGGGGGAAGCTCCTTCCACATGTTCGCCCACAAGTTGAAGCAAGCATGCAAGCGCTGGCTAGAAGGAGAGGAGGCTGTCACAGTCGATAAGATCCTCCAAGTCATACTTAAGGAACAGTTCTTTTCCCAGTGCCCCGCTGAGATCCGTGAGTGGGTGCTGGAACGGAACCCAGCCACAGTTGAGCAAGCTGCTTCTCTTGCAGATGAGGGCCTGACCATCAAGCCGCAGTGGAAGAGGTTGTTTGCAGAGGAGCGGAAAACTACCACAGTCCGCCAGACACCCTTCAGCCAGCCACCCACCTTTCGTGTCCGGCCTCAGGATTACAATTCCCCCTCTACCCCTGCCCCAGCCCATCGGCCTCCAGCTATGAACAACCCTGTCCCTAGACAACGACCCACTGGAAGAATGCTAGAGCGCAGATGTTTTGGGTGCGGGCGGCCTGGACATTTGCAAGCTAGTTGCCCTGCTAACATGGGGGCACGGGCCACCGTGGCATCCCGGCCTATTCACTACCTGGGAACCACCCCTAGGACAGAAAGTTTGGCCCCATTTCCAGATGACTCCATGAATGACCCATCTGTTCCACCTCCAGGGGTCTATGGGATTCAGCCTTCCGCCACACATCCCGCAAACCTTCAGAGGAAGCACTTGCAGGAGGTCCTACTGGATGGCCGAACAGTTGTTGGATTCCGGGACTCGGGAGCTTTCCTAACGGTAGCGGACCCCCGAGTTGTGCGACCCGAGGCCCTAGAGGAGGGCCCTGGCATTTCTATCAAGTTGGCAGGGGGTACTCAAAGACGTATTCCTAAAGCTACCGTGGAACTCGACTATGGTTATGGACCAAAACGATGCACAATTGGTGTGATGAGCGGGCTGCCGGCCGATGTTCTGTTAGGCAACGATGTTGGAAATCTACAGTGCCACTTTGTGGGAGCAGTGACCCGAAGCCAAGCTCAGAGAGACGCCAACATGGATCGACCGGATTTTCTGCCAGATGCCAGCCCTTCAAACCTACAACTTTACCATTCAGTACCGCCGAGGGAACCAACACCAGAACGCAGATGGGTTATCCCGGCAGGAGGACATATGAGCTATAGAGACTGATGTGCATTCCCCAATTTACCTGTGTAGGCCAATTGTGTCATGCACATGTTTTGAGAGGGGGAGGGGTTGTCACGGGATGGTTAGAGTCCGGCAATAGGCAATGTGTAATATATATTTCATGTGGAATGTATTCTCTAACCTGTTGTAAACATCAGTGTGTAGTTGGCTGATTCGGGTCTAGTGTGTTAGCACATTGTATGCAAATACCTCTAACTAGTGAGGACCAGTGAGGACAATGGGTGGAGATAATCTGATCAGTGTCTCCAAGAAGATGTTGGATGGTGCATTGTCCATAGTAGACAGGGAGTCTGCTCTCCTTGGTATAGGTGAGGGGGGAAGGATCTGTGACTCAGCCCTTCCCACCCACAGATATAGGTGTAACAGTTTTAGTATATAGTTGTAGCAGCAGTTAGTATGTGTTAGCCGGCCTGTGCACAGCTCTGTAGAGAGCCAGGATATAGTTACAGGACCAAGGAACCAAAGTTATCATTGGATTGTGACTTCTGTGGACTTATTGTTATTACGGTTGATGTGACCGCTGCCGGCTACTAACTTTGTGGATTACAATAAATTGCTGTTGTCTCCCGACCTCTTGCGTCCGTGTTGATTCAAAAGACCATCCGGAGGAAGACGTATACCTTTGCTCCGTGACAGTATAATTGCTATAATGTTATTTTTACCACACAAAGAAAGCTTTAAAAATGAAAACCATAAAATGAGTTGTGTTTTTTTTCCCCCGTTTTACCCCGTAATATTCTTTACAATGGAGGATCTAGAAAAAAATATTTAAGTGGTGGCAATAGAAAGTTTGGCTTGTTCCACAAAAAACCAAGTATTCATATGGCGATGGAGATAAAAAAAATAAAAAAAAGTTATGGTCTTTGGAAGGCAAGAAAGAGAAAACAAAAATGGCTGGAAAGGGATAAAGCATCCATCTAGTTCTCAATAAAAAATTTACAGTCAATGCATATTTAATATGTCTGTTGCCTTTCTTAATAATGTTTTGGATGGTTCCTCTGATTCTTAATCCACTCATCATTTCTGTAATATGGCCTCCAGCTTGGCAGACTACTCTGTGCACATTGGGGCTGATGTAATATTGAAATTGCGTCAGGATTCTGGCACAAAAAGTATCATACAGTACATGCTTTACATTACAATTTTTAAGTTTCTGTTCATTTCTGTACCTTGTATGACAGGTAAATGGGGTGAAAGAGGGTTGAACTTGGGAAGGTTGTGTGGTTTAGGATGTGACACTGTGTTCCAAAAAGATTAAAATTTTTGGTCCCTTTTTTTGTCAAAAAATATACCAAGCTATAGGTGGTATAAGCTCATAGTAGAAAGTCTGTGCATCAAACATCTGCCCATTGTGCTTCAGCAGTGTGAGACACTTCCCACATTTCTTAGCTGCTCCATGCAAGAGTAGACTGAGTTTCTTAGATTAGTTTCTTGTTTCTTAGCAATTATCAAGACTGATCTATTGTATGTTGGTCTCGATGATCTCCTTACACTCACTATGAGCAGTGAGAAGCTGAAGACTCTTCTCTGAATAACGTACAGGCAGAGCAGCTCTGTGTATACATGCAGAGGCTGAGAAGACACACCTGCCCCTCCACTATATATGTTTAATCTTGAGCATGTTGGTTTCTAAAACTGGACCTTCTCTAGTAACAAGTAGTGAACAGCAAATTGGAAAGGAAGTAGACCTCTAATAGTAGGAACTTTGAGAGGTTTTTTTTTTAATGCAGGAAGCAACGTTTTTAAATGATGTACATTACATTTTGGTCCACAATGACCTGCTCTATTAAATGTGACTAATTTACTTGAAAAGTTGGTGACCATTTAAGGTGTCATTTATGCCAGAAAACTATTATAAATGTCGAGGAATCTGACCAGTCTTATGTCCCTTCCCGCAGCACAATCTCATCATGCCTCCTTGTTTTGAAACAGGTAAGGATGGCAAAAATTCTTTGATAATTCTTTTCTTGTGCCATTTCAAAAGTCAGAAACTTTTTTATGCCACTCTTCTGTAGGAGTTTAGTAACTATACCCCATTGTCCATAGGGTACTCTGAGAAGTTTTTGGTCATTTTACAGAACAAAAGAGTAAGCTAGGAATTGCAGGAACCATGTCATATACATTTAAAAAAGGAGGGCGCTGGTATCTTAGCTATACATTGTGCAATTATTGTGACTTTCTTATTGAGTACTAAAAGGTCATTTTAATGTAAGTCAACCTGTACTCATGAATACTATGAGAGGGAGAACCACAATTTCATACTTATTCTATCCTATTTCCATAGTGTATCATGGGAAGTTACAATTTTTTGCAAGTCCATGCTATAACTTCTGTTTCATGCATATAAAAAGACCATGGATAGTGAGAGAGAAAGAATTAGTAGTCTTTCAAGGTAGGCTTGGGCAAGTTACCGATGTGCCAGTCATGTGCCACCCCAGCATATTGCTATAATTCTGCAAAAAGCCAATAAAACCCAAAAATCAAATACAAATTTAAATGTGGATGTAAATATAGAATAAACATGGATTAATATGTATTTTAATCATGGTCTGTAGACTTCAGTGGGCCATGTGAATAAACTCATTGGTTAACATTCATTAACAAGTTCAATGGAGAATTTTTCTGTTGGACTAGTATTATATTATGGCTGTAGTACAAGTGTGTGCATGATGTCTAAGGATGGTATAAAGTAGGACTCATCGTTGAGTATAATCATTTAGGGGTCCTTAAAATCCATCTTGTTTCATCAAAGATATATCACACGCATATGGTAAAGGAAAAAAAAAATTAAATGCATACCAGTGCTATTTATTCACAATAAGTGCCTTTGACTGACACATTGTAGTTTGCTACTTTTTCTTCTTTTTTTGCTAATATGTAATGTTGCATTTTTCAAGAACATTGTGATTTCCATACCACAAACCATTTGTGGTTGACTATTACATGGCAAGGTAACTTACAGTTATGGTTTTTATTTAAGAGTTTATTTGGAACATTTCAGAAATGTCATCTTTTATGCTTAAAATATATCTGAAATCTAGATTTGCCTTTTAAATACATGCATTTTAGCTATTTTTTTTATACGTTGTTATATAGTGCTAAGCATTGTTTTTACACTTTATTTTAGCAACATTAGCTGATCTCTCCAACAAGGATAGTCCTGAAAATATAACTAAAAAATAAAAATGTAAGCTCTGATGCACTGAAATATACTGCCAACAACCCTATGTCTGTTTCATACTTTACTTGGCCCCTTGTATGTTGCTTTGAAAAAAAGGAGTTTGTAATCTTAGCAGAAGCGTAGCTTGTAGCTCACAGGCCTTAATGCAAAATCTGTCCCAGGACCTCCACTTACCATAAGCCATCTATAAAATTGTTGTTGTCTTATGTGACAGATGGGCCTTTAGGCTCTGCACCCCTTATAGCTATGCCCCTAATATAGTATTAACTATGGTGAATACAGTAAAATACAGTAGGTGTTTTTCTCTTTTAAAGATGTATTTACTGAATAAACCTAAATGTAAAATTCACAAAAATTATTGCCACAAAATTGCAACAACTTAAAAGACTTTTAATATGCCTAGAGACATATAGCAGCTCATTGACAACATTCAGCAAGTGATTCCCCAAGCGTTTGACTATAGAACCCTGGAGACCCCAAAGGGAATGTGTCCGAAGGCCTTTTTTTCAGCAATTTTTAATTAACCTCTGCAGCAAATGACATGTCTGTGTGCCCCATGTATGTATACAACTTCTGCTTGTACAGCAAAAATATGTTGGTACTGCATATGTGAATAAAATAATAATAATGCGTGTATAGATTAAAGAGTGAGAGCTCTAGTATAAAATAATAATTCTGTTCTTCAAAGAAGACCTGTCATGTCCTCGGGTGCATGCAGTTTTATATACCGCTAGAAAGCCAACAGTGCGCATAATTCGGCATACTGTCGGCTTTCCTGTTATGTGCCCCAGAGGAAGAGCTATAGGTGCCGTTACCGATAGCTCTTCACTGTCAGAAGGGCATTCCTGACAGTCTAGCTGAGCGATGAGGAACAGATGAGTACATCGTCATGGCTGAGCGGTAAGTAATGCCCAATCACAGTATAGCGCTACACACAGTACTGTCAGGAGGGGCGTTCCCAGCTAGACTGTCAGGAACATCCTGCTGAATTCAGCGCACTTTGGGCTTTCTAGCCGTATATAAAACCGCATGAGTCCAAGGACATGAAAGGTTCTCTTTAAACAACTGCTGGATACTTTTAGTCAAATATATCACTAGCTTTGTCATCTTAGTTCTCCTTTTTAGGCTAAGGCCCCACATAGTGAGCCGTAACCAATAGAGATGAGCGAACAGTAAAATGTTTGAGATTCGATATTAGTTTCGAGTAGCCCCTCAATAATTGAATATCGAACCCTATTATAGTCTATGGGGGGGAAAATGCTCAAATGTTTCAGGGGTAGGCAACGTTCGATCAAATTATACTTACCAAGTCCACGAGTGAGGGTCGGGCTGGATCCTCCGAGAAGTCTTCTCCGTGCAGTGTCCCCGCGGCGTCTTCCGTCTCTGAATTCACTCTGCCAGGCATCGGGCCTGGGCAGAGCCGACTGCGCATGTCCGCACTACAAGCGGGCATACGCAGTCGGCTCTGCCCAGGCCCGATGCCTGGCAGAGTGAATTCAGAGCCGGAAGACGCCACGAGGAAGCTGCACGGAGAAGACTTCTAAAGGTAGGAGAAGAACCAGCGTTGATTGGCCGACTGTATAGCATTCGGCCAATCAATGCTGGTTCTGCATCGAACTTTTCCATTCGAATAGCGAGTGGTACTCGATCGAGTACAAGTATTTCGAATGCCATAGTATTCGATCGAATACCTACTCGATCGAATACTACTCGCTTATCTCTAGTAACCAAGAAAGTAGAAAAGACCGCGGTGGAAACATATCACGATTTTTTTTCTTCATCACTTTTCACAGAAAGTCCATAGAGTTTTCCTCTGCGAACGTTCTGTCCCTATTATACCTATACGGAAAACTTGAGCGTTTCTTTAGGTATAATTGACATTTACTGCTGCTGATTTTTATTTATTTATTTTTTTTAATTTTCTGCAATATGTATATGGGATTAGCTAGAATCCCATCAACTTTGCAGGTACTGTTATACGTGGCCAAAACGACATTTCTACCACAGCCAAAGCGTTGCATATTTGTAACCTGGGACCCCAACCTCAAAATGTTTACTTCCCCCCCCCCCTCATGTATTAAGCAGAATTTAGTATTTTCTTGTTAGAGACTCAAACCCTGACTGTGACTGTGTATTCACTATCAAAAAAACATGTAGAATGATAATTTATGATCCTAACAAGGGGCACAAAAACATGTTAATGAATTGACCCGTTAATAATTTATTTAGAAAAGCATGTGGTGCTGCTGCTTCGCACTGCAGTGCTCTCAGTGTGAATCCCAAACCCTAGAGAGCAGAGGTTTTGCTTTTTTTAGCCTCTCTTGGCAAGGAAGGATCAGAGAGAAATACATTAATGTATGTACATATTGTTAACAACCTGCTCTTACCAGGAGCTGTAGACCTGTACTGCACAAATGAGGATGCTGATTTATTTTATTTGTTGCAGTATTTCTCTAGTTTTCAGTGTAGGATCTGCTTGAGAGCTTGAAAACAGATATTAAAATTAGGCTCATGCACCTCCGCTAGGGATTATACAATCTATGAATTAATATGGCTTTGCGGAGACAAAAAACTGCTTCCCTGCAGTATGATGTGTGTACCGCTTACTTATGCGGACACCGACTCAGCCATGGATTTAATGCTTCAACACGACTTCTGTCATTTAGCAATATTGGTTTCTACGAAGGATGAGCTGTCGCCACTCTTGATTTGTGTAAAGCATATAAGTCTCACGAGAGGTAGTCGTTCATTATACTTCTTCCTCCAGAACCATTAATTTTTTATCACTAGAATGTGATCTAGTCGTTGGTGAAGCCATTTTATGTTTTGCAGCTTTCAGCAAAAAAAAAAAAATCTACCAGCTCCAAGTAACATAAGCTGTGAACAATAAAAAGAAAAACACATTGAAGCAGTCCGTAAATAACCCCTAAAGTGAAATTTTAATAGAAATGCTGGTAACAGTCAAATGTTCTGCTCCAATCTTATGCATTTTTCATGGGTGTGATGAATTGAGCATAAATTGCCATAAATTAACAAATACATTTACTGTCTGTGTTTGACTCAAATGGCAGATTCTTAATAATTAATTTTAATTATCTGGAAATCTCTATGAAATCCGTTTAAAGGGAATTAGATATTAATTTATTTTAGACACTTTAGATCTGTGTTAATTCAAATTAAAGCAGTTTTGCAAAGACGTTTGCTTTTCCAGGTGTTTGTCTATTAAGTTGACAGTGTTTAGTGAGTCCACTACTAGAATTAATAAGAACCTCTTTTTCAGATGAACATATTGTATTGCATATTTAGCTGTCCAGATTCACAGCCATACTCCTTGGGGCTATTCTGAATCAGACGTGTAGCACAGAAAATAGTTGATTAAAACTGCCCAAGAGGGGATGGGGTATTCGTACTGTGCATACTTGAAAATTGTCCAGAATATGCTGTGATTGACTGTATTTTCAACAATAAGCAGGCACGGGTGGGATTTGCAAAACCTCAGCCCAGAAGATGCAGGGATTGCACAATATGTCTAGTGAAGACCGGGGTCGGGACTTAAATGTCTGTACTCCCTGAGTTCCAGTGTTTGCTATTGTAGGTGTTACGTGTATGGAATGAGCCAACGGAGCAGATTTCAAAACCTTGTATAAAACCTGACTTTTCACCAATCACAGTACTGTACAGCAAAGCTGTGTTGTGATTGGTTGCTGTGAGTAATAAAGACCAATTTTATTTTTTTTTTGACAATTTTGTAAATCTGTGGCGCTTGAGATTAGATTCCAACATATCAACTATTGATGGATAATCCAAAAGATCATCATGAATGTTACCAGAAAACCAGTCTAAGAAAAAAAAAAAAAAAAGCGTACTTAAATTTACCTCACTTCCTCAATTTTAGGAAGCTGGACCTTGAAGGTTCCAGGTTGGTTCCGACCCCCGGCATCACTTAATTAGAACTAGCCCCAGTCCTCCAGGTCGTCCCACCTCTTTCTTTTCACTTTTTCACAGGTAATACTTGTTGGGTCTGGCTTTACCCTAGTCAGAATTGCATGTTCTGTTAAATGAAATTAAGTTGGTTGCAAAAATAATAATAAATAAAGTGAAAAGTTGCAATATTTTTGCAAGTAAGCTCAAAAAGCCTCTACTTGGAGAATTTTGGAGTTCAGTGCTTTTATAAATTTTCCCTATTACAGTATTTGGAAACACCTTGTCGTACAGCAGGTACAATAATAAGAGCAGATGGAGTTGCAGCAGGCATAAAATTGGGGGTACTTAGGGAGGTTGTGTAGATGAGAGGTCTGTGTTGCCAACTCTGCAGACATGAATGTACATGGCCACCAGACCAGCTGGAAAAGATGGGGAAAGTAAATGAAAAACAGGGCCAGTTTTAGACAGAGAGGCCCTGATCAAGTTTACAAGTGGGGCCTTAAATTGTAAGACATGCCCAGTGGCGGAATTACCGCCATAGCAGCTGCTATGGGGCCAGTGACCATAAGAGGTCTGGTGGGCCCCTGTTTTTTTTTTTTTTTTTTAAATAGGCTATTAACTGCTGGAGTTACTCTAGCAAATAACTGGCCCTATTCACTTACTGTCCCCACTGCCACCCCTGATCCTCCTTCAGCCCTCCAGTGGGCCCCATGCATCCCATATTACGTCGCAGACACAAAACAGCATCAAGACTGTCAGGGATGTGATATAGAATGCATGGGACACAGGGATGTGTAAATACGGACGCGGTACTTGGTATTTGCTAGGCGAACCTCACAAGATTTGTTTTGCAGGTTTTTCCTAGTTTCGCTAGGACAAACTGCTATTATTATACTCTGGGGTCTTTTCTTAATATTCAGAGGCCTGGGAAAGGTGAAAAAAAAAATTCTTACTTTCTTCTCCTGTGCTCCAATGTGAATTCCTGCTGTCTTTAGCCCTCTTCAATTGTGTCACAGACTGTGCCTTCATCATTTACATTTATAGCAAGAATTTTAGGTTAGTATAGTGCTGATCATCCTGACAAATATAATGCAAAGCTGCAGTAAATACTGACAGTCTAGCAAAGTAAATATATATATGAAATTCTGGTTCAAGTTTTGCATACCATAGTGAATCTGTATTACTACATGTACACACACAGAAGACACAGCACATAACTGGAGCCGAGTCAGTTATTGAGTACACTGGTATGTCACAGCCTAATGTAATGGATCATCCTCTGCGGTGCAAGACTCTGTGAGGGGGAGGAGGGAGCTGTCAGCCTGCACGGACACTTGGAAAGTAAGTGAGGGGAGAGAGGCAGTCAGTACCTGGGGGCCCCTGTGACTGTCCAGTTCCCCCCTCTGCATAACGCTGGCCATGCGAGAAAAGGCATCACTTTTGCGTGACAATATTTTTACTGTACTGTATTCATCACCTGTGTGGAGCTAATATGTACTACTGTATGAACACAATATGGTGGTAATGTTGGTTGAGGTATAGTGTCTTTATTCAGTAACAGCATGGAAGTTTTATTCATTCACTATGTAGTGCAGCTATTATGACCTGGTCTTTGCAATCTCAGCCTGTTAGACTCAGGCGTGGCGTGCCTGAATGGCATTCTGCGTGTGAATTGTCTGACGTGCAGCAAGGTAATGTTCACACTGGGCATGCGGTCTCTGCGGTAGCACTCATGCGTGAACCTCAGGTTAGTTAGTCGGGCCCATGGCTACTTCTAGTGTGCAAGGCAGGGATTAGGAGTATCACACACAAGTAATGCCAAACTGCTCATTTCACTAGTGTTTTGGTTGTTTTTTTTTTTTTTTGTGTTTTTCTTATACACCTGACTGAAAAGTCATCAGTCAGGGGCCAGTCCCTGGTCTGAGATCCCCAGATCATAACATCAGCTGTATAGGATTATTGGTAATTTTGTGTAGTGTGTCAAGTTGGAGGTAATACAGTATTTCATTACCATGTGAGAGTAATATATGGTTCTGGTATAGCAGCAGTAATGTTATTTTGTTAACTGTATACTATATGAATATAATACCTTTCTGCAGCAAGGGGGCGCCTATGCCTTAGAGACTGTGCCTCTGATCTTTTCAGGCCCTAGCAATGACCCAGCAACTATGTATATCAATTTAGTCAGTCTTGTTCCAATAGGTAGCTTTCTGGTGCTGCCTGTAGTATCCCCCGCTGTTGGCTGCACTAGTGGCCTCGGGGTTATTACTGCCAGTTAAAACAAGGTTAAAATCCATATCAGATGGTCATATTCCAGTGAGGCTTAAAACATGGGTTGTATGATGAAAAGGTACTCTGCCCTCCCAACTTGCATTACACAGAATATTTGCTATTTTGTAAAGTATTATCATCTGTAATAGTATTCCAGGTTTAAGTGGATAGCTAGTTTGACTGGAGTCAAGGACAATCTGAGTCACTCGGGAACTCATCCCCATCAGTAATTTGCACCTTCTGTTCAGATATGTTTATTCTGTTCCACGTTTTCAGATTTCATACAGAGCTGCCAAGCACCTGTCTACCCAATCCTATCTGCATCTGATATTTTCTAACCCTCCACTTTGAATGGCGGTGTCTTTGTGAAGTGTGACCTCTGCCTAATAAACCTATTCATTTTCTACAATACAAATGACAAAAGATTACGCAAAATATTTTCGCAATGTTAAACTGGAATTATCAGATTGAGAATTTACAAATGTATAATCTCCAGTTCTTGTCTTACATTACCAACTACAGGAATTCTTCAGGAGCGTAGCCAATATGTCCCTCAAAGTGCACAGTAAATAAAAGGACAAGTGGGAGGAGTGCACAGTAAATAAAAGTCAGGTGAAAAAATAACGGGCAAAGATTTAGACAGTCTGAAAATACACCGGATTTATCACAGTAGCTGATGCAGGATGTTCGGGCTGACATATCTTTGCATTGTTTAGTTTAAGTTTTTATACCAAGGTTTAGTTGGCATACTTTGAAAAATAATTTTTCCCATTTTTTTTAATGCATTTAAGCTGCACACTCTTTTCTAAGAAGCCAAATATGTGTGTCTAAAAAATCAGAAAACTTTCAGCTCATACTAGATGCACCAGGTTGTGCCACCATCTGCCTAAAATACACCACATTTATACCATAGTATAGTTGTAACTACAGTAGTAAATCTGGGCCAGCAACCTAGAACTGCCACCACTTAGGTTTGTTTCCCAATATCAAGAAAGTATTCTTGTTACGCCCTTCTATGTCCACATACTCTCATTTTATGTTTCACAAATACTACCATGTTCCCAAACATTATTATATGGACAGGTAGCCTTATGTGCATCAAACAAAATGCATGTTAAATGCATTATGTACAAAAGTCATGTCTATTCTATAGGTTGAAACATTTTACAATGTGTCAATACAGAACTTTCTCTGTGCAATAATAACTTGTAGTCTGGGATATGATGTTGCTATTTTTTAATATAGTTGCTTGCATATACTCCATTAAATAGGTTTTCCAGACTCAAACTGAGTTTTTTCATACAGGTGACATGATGACAGAAAAAATATGGATAACATGATATTGCATTCTATAGAAAGTGCTATATAGTGCATGGGAGGTAAAGACAAGAACTGTATCGATACAAAATAATCTGAGGAATATAGGATGATATACAATTAACAGTCATCTATTCAATGTCAGACTCGTGATGGTCTAGTTTTGTGCTATTGACTAATACAACAAATAGTAATGGAAAAGCTGTGAGTGAATTAGTTAAGCTGTTGTTCTATAGTGTCTATAAATTCTCATTTTATTATTCTGTTGTTGTTTCCCAAGACATTTAGAGCGTTCAATTCCCCTGCAGCCAAAGTCTAGATCTTTAGTCAATTATAGTTAAGTTGATTCTTGTGAAGTCTTTTCTGTCCAGTAATTGAATTAAGTAAGCTGGCTACAGAATAAAAATTTGACTATGGGGCCTGTTATATGGGCCACTTATCAAGTCGGCTACCAAAACGCTACATGTAACTGTGTCCTGATCAGGGTACAAATGTGTTTGCTTGTTTGTATCTATTATGTAGCTTAAAAGATGTAAGTTGTTGGCAGGACATTGCCCTGTGTAAGCAGAGATGTGCTGCTGACCAGTATATTGGCTGTATGGGAGAGGAATGGTCACGGTGACAAGTTCAATAGGTACCCCATAATGTAAGATATAAGTTCTTTTTCATTTTAATATGGTTTAGTGGGGTATTGTGACAATTTGGAGAGGAAATATCCCCTTTTAACTACATTGGCATCCTTACGATCTATTATAATTCAGGCATCTGCTAGTGATGCTTGGTAAAGACCTGCTGCATCTGGCTGCAGAGAAGAAGAAAGAGAACCTCAGAGCTTTGGGGATCGAGGATGGGTAAGGTTTGTTTGTTTTTAATGTTATTTATATAGCTCACAGTGTGGGGCTATTGTGGGCCATTATTAGTTGCCTGGGGGCCACTGGGGGCATTATTACATGCCTGGGGGCTACTCGAGAACATTGCTACTTGCTTGGGGGACATTGGGGAGCCTTATTAGGTGTCTGGGAACCACTGGGAAGCATTATTAAGTGTCTGAAGACCACTACGGAGCATATATTGCATGTTGGGCTACTAAGCGAGCTTGGTGATGATAAATGGTGAATTTTTGTATGTGCTGGGTAAAAAGTAAGGGATGGTGTAGCTTTGAGGATACATTCATATGATGCAGATGTGATGTGGGTTTTGGTGAGGTTTTGTGAAACAAATTTATATTCTCACTTTAAATTCAAAAAAACACATTGAAACAATTTTTTTGTATTTTGGTAAACATTATTTGGTAGGAGTGCCCCAAGGAACTTTTTTTCCAGGGGTGCCCCGAGTCTGAAAAGGTTTGGAAATGCCTACCTAAGCTGTTTCAAGGAAATGTCTACACACTTGTATTATCCAGTATAAGGGGGAATCACTTTGAATAGCTGTATTGCTGGTTTTAGACCACCTAGAACAGTGGTCTTGTGTCAAATGAAGGCTGAAATTCTGAGGCAAGGCGAATGTAAACGTTTGTTATTTTTCCTCTTCTCTCCTGGGCATCTGTTGATAATACTCTGGGGTCTGAGGAGACCCCAGAGTATAATAATTCAACAAAATGCACCTGTTTCCTTAAAAACAAATATCATGGGGTTTACACATCTCTACTAATAAAGCAGCCCGAGACTTCGACCACTTTGTAGCATTATACTGTGTGGGGCTACTGTTCAGTATTTTATACGGTGTTTGGCCTCTGTGGAGCATTATACAGTGGGAGGAGAATATTATACTGTGTGGAACATTTTATACTGTATGGGGCTGCTCTGGAACATTATACTGTGAAGGGAACGTATTTATTTGTAAAATGTGGCTAAGTACAGTAGAGGGGGAGGCCCCCAGGAAAAGTCTTGTCCATTAGTGGGTCCGCTTAAAAAAAACAAAAGAATTCAGTAAAATATAACATTTGATATACTGTACATTTTCTACAATGTGTATATGCCTATACAGTGATTTACATTGCAGTCTTCCATCAAAAGTATGCATTGAAAAATCGCCCTGCTCAAGTAGTATGTGAGCAGAGGAATTATTATGCCATGAATGTTTTATTAAACATGTAAGCTACCTTTTATGCATCTGAATATACAAAAGTAAACAGGAACAAATGATGTTTTCCATTCAAATTTTAGAAATAACTTTTTATTGTTCCACCAAATATTGTCTTATAATTTTTTCATTTCTCTTATGTGATGTGAATATTGAACCATGTTTCTGTCTGTTTAGACAAAGTACACTGAACTTCTGTGTCTTATCTCGACAGGTTTATAGATGAAATGTAAATCTTCTTCAGGATGGGACAGAGTGAAGAATGCAAGAGATAGCAA
This sequence comes from Leptodactylus fuscus, assembly GCF_031893055.1. Classification (NCBI taxonomy): domain Eukaryota; kingdom Metazoa; phylum Chordata; class Amphibia; order Anura; family Leptodactylidae; genus Leptodactylus; species Leptodactylus fuscus. The sequence continues at coordinate 141,184,573 of NC_134269.1, read as the reverse complement.
TTGGAATTGGAGTTCTAGATGGATGCGGGTCTCATACAGTGGAAATGTTTTAGACCGATATGCTGATACTGAAAGCTTCAAGACAGATCTGCAGATTTGCAAGGGTTATCGCCTGGGTGTGATAAATGCCTTTTTTAATAATCTGTGGACTCAGTAAAGTTCGGAGTACTATTGTGATGGAAGAAAAGGCACATCTGTGTATTTGTAACTCCCAACTTGTGGATTAGTTTGCTGTTATCTGTTACAAAGGGCAAAAGTAGATGTGATGGATGGGTCTTCAGAAATGAGCAAGCATGGGAAGAATCCAATAAGTCATAAGTTAGAAGATCAGAAGAAGGTAAGATTCAATTTAAAGGACCGTTTTTATGAGATTGATATTTGCATTTTGGTAACTTATATTAAAACCTAACCTAAAATACATTATTTATCAGACTATGCATGTCCAATCTAGGTGTCAAGAGAATTCTACAACAATTATGCGCTGTATAAAGGCTTGCAATGTCTTGGTTGATCTTGGTGGCTAAAGGATCAGATAGAAGATATACAGTACCTTTGGTAGCTGGCTTCTTCTTAACCTGACATTTACCTAAATAGCACAGTTGAAAATAAACATATGTATTGTTTTTTGCCTATATAAAATTAGAATCTGGGAATTATTTGTAAAGCAATATTCTGTGTACCATTGATAATGTTGTGGCTATAGATTAGCCCCACACCATATGTTGCAGGTGATAGAAGGCATAAAGTTTGTTGCATTCAACTTGTACAGTAAAAGAAACTATGGGCTGAAACCTTTAACCAGTAATTGTTCTGTATACCTCAGGGAGGTATTTTTCACTGTAAGGGTAGTCAAGACTTTGTATTACCCTACTCTAAAAAAGGGGAAAAAGTGCTTAATCTTAAAGGGGTTATCCAGTTTCCAGAAATTATCTATAAATACATCCATAAAAGTGCTAAATAATCACTGTTCCGTTTGTTCACCATTTGTTTTACATTATTTTACTTGCTGCTACTTGTTGCAGAGTTATTTACATGCAATGAATCTGTGAACAAACTACATTTCCCATGATGCATCACTCCCACATCCAAGGTGATATGCGTCTGTGAGGTTTTGTTTGCTGGCTTGAATTGCTCACAGGGAGCGGTAGCGAGCTTGCAAACAAAAGGTGATTCTTTGGTCCTTGATCTGAAAATAAATCTGATGAACGGTGCATAATTTAAACAAGATATACAGTGCCTTGCGAAAGTATTCGGCCCCCTTGAACTTTTCAACCTTTTGCCACATTTCAGGCTTCAAACATAAAGGTATCTTTTTTTTTTTTTTTTTTTTTTTTTTTTGGGGGGGGGAAGAATTAACAACAAGTGGGACACAATTGTGAAGTGGAACAAAATTTATTGGATAAGTTAAACTTTTTAACAAAGAAAAAACTGAAAAATTGAGCATGCAAAATTATTCGGCCCCCTTGCAATAATACTTTGTAGCGCCACCTTTTGCTGCGATTACAGCTGCTTGTCGCTTGGGGTTTGTCTCTATCAGTTTTACACATCGAGAGACTGAAATTCTTGCCCATTCTTCCTTGTAAAACGACTCGAGCTCAGTGAGGTTGGATGGAGAGCGTTTGTGAACAGCAGTTTTCAGCTCTTTCCACAGATTCTCGATTAGATTCGGGTCTGGACTTTGACTTGGCCATTCTAACACCTGGATACGTTTATTTGTGAACCTTTCCAATGTAGATTTTGCTTTATGTTTTGGATCATTGTCTTGTTGGAAGATAAATCTCCGGTCTCAGGTCTTTTGCAGACTCCAACAGGTTTTCTTCCAGAATGCTCCATCCATTTGGCTCCATCCATCTTCCCATCAATTTTAACCATCTTCCCTGTCCCTGCTGAAGAAAAGCAGGCCCAAATCATGATTCTGCCACCACCATGTTTGACAGTGGGGATGGTGTGTTCAGGGTGATGAGTTGTGTTGCTTCTATGCCAAACATATCGTTTCATCTGACCAGAGCACCTTCTTCCACATGTTTGGTGTATCTCCCAGGTGGCAAACTTTAAACAAGACTTTTTATGGATATCTTTGAGAAATACTTTCTTCTTGCCACTCTTCCATAATGGCCAGATTTGTGCAGTGTACAACTGATTGTTGTCCTATGGACAGTCCCTCCCACCTCAGCTGTAGATCTCTGCAGTTCATCCAGAGTGATCATGAGCCTCATGGCTGCATCTTTGATCAGTCTTCTCCTTGTTTGAGATGAATGTTTAGAGGAACAGCCGGGTCTTGATAGATTTGCAGTGGTCTGATACTCCTTCCATTTCAATATGATTGCTTGCACAGTGCTCCTTTGGATGTTTAAAGCTTGGGAAATCTTTTTGTATCCAAATCCGGTTTTTAACTTCTCAACAGTATCTCTGACCTGCCTGGTGGGTTCCTTGGTCTTCATGATGTTCTCTGCGCTATAAACAGAACCCTGAGACTATCACAGAGCAGGTGCATTTATATGGATACTTGATTACACACAGGTGGATTCTATTTCTCATCATCGATCATTCAGAGATCCTCACTGAACTGAACGGAGTGAGTTTGCTGCACTGAAAGTAAAGGGGCCGAATAATATTGCACGCCCAACTTTTCAGTTTTTTATTTGTTAAAAAAGTTTAAAATATCCAATAAATTTCATTCCACTTCACAATTATGCCCTACTTGTTGTTGATTTTTCCCCCAAAACTTAAATTTGATATCTTTATGTTTAAAGCCTGAAATGTGGCAAAAGGTTGAAAAGTTCTAGGGGGCCAAATACTTTCGCAAGGCACTGTATTTTAGGAAGTGTATTGTATTCATGCATCCTGTTACTTGGTCCATATTTTTTTTTTAAAAACTGGATAACCCCTTTATACCCTTTTCCTGCCAGCTATATGTCCCCCAGAGTGGCACTTTTTTAGTTGAGGATGTATCTCATATGTTCTTACTTTTAATGCCCATATCTCAGGGTCCATTAGGGCTATTAAGAAGATATTGTATTCATGTCTCATTCTCATCTTTAAATTGAATACAAGAGCTTCTTAATAGCCCTAAGGGACCCTGAGATATGGGGCTCTAAAATTTCCTCCCCCTTTTGCTTCAGGTAGCATCTGTAGGAGGAGGAAGGACGACTGCACAGAAATGATAAATCTGCATCATCATCTATGCTTAACCTGTATGTGACCCAAGGAAGGGGTAGCATGGCCCTGTCCATGTTATCCCCTCTTGTATCAATCAGAGAGCATCTGATTATCATATAGAGGGATAATGTAATACCACTTTGAGCTTTATTAGAGGGCTATTCTTATGTAATACCCCTCTGAACATAACCGGGAAGTTTATTGGCGCTGTGACCCAGACGTTTACCATTGTCCAGCTAGCACAGGGGTAGGGAACCTTTGGCTCTCCAGCTGCTGTGAAACTACAACTCCCAGCATGCTCCATTCACTTCCATGGGAATTCCAAGAACAGCAGAGCAAGTATGCATGCTGGGAGTTGTAGTTTTGCAACAGCTGGAGAGCCGTACGTTCCCTACCCCTGAGCTAGCAGCACCAAAAGAGTCGCACCAAACACTTACGCAACACATGCACAAAGTCAATCCCTGTCCTGTTCATACCTGATCTTTCTAGAGTAAAATACGCCGACCACCTCTCTATTGATATGTTACACTATAGCAATAATGATTATCACTAGATGAATGTATAAATTGCTCCAATTTTTATAGGGGGATAGAAAATTATATTTTTATGTAAACTCCTATTGAATTTGCATGCACAAAATTGATTGGCGCACTTCTGTGATTTTTGGCATTTCGGAAATACCCGCACCTGTAATATATATATATATATATATATATATATATATATATATATATATATATATATATATATGTGCTATTTATGAATTCCTCACATCTTGCAGTTTTTTTGGAAAGTACACTTTGTACGCAGAAAGGGATTGCTTGAGCTGCACTTTAGTGGCAAATTGAAATCTTTGTTCAATTTTTGCTTGGAATCTCTTTGCTGCAAAGTTGCATGAAGGTGGGTGTATATATGAAATATTAAGTTTTGTTTTTATATACGGCATTCTGTGCAATCTCAAAAAGTTAGATGTTGGCATCACAGTTTGCTAGGTGAAGTATAGATTTTTAACATGGTGAATAACAGCAAAATCTTGCTTGTCTTCTGTATCAGTGTTTTTGAGATTACAAGGTCTTGTTGTAGTTGATGTTTGCGGTATATATAAATTGTGTACACCTTGATCTATTATTTTATATGTATTTTGTGTGTGAGATTTAGGTGAAAATACAGGTTTTAGTGCATTTTTTTCAAAGACTTGTGTGTTTGTTGCATGACAGTGGATGTGGCTATTGATAACCCATTGAGACACATGTAATCTCCAGGTTGTCTATTTAAAAAACAAAAAACTTTTCCCTGTCTATACAGAAGCCTGGCTACCAGACTCCCACCTTGGCAACAACAACGGGTGGCACAGTACCTGCTTTGTATGTTCAGTCTGAACAGGTCAGCTCAGTCAGTGTGGTGCCACACTTCCCAGTCTTCACACACAGACTATTATCAGGCCTTGATTAGTCAGCTGACCTCCCTGGTGTGGGTCTTTACCAAACACCCTTTAGCTGCCTGGCTGGGACATACCTGTCTTCCCAGACCACACCCTTCACTCTCTCACAATATGGGGTGCACTTGCTTTTCACAGTGTGTAATCCCTACATTTATAGAATACTTTTTTTTTTTTTTTTTAACATTTCCAGTTTCAATGCAGATTTTTGTTCCTTCCAGTTCTGGTGATTTTCTGAAGACTTTTGAATGGTCTAGGTTTAGGCCTTAGTGATATGAATGAACTCTGCTCATGTTTATCTCTTATTTTTAGGAGGTTAGGTGCTTAGGAGTCTCAGGTGTGTAAGGAAATGAAGAATATTAGAGCGAACAAAGCGGGGGGACCTGATGGTATAAGCGCAAGAGTTCTTAAAATGTGCAGTGACCAGCTGTGTGGTATTATAACGCACATGTACAATATGAGCCTGAAGCTGGGGGTGGTACCTCAACTGTGGAAAACATCTTGCGTGGTACCAGTCCCAAAGAAACCCAACCCGATGGGCTACAATGACTACCGACCTGTAGCACTGACATCACACCTAATGAAGGTCCTAGAGAGACTGGTCCTGACACACCTACGCCCCCTAGTGAGCTCCGCTCTGGACCCCCTCCAGTTTGCCTACCGGCCAGGCATTGGGGTAGATGACGCCATCATCCACCTTCTTCACAGAGCTCTCTCTCACCTGGAGAAACCCGGGAACACTGTGAGAATAATGTTCTTTGATTTCTCCAGTGCGTTCAACACCATTCAGCCAGGGCTACTGAGGGAGAAGCTGAACCTTGGTGGTGTGGACCATCACCTGTCCAACTGGATCCTAGACTACCTGACAAACCGCCCTCAGTATGTGAGAGCCCAGGACTGTGTGTCTGACACTGTGATCTGTAGTACGGGGGCACCTCAAGGTACAGTTCTTGTCCCATTCCTCTTCACACTGTACACTGCTGACTTCAGGCACAACTCATCCAGCTGTTACTTACAGAAGTACTCCGATGACTCTGCTATAGTCGGCCTTATCACTGATGGCGATGATAGGGAATACAGAGACTTAAACCGGGATTTTGTTGAATGGTGCCAGCAGAACCAGCTCAGGATTAATGCTGGGAAGACCAAGGAGATGGTGGTGGACTTTAGTAAACGGAGAGGTGCTCTGACCCCGGTGGAGATCCAAGGAACATGTATTGAGATAGTCAGGACCTATAAGTACCTGGGCGTGCTCCTCAATAATAAACTAGACTGGGCTGATCACCTGGAGGCGCTGCACAGAAAGGGCCACAGCAGACTCTACCTGCTCAGGAGGCTGAGGGCCTTCGGAGTCCAGGGGACACTTCTTAGGGCCTTCTTCAACTCTGTGGTTGCCTCAGCCATCTTTTTCGGTGTGGCCTGCTGGGGAAGCAGTATATCAACCAGGGACAGAAATAGACTTGACAGGCTGATCAGGAGGGCCAGCTCTGTCCTGGGGAGCCCCTTGGACCCAGTACAGGTGGTGGGTGACAGAAGGATACTGTCTGTGGTGACCTCCATGCGGGGGAACAAATCCCACCCCATGTATGGGACCCTGATGGGACTTGGCAGCACTGTAAGCGACCGTCTGCTTCACCCCAAGTGTGAGAAGGAGCGCTATCGCAGGTCCTTCCTTCCAACCGCGACCAGGCTGTATAATCTACATCAGACCAAACGAAGAGCTCTCCGCACAGAGAACTAATGATTATGAGGATGACCATGAGGTCTTCCTCTTTCTCTTCTGTTTTTCCTTAGCTGCCATGGACTCCTAGTATATCTTCTCTTCTCAGCTTATCTGTGTCTACGTCTGTAACATATTACTCTGTATTATCCTGTATCTGTATTACTATGCTGCTGTAACACGCTGAAATTTCCCCAAGGTGGGACTATTAAAGGATTATCTTATCTTATCTTATCTTATCTTAATTTTTTGTTTGGTTTACACTTTTAGCAAGTAATATACATGTATCTGTATTTTAAAAAATAAATAAAACATTCACTTTAAATCAAAATTGCAAGAAGGTGCCTGTTTAACACAGTACCATGTAGCATTCTGACAATGCTGCAGGTGTCTACTTTAGCAAAATACATAGGCGTGGGTGGTTATCAAGATTTTTTTATGTTAAAATTTAGGTATAATCAAATTTTATTGAACTTTTTCAAAAGAAAACAAGACAATACAATGCAAAACGGGAATAAAACTGGTATTATCAAGGCCCCCAAGGGGGCTAGCACATAAGGGACCAGTCAAAACGTATCACAGACTGGCAAACCAAGGAGAACAAAAGAACCAAACGACCGAGAGGGATAAGGGGAAGAAAAACTAAGAAAAAGAAAAAACACAGGGGGACAACCGGACAGAGGGAGACGAGATACAAAGAGGGAAACAAAGGACACAAAGGGACTATGAAGGAAGAGGGAAGGGATAGAGCTAGAGGGAACTAGAGAAAGTGCCGTTGTCATGGAGGATCACGAGAAAATGGAGGCAAACTCTGCAGACTTCTGAAATGCAACTCACGGCTGTCAGAGGGCCAATCTTGAATGGATCAAGAGAGTTAATGTTACAATTTAGGTTTGATTTGTCCATCTCAAAACTGTGAAAATTGCCCTGGCAACCAGAGGTGCAACATTTCTGGAGACCCCTGGCAGTGAAAGGGTTAAATACCCCATTGCCCGGACTTGAGATGTTTTTGTTCCTAACTGCTGGAAATTCCAACCAGTTTTTAGCGTACCGGCCGTGCATTCCATATTCTTCCTCATTTGAATTATTGCATTAGGGAGAAACCGGTATGTATATAAATGTAAACTGCACACTTGCATCTGTTAAAATAGCTTTAATGTATTTTTGTATCAATATAAACTCGTGTTTGTATTTAAGTTTAATTATTATTGTAGTAAAAGCTCCAATGTTTCCATACAGCAGATATATTAGTGAGTGGGCTGCTGTTAATGTACACAATAGGGATACACAATGTACTGAGGGCTGCAGGCTGAACTATAATATCAAACATCTGTTTATTTGCCGGTTTCTTTTTGTACATAATTAAAATTTCAGTTTAAGTGCACAATTGTGTTGCTATGACAGTCATGAAGTAGTCATTTAGGAAACAAACCTACGCATCTAAACTGATATCTCATTTCTAAATGATGGTGTTATTTTTCTACCGTTGTTTATATTGAAGTATAAAAGAAAAACATGTTGTCTATTGTCTTTGCACCCCATAGCCATATCTGCTTATAACTAGAATGTTGTATTGCCAACTCCTACTTAACTGTTTTATATGCTAAGTATAGCCAATCTCAAAGACAGTGCCCCTATCAGGCGAAACTAATGGGAAGCCACTTACTTCAATATTGCCAGTCAGCACTCAGTGAAGATACTTAGAACTCGGTATCACAGGAATTAACCCAGGCACCTTTAACTAAGAGCACTATACACCTACACCTCTGTTAACACCTTTCCAATTACTGTATGTTGATGGCTAGCCTTATAGAATCTTGCATACTGAGAACTGATGTTTTAAGAGGATTAGTAAGAATTGATTTTCTGTTTTATTGTGTCTGTTTTTGGAGCACTTTTAAGGAAACCAAGTCAAAGTAATGTTTAAGAAGTTTATAAGTGTTGTATGATATACATAAAAAGAGGAGAAATGCTACAATATATAGGCAACTCCATTGTGCTCAAAAAATTGGTTCCACCCAATTTTAAGCCCTATTGGGTGGATCTGATCACCTTTATTGAGAAATGTTCAGGAGGCAACTTTTTTATGTGCATGTAAAATAACCTTGCCTGTCCTGGTTCTAGGATACAGTCAGATGGAGTTTGGAGGGTTCCAAAAAAAAAACCCAACGTAAAGTTCTTTGAAATGTTGCTCAGTAAAGAATTTCTAGTGTATCCAAAGTACGTCTTATAAATGGATTATCTGGCATGTCTACTCTTCCTCAGGACTTTGTTTTATTACAGATATTATAGGACAAGTAAACTAAATACACTCCTAACGCTGAAGAGATGACTGGGTACAAGACCTAAATCAAACCCTACTTTTGCCTATGTTATACTGAATACCAATATTGACCATCTGTGTGGAGTGAACACACTGCCAAAATAGTAATTTTATAGCGATGAAATAAAAAAAAAATATTTTTAGCTTTATATACGAAGAACCCAACTGAACTGGAGATGCATCAAAAATGAGTTGTTAGAAATGGACTTGGAACCTCTACAGTCACAACTGTGAGGTTGCCAGTCCGTTCCTAACATTTGTATGTTTTAGTGTGTTTCACTTTAAGTTCTGTGCGTCTCTCTGTCCCGAGGCTTTTGAAGTCACTTCCACTCTCCATTCACTGCTTGCTATTCAGTTCTCTGGTAGTAAGATTGTGATTCTGTACCTGTTTGTATATCCTTGTTGGACCTCTTGGCTCTGTTACTCAACCCCCATCTCTGTCTGCCAATTCTACTGCTGAACTCCTCTCCGTTGCGACCCCTGCTTGCCTCCTAGACTCCTCTCCATTGATACTGATTCTGTACCACGCTGATCTCCCGTTGCCAACCGGATTGTTGACCATCCTTCTGCTTGACCCTCCTGTACTGTGCTGATATCTCGGTGCCGGCTAGACCGACAACCACGTGACAATCTCTGCCACGTTGCCTGGAAGCTGCTCCTGCTCCACTGCTTCAACAGACCTCTTCAGGCCTTGTGTCTGCTCCAATTCAGCTCTGGTGAGTAATACCCATCTTCTGGGTCTGCTGATACTTGTGGTGCATCGAGCGCACTGTGCCCTCACACTTGCTACTAACTTTGGCTGAAGGAATCTGCCAAGTCCATCGCCACCACTAGGGACTCTGGTGAATATGGCCAGAGGCCAGACTTGGCTCGGTGAAGGGGCGCTGTGTGCTTGGGGCTTTCACCATTCTGCTCCGCTGTACACGTTGGAGCTAACCTAGCCAGCCCAAAGCTAAGAACTGTATATGCTCTTAACATAAGTATTGTATGTGGACAGTCTAATGATAATCCGTTTTATTATACCACCAACTAATAAAGAAGATTGCAGTACTTCTACATATTTCTTCCTCCAGATAGAGATGTGAATTAAAAGCATTGATTCATTGCACTCACGTTTCGCCACTACCTGGTGGCATCCTCAGCGGTACAGGAAACAGCAGACTTCATGACTCACACTTGTTAATAGTTTTTGTGGATAATAGAAATGATGATCAGTCGGCTGTCCACATTCAATAATTTTGATATATCTTCAGCTAGAATGGGTTCGAAGTAGTTTTTATAGGATTATATGTAAATACTCGCAAACCATTTGAAGAACGCTTCAGTATCACTCTCCCTGATACTTTGATCTAAACATATGATAACAACTGAAACTGTAAATGGCACATACTAAAGTCATGTAATGTCCTGAGAAAAGACCAGTATGGTCTTATTACACATAGATCTCAGAGGATCTATCAAAAAACCAAATTCCTAATTGCTAAACCTCATTTTATTGCTGCTATGGCCTTGCTGATCAATTTAGTTTTCCATCCACCCAGTCAAAAGATGTGGTCCATTGTAAATGACATGTGAATTAGTTCTTATTAGCCAAGGGGAGGCTAATCTTTTTGCTTTCTGTTCTCTGGGGATATGTGTCTGTATGCTGTATAAAAATGCTGAATTGTTCAGGGACCCAACAGCAATCATAGGACTTATGTCATGTAGCATTATGCACTTGGTGATCGTAAGCATACCAAATAAACCAGTATAACCCTTCTTTGGATGTATTAGAATTTCTTCATTGAGCAGAACTGCTGATAAAGATTCTTCACTACCTTAACTCCAGAAACTGTTTTAGGCCAGGACCCCACATAGCATAAACGACACGATTTTAGCACAGCGAAAATGCGACAGTATTTTACAGATCCTACAAAGTGGATAAGATTCAGGCTAAACCCATCCATGCAGTGTTTTTTTCTCGCAGCGCTTTATTTCTGCGGCCCGCTGCGTGGGGCTTAAGCCTTAAAGTGGTTATGCAAGGAAAAATTAAAGCTTACTAAAGCATTCCCTCTCCTGCATAAACTGTATTACTAATATACAGGCAGGTCTGCAAACTATGTATGTTGCCTTTATCTTTCACAGCCCTACAGTTGAATTAAAGTCAATGGGGAAAAATGTGAGATACTGTCATGATTTTTGTCATGTTTCTGTTACTGTGTAGTAGATTTAGAGAAATTACATTTTATTCTGTCAGTGATTGACAGGTTTCTCTCTAGTCATGAACAGCTTCCTTTTAATATCAACCATAAGCAGTTTCTCTTATACAGTAGCTTTAGGTTTCCACTGGACTCTTTAATGGGATTCAATCATTAAAAAGCAATTTTTTTTGTCCCTAACACGTAGGAATAGCCTTAAAAGCTATTCTTCTCCTACCTTTAGTCTTGTTCGCGCCGCCGTTTGGTAGAAATACCGGTTTTTATCTGTATGTAAATGAGTTCTCTTGCAGCACTGGGGGCGATCCCCAGCGCTCAAACAGCACTGGGGGCATTCCCAATGCTGCAAGAGTAATCTCCAGCACCGCCTCCATCATAGAAGTTTGAAGCCTGCCGGATGAAGACGCGAAGAAGACCTGTTCCTGAAGAAGATGGAGGCGGTGCTGGAGAGTTCTCTTGCAGCATTGGGGATGCCCCCAGTGCTGTTTGAGCGCTGGGGACCGCCCCCAGTGCTGTGTGAGAACTCATTTGCATACAGACGAAAAACAGATTATATACCGAATGGCAGCGCTTAGAAGACATCTAAAGGTAGGAGAAGAATAGCCTTTCTTAAGGCTATTCCTACATGGTGGTAGGCAGAAAAAAATTTAGTTTTAATGATAGGATCCCTTTAAGTAGAGTACGTTACTAGAATACCACATTGCCTTGAATAGCTTTATTTCTAGAATTATTACTGATAACGTATGAATAAAACTGCCAATGCTGCCAAGCATCTTCTAGATCCTCAGACTGATCCAATTTCTTGTATTTGTGTTCATAGTTTGTGTAACTGACCCAGTAGTGCAGGAGAATATGGAATTATTATCCATAGCAGACAATCAGATTTGATCTGATTTGGATCAAGACATTCTTCATTTCCAAATGTATGGTTATTTGCTACTATTGGCCCATTTTGGTATTAATGTTTTTAGTCAAATGCATTTTAAAATCCTGTGTAAGCGTTCATACATAGAGATGAGCGAACACTAAAATGTTCGAGGTTCGAAATTCGATTCGAACAGCCGCTCAATGTTCGTGTGTTCGAACGGGTTTCGAACCCCATTATAGTCTATGGGGAACAGATACTCGTTAAGGGGGAAACCCAAATCCGTGTCTGGAGGGTCACCAAGTCCACTATGACACCCCAGGAAATGATGCCAACACCTCTGGAATGACACTGGGACAGCAGGGGAAGCATGCCTGGGGGCATCTAACACACCAAAGACCCTCTATTACCCCAACATCACTGCCTAACAACTACACACTTTCCACATTCAAAAAAACCTCTATCAAAGTGGGAAAATACCTGGAAACCTTCTTTACTCCCCAAATGGATGGACACAAACCCCAATTTAAGCTCAACAAACAGTAACAACCACCCCTTTAAATCACGTTCCCCATGACAACCACAAATGGAATAGGCAATGGGAATTCCAAAAGCCCTCACCCTTAACTGTCATTTTGAGTGTGTGTGTGTGTGTGTGTGTGTGTGAGATGTGGTAAGACCTTCCAAAATTCACTTTTCTAGCCCTTAACATGAGCCCTTCCAAACAAAGTTACATGACCTTAAGCTGAGCTACCAGCAGAGATTGAGGCCCTTGGCATGAGTAGAGCCTTGCACCAGCAGTGTTTTTGGCACTTAGGGTGAGTTGAGCCTTGTACCAGCGTGTGTCCCTTAACATCAGGCGGGCCCTAAGTTCTGCGCTTTGCACAAAAGTTCCACATTAACTAGGCTGAATGGTACAAAGATTAGTAGGCCCGAGAACCAGGAACAGGTCTTGCAATGGCTGTCGGATAACGCTTAAAGCACATTGTCCACCAGCCAGTCAGCCTCTACCTCCTCTTACCCAACAGTCTTGTCCTCCTTCCACCCAAAATTCCCAATCTTCTCAGAACAATAACCCCAACTGTCCCTGCTCCCCAGAGCTGTTCTCCCTTCCTTTGACTGTACCGCAACCTGCCCCTCCATTTCGCGATTCCACGGACCTAACAGACGAGTATCTGTGTCCAGATGCTCAAACACTAGAGTCTCCTCCATTCCATCTCCGGTCGATTTGGTGGCGGATGACCAGCAACCCACCCTCATCGACGACGATGAGACGCAGTTGCTGTCAGGGCAGCCAGTTGACATGCGCATTGTGCAGGAGGAGGAGGCGAGACAGGAGTTGGAAGAGGAGGTGGTGGACGACGAGGACACCGACCCCACCTGGACAAGGCAGATGTCAAGCTGGGAAAGTAGTGTGGATGTTGAGGCAGGTGCAGCACCAAAAAGGGTAGCTAGAGGCAGAGACATGTCCAGAGGCAGAGGTCAGCTGCTTTGCCGAAGCCAGGCCAGACCCGGAATGTCCGAAGATGTTCCCTTTTGTACCCAGCCCAGAAAAACTCCCCCATCGAGGGCACGTTTCTTGAAGGTGTAGAGTTTTTTCAAGGAATGCGCCGAGGACAGATATAGTGTCGTCTACACAATTTGCCTCTCGAAATCGAGTAGGGGCCCTGAGAAGAGCAACCTGTCCACCACTTCAATGCACCGTCATTTGGAATCCAAGCAATGGAATCAGTGGCAGGCAGCAACGGCAGGACAAACGTCGCCCGCCGTTCATGCCACTGCCTCTGCTCACAGTGCTGGCGATGCACTCCAGAGGACGAGCCAGGACATCACTTCATCTGCCTCCGCCACTTTGTTGGCTTCTCCCTCATCCTCCCCTGTTTCTGTCTTATCTCCTTCTCCTGCACCATCAAAGGCACCATCAGGCGCTTCTTTACAACAACCCACCATCTCTCAGACATTGGAGCGCCGGCAGAAATACACCGCTAACCACCCACCCACGCAAGCCTAGAACGCCAACATCGCTAAACTGCTGGCCCAGGAGAGGTTGGCGTTCCGGCTTGTTGAAACTCCCGCCTTCCCGGACCTGATGGCAACTGTGGCACCTCACTATGCCGTCCCTAGCCGTCTCAACTTCTCCCGGTGTGGCGTCCCCGCCTTGCACCAGCACGTGTCACTCAACATCAGGTGGGCCCTTAGTTCCGCGCTTTGCTGCAAGGTCCACTTGACCACCGACACTTGGACAAGCGCCTGTGGTCAGGGATGCTGCAGTGCTTATCTTTAATGACAGGCAGGGTGAATGTGGTGGAGTCTGTTCCCCGGGTGCAAACTGGGTTGGCCGATCTCCTCTCCCAGGCCAAAATTCATGGCAGGAGTAGACTGAAACCCTACGACGCTGCAACCTCCACCACAGCTACTAGCGGCAAACGCTAAAACACTGGTGTGGGGAGACGTCAGCAGGCGGTGCTGAAGCTCATCAGCTTGTGGGACAGACAGCACAGTGCCTCCGAGGTCAGGGATGCCATCCTGGCTGAGATGGCATTTTTTTTTCCCTGCTACACCTGGGGCCTGGCATTTTTACGCCTGTGATAATGGCTGGAACCTGGTAGCGGCTCTGGAGCTTGCCAGCCTCCAACACGTTCCATGTTTGGCCCACGTCTAACCTAGTGGTGCAAAGTTTTTTAAAAACATACCCAAATGTACCGAAGCTACTGTTGAAAATGCGGCGCTTGTGCGCCCACTTTTGCAAGTGCACAGGAGTCGCTGCTAGCCTAAAAACACTCTAGCAAGGCCTACATCTGTCCAAACACAGGCTGTTGTCCGTCATTCACACACGCTGAAACCCTACAATACCATATCTTGAGCAGGGTGTGTGAGCTGCACAGACCTTTGATGGAGTTCCATCTACAAAACCCAAGGGTTCCTCAAAGTCAGCAACCAAAGTTTCTGCACCATGAGTTTCCAGGGGTGGCAGAGTTATGGCTAGGGGAAGAGGCATGGATAGGGATGATGTCTAGGGGCAAAAGCAGTGTGGATGTGGAGGCAAGCTAAGCAGGAAAAACTGGGGGTACAAGCTAAGGCATGGACTGGGGTGATGTCTAGGGGCAAAAGCAGTGTGGATGTGGAGGCAAGCTAAGCAGGAAAAACTGGGGATACAAGCTAAGGCATGGACTGGGGTGATGTCTAGGGGCAAAAGCAGTGTGGATGTGGAGGCAAGCTAAGCAGGAAAAACTGGGGGTACAAGCTAAGGCATGGACTGGGGTGATGTCTAGGGGCAAAAGCAGTGTGGATGTGGAGGCAAGCTAAGCAGGAAAAACTGGGGGTACAAGCTAAGGCATGGACTGGGGTGATGTCTAGGGGCAAAAGCAGTGTGGATGTGGAGGCAAGCTAAGCAGGAAAAACTGGGGGTACAAGCTAAGGCATGGACTGGGGTGATGTCTAGGGGCAAAAGCAGTGTGGATGTGGAGGCAAGCAAAGCAGGGAAAATGGTGGCTAGAGGCAAAGGGATGTCCATAGGCAGCAAGGGCAAAGATGCAAAACTCTCCCGTTTCAAGAATTTTCCTGACTTGTTTCCCCACAAAACATTCCTGGGAGGAGGGCTGAAACACCACCCTCCTCCTCCTCCGCTGTTAGATTTACCCCAGCTACGAGCTGAAAACGCTGCAACACTGGTGTGGGGAGACGTCAGCAGGCTGGGCTGAAGCTCATCAGCTTGGGAGACGGACAGCACACTGCCTCTGAGGTCAGGGATGCCATCCTGGATGAGATGGCAATTTGTTTATCCCCGCTGCCCCTGGGGCCAGGTTTTTTAGCTTGTTGGAGGGCTCTGGAGCTTGCCAGCCTCCAACACGTTCCATGCCTGGCCCACATGTTCAATGTAGTGGTGCAATGATTTTTAAAAACATACCCCAAATTAGCTGAGCTAAGGGTGAAAGTGCGGCACTTGGACACCCACTTTCCCAAGTCTACAGTACCTGGAGCTAGCCGCAATACACTCCAGCAAGGCCTACATCTGCCTGAAGCACCTACTGTTGTGCGAGGTCACCACACGCTCTAACCCTAGATACCGTATGTTCAGCAGGGTGTGTGAGCAGCAGAGACCTTTGATGGAGTACCAGCTACAAAACCCAAGGGTTCCTCAGAGTCAGCTCCCTCACTTTCTGCACCATGAGTTTCCATGGGTGGCAGACTTATGGCTAGAGGCACAGGCATGGATAGGGGTGATGTGTAGGGGCAAAAGCAGTGTGGATGTGGAGGCAAGCTAAGCAGCAAAAACTGGGGGTACAAGCAGCCGGTGACATCATCACTGACAAGCACAGCTGTCTGTCAGCTGACAGGCTGACTTTCACCAAAATGAACAGACAATGGATAGACTCATCATATACATGTCAGTTACATGACAAATTTAGTGCAATTTGCAAGTCCAAGATGGTTTGGAGATCTGCGGAGAGGAATCTCACCACCTCTTGCGGGTGCCATCATTTGGAAGGCAAGCCCTGGGCTCAGTGGGTGAGAGCAAGCGCAGGATAATCGTCGTTTGGCCTGGCGGCCACTGCCTCTTCCACTGTTGACAGGGCTGGCGCTGCAGTCCAGACCAGGAGCCAGGACACCTCCACATCTGCCTCTGACACTTTGGGGAGTTCACCCTTATCCTCACCTTTTCCTGCCATTTCTCCTTTTGCCCGCGCCATCATGCGCCTCTTCCCAGCAACTCCCCATCTCCCAAGCCTTTCATTTCATGCTAAAGTACAGCGCAACCCACCCACATGCCCAAGGCTTCAACGGCCTCATCTCAAGAAATCTGGCCCAGGAGATGTTGGAATCCCGGCTGGGGGACACTCTGCCCTTTTTGGGCAGAGTGTCTACTGCGCCACCGCACTGTGCCGTCCACACCAGCACTTTCCCCCAAACATGAGGCGGTCCCTAAATTCAGCGCTTAGCCCTAAAGTTCCATGTGACCAGTTACGAATGGACAAGTGCATGCGGACAGGGACGCTACCTTTCAATTTGGGCACAGTGGTTGAATGTAGTTGAGGCGTGGACCGGGTCGCAAAATGTGGTGGCCTGACTTGTCTCCCCACACAACATTCCTGGGAGGAGGGCTGAAACACCACCCTCCTCCGCTGTTAAATTGACCCCAGCTACGAGCTGGAAACGCTGCAACACTGGTGTGGGGAGACGTCAGCGGGCCGTGCTGAAGCTCATCAGCTTGGGGGCCAGACAGCACACTGCCTACAAAGTGAGTCATGCCATCCTCGATGAGACGGCAATGTGGTTTTTGCCACTGCACCTGGGCCCAGGCATGTTGTCATGTGTGATAATGGCCGTAACCTGGGATTGGCTCTGTAGCTTGGCAGCCTGCAACATATTCCATGCCTGGGCCACGTTTTTAACTCATTGCTGCTAATCTTTTGAAAAAGGTACCCCAATGTTCCTGAGCTACTGGTGAAAGTGTGGCGCTTGTGCGGATAGTTTTTAAAGTGTATAGTTGCCGCTGCTAGCCTCTATGCACTCCTACAACGCCTGTACCTGCTGGAACAACGGCTGTTGTGCGACGTCTCCACACTGCTGGCACTAAACATATCATGTGTTGAGCAGAGTGTGTGAGCAGCACAGACCTTTGATGTAGTTCCAACTCCAAAACCCTCGGGTTCGTCAAAGTCAACTCCCTCAGTTGCTCAACCATGAGTGGCCATGGGTGGCAGACTTATGTGAAATCCCAACCCATCCATTGCACTGGACACGAAACATTAGCATGCGCTCAGCACAACTTCGGATATGGCAGATGCGTTAAGCAGGGTGCAGGGTACAACACAGACCAGGCCCGAGCACCAGGAACAGGTGTTAGAAATACTGCAGCATCTGCCATTTCCTTCCAATTTTGGGGTTTTGGACCCGCCACCGACTTGTCTGGACCTAAGTGGGGATCATGAGACACAGTTGCCATCAAGGCAAGCTGTGGTCATGTGCGGTTTGCAGTAAGGGGGCAGTGCGCAATTGGAAGAGGAGTTGGTGGATGACGAGGCCACCGACCCCACATGGACAGGGGTGATGTCTAGGGGCTAAAGCAGTGTAGATGTAGAGGGAAGCTAAATCAACAAAAAACCTGGGTAGAAGCAAAGGCATAAACTGGGGTGATGTTTAGGGGTGAAAGCAGAGTAGATGTGGAGGGAAGCTAAGCAGCAAAAACAGTGGGTAGAAGCAAAGGCATGCAAAACTCTACCCTGTTGGAAGACTTATTCCTAGGTCTGGAACACGTTAATGGCCCCCCTGGACAAATTACTGCCACTCAGGGGCCTAGTGTCACCAGGAGGGACAAGTATAGGCGCATGTTGTGGGAATACCTGGCCGACACCAGCTCTGTCCTCTCCGATCCCTCTGTGCTCTACAGCCTAAACTTATTTTCTCATCTTTTTTTCTGAACTGCACATCTCTTGCCTGCTTCCTTTGGGATCTTAGAAATGGTGGTCCACTTCCACAGATGGTAACTTCAATAGACAGTGTAACGGGAGTAGCTGAGGGATCGCTGTCTTAACCACTTTTTGGCACAAAATTAACTTCCAAAGCCAAATATGGTGCAAGTATATGATGCAAGGACACCTACACACCTATCTCTGACACATTGGGGAGTTCACCCTCATGCGCCCTTTTGGCCTGCACCATCATGCGCCTCTTCCCAGCCACTCCACATTTCCCAAGCTTTTCATTGCAGGCAGAAGTACAATACAACCCACCCCCATGCCCAAGCCTGTAACAGCCTCATTGATAAACTGCTGGCCCTGGAGATGTTGGTGTTTGTTTATGCTTCTGGAGACCCAGGCCTTCCGTCAGCAGATGGCAGCTGGGGCACCTCCCTATGCTGGGCCTAGCCGTTACTACTTCTCTTGGTGTGCTGTCTCTGCCTTGCGCCTGCATGTGTCCCATAACATCAGTCGGGCCCAGAGCTCTGCGCTTTGCTGCAAGGTCCACTTGACCACCGACACATGGACAAGCGCCTGTGGTCAGGGATGCTGCAGTGCTTATCTTTAATGACAGGCAGGGTGAATGTGGTGGAGTCTGTTCCCCGGGTGCAAACTGGGGTGGCCTATCTCCTCTCCCAGGCCAAAATTCATGGCAGGAGTAGACTGAAACCCTACGAAGCTGCAACCTCCACCCCAGCTACTAGCGGAAAACACTGTAACACTGGCATGGGGAGATGTCAGTAGGCCGTGCTGAAACTGATCAGCTTGGGGGACAGACAGCACAGTGCCTCCGAGGTCAGGGATGCCATCCTGGCTGAGATGGCATTTTTTTTTCCCTGCTACACCTGGGGCCTGGCATTTTTGCGCCTGTGATAATGGCTGGAACCTGGTAGCAGATCTGGAGCTTGCCAGACTCAAACACGGTCCACGCATGGCCCACGTTTTCCAACTTGTTGGTGCCATGTTTCTTTGAAACCTACACCATTGTGCCTGATATACAGGTCAAAGTGGGGCCATTTTCGTAAGTGAGAACTAGCCTCTGCTAGGCAGAAAACATTCAGAGCACACTCCTCTCATCTTCGCACCGTTGGCTGGCGGAGGAAGACGAGGGGGTTGGAGTGGCATCTGATGTCCCTATCCCACACGAGGCTAGAGGGTGCACTTCAGTGCATCCCATTGCTTCACCACAAATGGTGTGAAGGGGAGTGGAAAATGGAGGAAATGGAGAGTGACCCTTACAGTTGGGGCCAGCAAAGGCATGCCAAGTAACACACTGGCACACATGGCTGACTTCATCTTGGGTTGCTTTTCAACACATATTTCACATCATGAAGAACAAATAATACTGGATTTTTTCAAGCCTCGAACCCCGGTCTAGGTCTAATGTCTGTTCCTTTCTTATATTAGGGGAGAGGGAAAAAAAATTACTTCAGTGATACGTTTAGCGTACATAGACTGACTATTAATGTGTATCCCACTTAGTGTTGTTAGGGTTACACACCGTCACAACCTGGCTAAAGCTTCTATAGCTGTTAATAAAGTCAACATAACTTTACGGTATCCAAAAAGACAGCTGGTACCGACAGAGAGCAAGACAAATGTCACCCAAAGCTGTGAGCTCTGAACACCCACAGTGACTTTGGCGTCATCATCATTATAAGGGAGCGGGTGGTAATAAATAACTTGGCAGTGCCTAAAACCCAAAAAGCTTATACAACTATATTTACATTAAGATACACAAATGAAACTTTTCAGTAGCATGTCATGAGACAAGCTGATAAGCTCTTCCTTTGTGCAGTGCTATTTGAAAGTTAAACGCTGCCTTTATTTTAATTCTGGAGAAGGTGCAGACATTAGATTTAGAACATGTTGTCTTCATTGTCCAAATCCTCTATATAGGTAATGTGTTTTTCGGGCCGAGCTGTCTGGGAACGAGCTGGTGCAGCACTGACAACCTGGGTGAATATGGCAAGAGCCTGAGATGTAGGGTGAATGAATCCCCAAATTATTTGTGGAATTCCCAGTGAGACAATGGCACTGTATACCAGTATTAAAAATTGTGGGTGCACATAACCCCCATATATTCTTTGAATTCCCAGTCAGACAATGGCACTGTATACCAGTATTAAAAATTGTGGGTGCACATAACCCCCATATATTCTTTGAATTCCCAGTGAGACAAAGGAACTGTATAGCAGTATTAAAAATTGTGGGTGCACATAACCCCAATATATTCTTTGAATTCCCAGTCAGACAATGGCACTGTATACCAGTATTAAAAATTGTGGGTGCACATAACCCCCATATATTCTTTGAATTCCCAGTGAGACAAAGGAACTGTATAGCAGTATTAAAAATTGTGGGTGCACGTAACCCCCATATATTCTTTGAATTCCCAGTCAGACAATGGCACTGTATACCAGTAGTAAAAATTGTGGGTGCACATAACCCCCATATATTCTTTGAATTCCCAGTGAGACAAAGGAACTGTATAGCAGTATTAAAAATTGTGGGTGCACGTAACCCCCATATATTCTTTGAATTCCCAGTCAGACAATGGCACTGTATACCAGTAGTAAAAATTGTGGGTGCACATAACCCCCATATATTCTTTGAATTCCCAGTCAGACAATGGCACTATATACCAGTAGTAAAAATTGTGGGTGCACATAACCCCAATATATTCTTTGAATTCCCAGTCAGACAATGGCACTGTATACCAGTAGTAAAAATTGTGGGTGCACATAACCCCCATATATTCTTTGAATTCCCAGTGAGACAAAGGAACTGTATAGCAGTATTAAAAATTGTGGGTGCACGTAACCCCCATATATTCTTTGAATTCCCAGTCAGACAATGGCACTGTATACCAGTATTAAAAATTGTGGGTGCACATAACCCCCATATATTCTTTGAATTCCCAGTCAGACAATGGCACTATATACCAGTAGTAAAAATTGTGGGTGCACATAACCCCAATATATTCTTTGAATTCCCAGTCAGACAATGGCACTGTATACCAGTATTAAAAATTGTGGGTGCACATAACCCCCATATATTCTTTGAATTCCCAGTCAGACAATGGCACTATATACCAGTAGTAAAAATTGTGGGTGCACATAACCCCAATATATTCTTTGAATTCCCAGTCAGACAATGGCACTGTATACCAGTATTAAAAATTGTGGGTGCACATAACCCCCATATATTCTTTGAATTCCCAGTCAGACAATGGCACTATATACCAGTAGTAAAAATTGTGGGTGCACATAACCCCAATATATTCTTTGAATTCCCAGTCAGACAATGGCACTGTATACCAGTAGTAAAAATTGTGGGTGCACATAACCCCCATATATTCTTTGAATTCCCAGTGAGACAAAGGAACTGTATAGCAGTATTAAAAATTGTGGGTGCACGTAACCCCCATATATTCTTTGAATTCCCAGTCAGACAATGGCACTGTATACCAGTATTAAAAATTGTGGGTGCACATAACCCCCATATATTCTTTGAATTCCCAGTCAGACAATGGCACTATATACCAGTAGTAAAAATTGTGGGTGCACATAACCCCAATATATTCTTTGAATTCCCAGTCAGACAATGGCACTGTATACCAGTATTAAAAATTGTGGGTGCACATAACCCCCATATATTCTTTGAATTCCCAGTCAGACAATGGCACTATATACCAGTAGTAAAAATTGTGGGTGCACATAACCCCAATATATTCTTTGAATTCCCAGTCAGACAATGGCACTGTATACCAGTATTAAAAATTGTGGGTGCACATAACCCCCATATATTCTTTGAATTCCCAGTCAGACAATGGCACTATATACCAGTAGTAAAAATTGTGGGTGCACATAACCCCAATATATTCTTTGAATTCCCAGTCAGACAATGGCACTGTATACCAGTATTAAAAATTGTGGGTGCACATAACCCCCATATATTCTTTGAATTCCCAGTCAGACAATGGCACTGTATACCAGTATTAAAAATTGTGGGTGCACATAACCCCCATATATTCTTTGAATTCCCAGTCAGACAATGGCACTGTATACCAGTATTAAAAATTGTGGGTGCACATAACCCCCATATATTCTTTGAATTCCCAGTGAGACAAAGGAACTGTATAGCAGTATTAAAAATTGTGGGTGCACGTAACCCCCATATATTCTTTGAATTCCCAGTCAGACAATGGCACTGTATACCAGTATTAAAAATTGTGGGTGCACATAACCCCCATATATTCTTTGAATTCCCAGTGAGACAATGGAACTGTATAGCAGTAGCAAAAATTGTGGGTGCACGTAACCCCCATATATTCTTTGAATTCCCAGTCAGACAATGGCACTATATACCAGTATTAAAAATTGTGGGTGCACATAACCCCAATATATTCTTTGAATTCCCAGTCAGACAATGGCACTGTATACCAGTATTAAAAATTGTGGGTGCACATAACCCCAATATATTCTTTGAATTCCCAGTCAGACAATGGCACTGTATACCAGTATTAAAAATTGTGGGTGCACATAACCCCCATATATTCTTTGAATTCCCAGTGAGACAAAGGAACTGTATAGCAGTATTAAAAATTGTGGGTGCACGTAACCCCCATATATTCTTTGAATTCCCAGTCAGACAATGGCACTGTATACCAGTAGTAAAAATTGTGGGTGCACATAACCCCAATACATTCTTTGAATTCCCAGTCAGACAATGGCACTGTATACCAGTAGTAAAAATTGTGGGTGCACATAACCCCCATATATTCTTTGAATTCCCAGTGAGACAAAGGAACTGTATAGCAGTATTAAAAATTGTGGGTGCACGTAACCCCCATATATTCTTTGAATTCCCAGTCAGACAATGGCACTGTATACCAGTAGTAAAAATTGTGGGTGCACATAACCCCAATATATTCTTTGAATTCCCAGTCAGACAATGGCACTGTATACCAGTAGTAAAAATTGTGGGTGCACATAACCCCCATATATTCTTTGAATTCCCAGTGAGACAAAGGAACTGTATAGCAGTATTAAAAATTGTGGGTGCACGTAACCCCCATATATTCTTTGAATTCCCAGTCAGACAATGGCACTGTATACCAGTAGTAAAAATTGTGGGTGCACATAACCCCAATATATTCTTTGAATTCCCAGTCAGACAATGGCACTGTATACCAGTATTAAAAATTGTGGGTGCACATAACCCCCATATATTCTTTGAATTCCCAGTCAGACAATGGCACTATATACCAGTAGTAAAAATTGTGGGTGCACATAACCCCAATATATTCTTTGAATTCCCAGTCAGACAATGGCACTGTATACCAGTATTAAAAATTGTGGGTGCACATAACCCCCATATATTCTTTGAATTCCCAGTGAGACAAAGGAACTGTATAGCAGTATTAAAAATTGTGGGTGCACGTAACCCCCATATATTCTTTGAATTCCCAGTCAGACAATGGCACTGTATACCAGTAGTAAAAATTGTGGGTGCACATAACCCCCATATATTCTTTGAATTCCCAGTCAGACAATGGCACTGTATACCAGTATTAAAAATTGTGGGTGCACATAACCCCCATATATTCTTTGAATTCCCAGTCAGACAATGGCACTGTATACCAGTATTAAAAATTGTGGGTGCACATAACCCCCATATATTCTTTGAATTCCCAGTCAGACAATGGCACTATATACCAGTAGTAAAAATTGTGGGTGCACATAACCCCAATATATTCTTTGAATTCCCAGTCAGACAATGGCACTGTATACCAGTAGTAAAAATTGTGGGTGCACATAACCCCCATATATTCTTTGAATTCCCAGTGAGACAAAGGAACTGTATAGCAGTATTAAAAATTGTGGGTGCACGTAACCCCCATATATTCTTTGAATTCCCAGTCAGACAATGGCACTGTATACCAGTATTAAAAATTGTGGGTGCACATAACCCCCATATATTCTTTGAATTCCCAGTCAGACAATGGCACTATATACCAGTAGTAAAAATTGTGGGTGCACATAACCCCAATATATTCTTTGAATTCCCAGTCAGACAATGGCACTGTATACCAGTATTAAAAATTGTGGGTGCACATAACCCCCATATATTCTTTGAATTCCCAGTCAGACAATGGCACTATATACCAGTAGTAAAAATTGTGGGTGCACATAACCCCAATATATTCTTTGAATTCCCAGTCAGACAATGGCACTGTATACCAGTAGTAAAAATTGTGGGTGCACATAACCCCCATATATTCTTTGAATTCCCAGTCAGACAATGGCACTATATACCAGTAGTAAAAATTGTGGGTGCACATAACCCCAATATATTCTTTGAATTCCCAGTCAGACAATGGCACTGTATACCAGTATTAAAAATTGTGGGTGCACATAACCCCCATATATTCTTTGAATTCCCAGTGAGACAAAGGAACTGTATAGCAGTATTAAAAATTGTGGGTGCACGTAACCCCCATATATTCTTTGAATTCCCAGTCAGACAATGGCACTGTATACCAGTATTAAAAATTGTGGGTGCACATAACCCCCATATATTCTTTGAATTCCCAGTGAGACAATGGAACTGTATAGCAGTAGCAAAAATTGTGGGTGCACGTAACCCCCATATATTCTTTGAATTCCCAGTCAGACAATGGCACTATATACCAGTATTAAAAATTGTGGGTGCACATAACCCCCATATATTCTTTGAATTCCCAGTGAGACAATGGAACTGTATAGCAGTATTAAAAATTGTGGGTGCACGTAACCCCCATATATTCTTTGAATTCCCAGTCAGACAATGGCACTGTATACCAGTATTAAAAATTGTGGGTGCACATAACCCCCATATATTCTTTGAATTCCCAGTGAGACAATGGAACTGTATAGCAGTATTAAAAATTGTGGGTGCACGTAACCCCCATATATTCTTTGAATTCCCAGTCAGACAATGGCACTGTATACCAGTAGTAAAAATTGTGGGTGCACGTAACCCCCATATATTCTTTGAATTCCCAGTCAGACAATGGCACTATATACCAGTATTAAAAATTGTGGGTGCACATAACCCCCATATATTCTTTGAATTCCCAGTCAGACAATGGCACTGTATACCAGTAGTAAAAATTGTGGGTGCACATAACCCCCATATATTCTTTGAATTCCCAGTGAGACAATGGCACTGTATACCAGTAGTAAAAATTGTGGGTGCACGTAACCCCCATATATTCTTTGAATTCCCAGTCAGACAATGGCACTATATACCAGTATTAAAAATTGTGGGTGCACATAACCCCCATATATTCTTTGAATTCCCAGTCAGACAATGGCACTGTATACCAGTAGTAAAAATTGTGGGTGCACATAACCCCCATATATTCTTTGAATTCCCAGTCAGACAATGGCACTGTATACCAGTATTAAAAATTGTGGGTGCACATAACCCCCATATATTCTTTGAATTCCCAGTGAGACAAAGGAACTGTATAGCAGTATTAAAAATTGTGGGTGCACGTAACCCCCATATATTCTTTGAATTCCCAGTCAGACAATGGCACTGTATAGCAGTATTAAAAATTGTGGGTGCACGTAACCCCCATATATTCTTTGAATTCCCAGTCAGACAATGGCACTGTATACCAGTATTAAAAATTGTGGGTGCACATAACCCCCATATATTCTTTGAATTCCCAGTGAGACAATGGCACTGTATAGCAGTAGCAAAAATTGTGGGTGCACGTCACCCCAATATATTCTTTGAATTCCCAGTCAGACAATGGCACTATATACCAGTAGCAAAAATTGTGGGTGTATATAGCCCCAATTCTATTGCTAGGGGACTTGCAGGGTATTTCTGAGGTGAAGGTGGGGGGGCACACCGTTGGAACGGGGATTTGGGGTGTATATATGGGGTATACGGGAATACACTGTCAGTGTGTTCCATTCAGGATCCTGGGAAAGCTGGGTTGCGGCGATTGAGCCCGTCAGTGCCACGTTACACTGACAAGCTTCTCCCTGGAATTGAAGTTATATGTAAGCCCAATATATTCTTTGAATTCCCAGTGAGACAATGGCACTATATGGCAGTAGCAAAAATAGTGGGTGTATATAGCCCCAATCCTATTGCTAGGGGACTTGCAGGGTATTTCTGGGGTGAAGGTGGGGGGGCACACCGTTGGAACGGGTATCGGGGGTATATATCGGGTATACGGGAATACACTGACAGTGTATTCCATTCAGGATCCTGGGAAAGCTGGGTTGCGGCGATTGAGCCCGTCAGTGCCACGTTACACTGACAAGCTTCTCCCTGGAATTTAGCTCTTATAAGAGCTGTTGGTTGTCTTCTCCTTCCTATCCTAGCCTGTCCCTGCCTACCCAGAATCTAACCCCTAGCTAACTGGACGGAAACCTCCGTCCTCGGTGAATTGCAAGCTCAGAATGACGCGAAGCTGGGCGGCGCTGTTCTTTTAAATTAGAGGTCACATGTTTTCGGCAGCCAATGGGTTTTGCCTACTTTTTTCAACGTCACCGGTGTCGTAGTTCCTGTCCCACCTACCCTGTGCTGTTATTGGAGCAAAAAAGGCGCCAGGGAAGGTGGGAGGGGAATCGAGTAATGGCGCACTTTACCACGCGGTGTTCGATTCGATTCGAACATGCCGAACAGCCTAATATCCGATCGAACATGAGTTCGATAGAACACTGTTCGCTCATCTCTATTCATACATGTTTTATGAGGCTCCCAATATACTATCCTGTACAAGAAGCCGTGTGTATGTTGTCAATCTGTTTGTTTGCTTGGTTCAGCTTTTTACGCTGTTGTTTATGTTGGCAGAAACACATGTAATTGAGATAAATACTAGTTTGTTGGGATATGTTTTATTCTGGGACTGAATGCTTTCTTTTGGAGCTTGATAGTTTATATACTTCCTGAATGATTTACTGAAAATCTCTTTTGATAATATACCACTGAGACACTGGTCTCCCATGTTAATATGCAGTTTACAAGCTATTATTTATTTGCAGGCAGAATCCCTATGCAGTATAATGTAAGTATGTAATTAAGATTCAATGCATCATTAAGCTTTTGCTAGTGTCTATGGCAATAAAAAAATCATATTGTATATAGTTTCAGTACTGGCAGCCGAGGCGGCAATTTATTACTCAAGCGTAATATACCATAATTGACCAAAAGATAGATTAATTTTATTTATTTTAATATTTAAAATATATCTATTAGAAAGGGCAATTTCTTATTAAGATGTAAGAAGAACTCTCGAAAGCTGGTGACTAGAATCACTTTATTCTTCCAATGTATTTTTCTATATCAGGCAAATGAAGCAACTGTGAGAAGGATCCTCAAGGAAAACTAGAAATGTAATATCTCAAGCCAGAGCAGCCCGTATTCTAAACCATAGATGTGATACAACTTGCTTTGAGTGGGTCTAGAAAGAATTTGTTGGAGGTAACACTTAAAGATGATATACAGTGAAATCTCCCCAGACCACCCCTTTAAGAAGACCCCCCCCCCTTCCCTATCACCTGCCTAAAACACTAATTTTTCTGCGACTATTATTCCTTCCATTTTACTCAGTGGAAGTTGCTTATCTACAAGCAGACCACCCCTAATACAATCAAAGACCACCTTTTTAGCATATTTTTTAGCGTATTTAACCCATTTGGAAACCACATGACCACACATTGAACTTGCAAACACTGTAAGACCATTACAAATCACTGTACTGCAATAAGTAAGAGGAGAAGACTTGCAAGGACATCAAGAGAGAAAAGCTGAAGCAGAAAACCTATTACCTATCAGCAACTATGTTCAAGTCTAGCAGTGAAGAGGAAAAATGAACAACGTTGGGGTCTACAGATGATAGGGGAGTCATTCCAGGAACCAAAAATGAGACGTGAGCGAGAGGTTCTCTCTCTCTCTCTGCAACAAGAAAAACTTTTAAGCTTTTATTGCCAGAATTCTGCTTTTCACTCAAAATGTTTGTTAAAGTTTCCTAACAATGTATTATACTACATAATAACAATCACAAAGTAAGCGAGGATGTGTATTATACAATATGGCTGAAAGTAAGGTAATAGTGAGTACATTGTATGAATACATATGGATTGCAGGATTCGGAGTGAACTTTCCTGTTACTATTGCGGTCTGAAATGAACTTTTAATAGTCAGATGAACTATTAAGGGACTGCCCCAGGAAAAACTATAAACATTTTTAAATAAATATTAGAATTACCTGATTTTTTTAAATTGGAATAATTAAAAAAAAACAAAAACATGCCAGTGTGCGTAGATAATGTATTGCATACATGGTGCCCCATGTTTTTCTTCTTGATTCCCTGTCAGAACATCCTACTAATGTGTCCAGTATAGGTGGTTGCACATGCTCAGTAACGCTGTCAGACTTTCAGGCTTTCTTGCACATGAGCAGTGCATTAATTCCTGTTTTTTCAACCAGCACTAGAAACATTAGGTAAATAGAGGGAATCACAATAATACCAAGACACACTGTAATAAGTATTTCTAGTCACAGTAACATTGGGGCAGATTTAGGAAACTGTCTAAAATAACCAGTCTATGTTTGCAACCAATCACAACACAGTTTTCATTTTCATAGACTACCATAAGGCAATAAAAAAGAGGTTTTACTTTTGGAGTGTTTCTTAAATCTTTTCCAATGTTTTATATAATGTCATGTAATGGTGGGACCATTCCTCTAATATCCATTAATTTTTGATTGCACATTTAAAACCGTTGTGACTTGCCACTAACTCTACGTCGTAATCCAAATTATCATGCAAACCTAAGTGTCATAAAGATATCATTTATGACATGCTCAGGGCTGGTCGGATCACTGAAATCAAGATCGGACATATATGATAATTAGATTACCAGGTGAGCCCAATTAAAGGCAACCTATTTAAGGCTAAGGCCCCATATAGCAAGCCACAGCCAAAAAGTACTGTGGAAAAGACCACAGCAGAAATGCATCACTTTTTTTCTTTTTGCAGCGCTTTACACAGAAAGTCCACAGGGTTTTTGGAATCGCTGTGGACTTACTGCCTCTATTATACCTATATTGAAAATGCCACCGCTTCTGTAGGTAAAATTGATGGTTTTTGAAATCTCTGGATATTTTTCTGCAATGTGTGGATGGGATTAGCCAGAATTAGCAGGTCATTCAATATTGGTCTCCTGGAAATTCAAATATGGACCTTAGGGTAAAATACTGGATAAATTGCTTTGCAATCTCAATATACTTGGCATGCAAAACCAACATTGATTCCTCTTACAAGAGAATATTGACAAGCACATGACACTATTGAAGGAAAGTTTTAAAACTTTGTAAGTAGAACCAACTTGTGTGTGTTATTTGCAGAATTTGTTGTGCAAGGAAAAAGCTTCATTGGTTGATATGGGTTTATCTACAGAACACGCTTATTACAATTTGTAAGAGCAAAACACTTTATTCCTTTATGCTCTGCATATTTTATACTTCATGTTTTTTTTAGACTTCTGCTTGATATTTTGACCTTAAAAGGTACAGAATCCTGGTGGAGCTTGAAGGAGAAAACTGATAACAGACTATTGATGTGGATTTATTTCGTACATGAAATGACTCACACACTTATAGCACTATGCAGACATTTTCGGCATGTTGGTACTGCATATATAGTACTATGCAAACATTTTAGGCAGATGGGGAGAAAATGCTGTAAAATAAGAATGCTTTTAAAACACAAGTGTTAATAAGAAGTGTTTATTATTGTCATTTAACAACATTATGGGTAGGTTCACACCTTCACCTGCTGTCTGACTGGCAATAAGCCCACTGAGAATCTCAGAAATCACTCAAAAAACTTCTAAAGGTATTTGGCATTTATTAACCCATTAACAGCACTCACAGACCTTTTTTATAAATTTAGTTTTTGCCTGGATACCCCTTTAATTTGGGATTCCTCAATTATGGTTTCCAAATTCGCTGTTCACTCCCTGTTACTAGGAAAATTCCATCTTTAGAAACTAATATGCTCCACAGATGAGCGAATAGTATTTGACAAATACCTGTAGTTTTGAGCACCTCCGCTGCCATAGGAATGCATGTAAGCGGCCGAACAACAAGGGGCAAAGCACCGGCCGCTCACATGCATTCCTATGGGAGCGAAGTATTCAAATCTAGTATTCACTCAACACTAATAGGCTCATGATGGAACACAAGAAGTAGCTGAGAGAATGACGGGTGTCTCTTCAAAGCCTCTACATGAGGGGCAACACGGTGGCTCAGTGGTTAGCATTGCAGCCTTGCAGCTCAGGAGTCCTGGGTTCAAATCCGCCAGGAACAACATCTGCAAGGAGTTTGTATGTTCTCCCCATATTTGCGTGGCTTTACTCCCATTCTACAAAGACATACTTAAATGGAAAAAATAAAAGTACATTGTGATCCCCATATGGGACTCACAATCTACATAAAAGGAAAAAAAAGCCTCTACATGTATACTCAGATCTTTGCTGCTCTGTGATCACTACCTAAACACTGCACAGAGAATAGTCTGGACCTTCTCACAGTGAGTATAAAAAGATTCTGTCTATTTCTATTTAGCCGCGTGTGTTATAACTGATGGGATGTCAATCATAGATAGCAAGCAGATTTTCTGAATGTGCACAGATTTATTATTCTAGATCAGGAATCTTTTTGGTTACCCTATTACCTGTTTTGGAGTCCAGTGACTCTGGATCTTCTCCATTATGGACACTTGGGCTTTTTAGTTTGCTATTTTACAATTTCTCCTGGTAGAATTAAATCTAAAGAAACCAGCGGTAGTAATAATGTATGGGGGGCAGACTTCTCTGTATTGTACACACAATGAAAAATGTGTAGCAGTCGTAATAAGGCTTTTAGCAGCAGAAAAATGGATAGAACACCATCTATGAAGTCTTATACAACCAATGGATATATTGACCAGAAAAACCCTAAAGATATTTCACTTTTGTTGAAAACGCAGGTACCCTTTAAGCCTACTGTTTATAGTATAAGTGCGCTGTTACTTTGACAAATCTCTGTCATCTAATGATGGTGCTTTGCAGTGCCCTTTAAATTATTGAGACAGTAACTGTATGCATGGTCTGCACTTTGATCTTCCTACGTACACCGATCAAAGCCTCTTAGAAATATCAGAGCAAGTTTAATTATACTTCTAAAAGGTTGTCTGGTATATTGGTAACTTAAAACGTACCTGTCATTTCTGGTGACTTTTCAGTTGTCATGTGTACACGAGAGTAGCACTATATCTGACCCACGGGTAGGTTAAGCAAAGCAGAGGTCTGAGCTGTTGTCCAAACTTGGATCTCCTGCCTTCCTTCTCTAGGGCTTTACTGCTGTACTATTTCAGTAGTCAGCACCAACGTTCTGAGATTGCTAAAATACCAGAGTATTAGGCCTAGCTCGCACGGAATAGCGTATTTTGGTTCTGATTTTGACGTGGGAAGCCTGCCTACCACTATGCTTAATGAATACATATGATAGGCTCACACCCATTCAAGTGATGATATAAAAGCAGAGTCCGCTAGTATATGTATTCATTCAGCATAGTGGTGGATAAATCTAACTCACTCCTGAGTAACAAAACTGTAGCCTAATAACCAGCACACCTACTGGTCAATAATCGTGAGCGTCTGAGGTGCAACACTAAACTCATACTGAGTGAGGAGCGGGTAATGTTACACTCCCCGGATAATTTTGGGATACCTATCCTATGTGGATAATGGCAATAGCACATTATGTATTTTGATTATGACACATTATTTTGGAGTATATTTTATTGAGCTATTCCTTCTATGTATTAAGTTCTGACATAGGTCTGATTGAGAGAGTGGAGAAGTAGAATTTTATACTTTATGGAGATCCAAACAATATATGCTCCTCTTTATCTCTCCTCACTGAGTATGAGAGTTTAGTGTTGCGCCTCATAAACTTGACCAGCAGGTGTGCTGGTTATTAGGCAGCAGTTTTGTTAGCCAGGAGTGGGTTAGATTTATCCACCACTATGCTGAATATATAAATATACTATCAGACTGTGTTTTTTTTTTTATTGTCACTTGAATGGGTGTGATCCTATCATAAGTTTTCTTTATTCATATCTACATATTAAAAGTTACGTTTTAGCCTTTCCTGGTTCCCCTCTGTTATTAACTACTAGCCTCTGCCCGTGTCTTCGTCTGCGTGTTGTGGGTGTCGATGATCTGCCTTTATTCAGCAAATTGCTGCCGTTGATGGTTCGCCTGCTCTGGCGTTTCACCAGCTCTCAAGCTGACCTGCTGCTGAACTTGTTCCTCACGCCATGCCTGTGATTGTTCTGGCATCTCAGCAGCTGTCTGGGATGCCATATCATGAGCATGTTGTTGGCATCGATGATCTGCCTTCTCCAGTGTTTTGGCAGCCCTCAAGCTGGCTTGCCGCTAAACTTGTTCCTCACATCATGCCTGTGATTGTTCCGGCATCTCAGCAGCTTGCTGGGACAACATATAATGAGTGTGTTCTTGATATCGATGATCCCCCTGAGCTCCGCTTGAGGAGAAGTCTGTCGACTTCTAGTTGCCTTCATAGCTTTCGTTGTTTTAGAATTTTGCAACAGATTAATTTCCTTTTTCCTAGCATGTTTAAAATTGGCAAACTGCCAATTTGGATGTGCCTGGAGCAGATCAGATAATATGCAGATGCTTGTACACAGTGTTATCTGTGTTTTTACATAGAGAGATAACAGACCTGGCTTTATCAGCAAGCTCCAATTTACTGAGATAAGCTGCTGCCAAGAGCAATTTAATATAGTATGTGAACATAAATTCATAACAGTTGTGAGGCCATGTCATTTACCTGGGATAAAGAGTAGCCTGCGTGTTAATCAAGGTTACAAACTACCTATGTGCCAAATTTCATCCAAATCAGTTTAGCCGTTTTTGCGTGATCAAGTAACAAACACATAAACATCCAGACTTTCACATTTATAATATTAGTAGAACTAGGCATTGGAATTTTTTCCCTGTGATTTAAGCATTCTCTCTAGCAACCACATAAATTCAGACCCCCTAAAGTAAGACCAAGAACAGACCCAATAAATAATTTCACGCCACAGATCCACTAAATTATTACAGTCTTAAGACCAGACCCCCTAAACAAATTTAGACTGCTAGCCAGACCCTATAATTACAGATCTAGACCACCTAAGATACAAACTGCTGGACCCTTAAATATAGACCTAGGCCAGACCCTCTAATGAAATTCCCACACCAGCCCCCCTAACTACAGAACCAGGACAAACTACATGAATAAATTAGGTCCCCAGAACCCCTAAACAAACGCAAACCTCTGTTTAGATCTTGTATATCTCCTTAACACCTCTGTGTCCTTAGCACTCTTGTTTGAGGACCTTCAGAGGTCATGTGGTCATCTACAGGTCCTTCTGCAGACACGACTTGTAATTGTACGTTTCTTATTGTTAGTATTATCATACAGATATCTATTCAAATCTTCCTTTTATTTTTAGCATGTGACATTCGAGTCTTCAGATACTTAAAATAGAAATGAACATTACTTATTACAGGATTAATAACCGCTACAATCAGACTCTGCTTAATGAACTAGTAAGGCTAATTGATGTGGAAAGTGTTCTCATGTAATTCATGAGTTCATCTACAATCAGCTGTAAAATCAGAAGTGGAAACTGGGTAAATTCAACTCTTCTAACACTTCTAGTTCCATCTACTTACAAAGTCAATATGTGGGTGAAAAAATAACATTTCTAAATTATTAGGAAAGAAAACATTGTTTTTCATATTGACAAAAGTTAACTGAAAACCAAAAATCTGGAATGTGTGAGACCACTGAGGTGGCAGATGATTAGAAATTTAGCTATAGATTTACGCTGAGGCCCCACATTGTGGAAACACAGCTTTTTTGTTGCAGATTTAGCTGCATTTTTTTGAGCTAAAGCAAAGAATGGCTACGTAAGGAAATGGGAGATATCTAGGAAGCTTTTATACTTTTCCCTTCTGCTCAATCCATACCTGGCTTTGGCTCAAAATACTGCAGCAAAATCTGCAACAAATAAAGCTGCATTTCCCTTCCCTTTTCTTTCAGTGTAGTTAAAGTGCTGTACCGGTGGTTTGAGTTCTTTATAGTAAGGAGACCCTTCTACTACATATTACATAACATATTTTGTCCACAGAAGGGTCTGGAGGGGCATGTTCCCCCAGCTGTTCTATAACATTCACAATTTAGTTGTCATGCCTTTATTTAGCTGTTTTTCTGCAAATCTGAAATAATACATTTTTAAAACTTGATGTATATTTTTTTTCTCTTGCTATTAATTAATGTAAAACCTTTATTTATTTATTTTTTTTGCATATGATAGATTATTTTTATGGCTTCTGTGGTGCGACATTGTACACAAATTTGAAGTGTGAATGCTCAACAAGAAGTTACAGGCACCAGGATTATCTACGTTTGTTTGAAACAGTGGATATTCTTTACTGCATATTTCAAGATAAAGATAATAATAATAATAATAATAATAATAATAATAATAATACTAATAATTAATAATTACTTAATTAATAATAATAAAAAATGTGTGAAACCCCCCCCCCCACCACCAACCCCAATCTCTCATAGTCCTTAGTTTTCTAAATACATACATTCATACAATACATACATAAAATACATACGTACATAAATAAATACATAAATTATTGGTAAACCCTGCTAAGGATATTCTACCAAGACCCTGTTATATGAGATTTTTTTTATTGATGACCTATGCTTAGGACAGACCATTGATATCAAAGTGGAGTAATTCTGACACCCCACCGATTTAACAGTAACATGATGTCACAGTCGCTAAGGGTTGGTTCACATCTGCGTATGTATTCCGTCCGGTTAGAGTCCACATGGAGACCCCTGAACGGAATACAAACGCAATTGCAAGCGCTGTGCTGTAAAAGCACATGGACCCCATAGACTTTAATGGAGTCCATGGGTTTGCTGCGCACTGCCAGCACAAATCATGCGGGTAGGAAAGTAGATTGTGAACTACTTTCCTGACCACACGAGCCCTGAGTAGATCTGGCGGTAAGCACATGGACCCCAGTATGATCTATGGGGTCTGTGTGCTTTTACAGCACAGTGCTTGTAATTGCATTTGTATTCCGTTCGGGGGGGTCTCCATGCGGACTCTAACTGGACAGAATACATCCGCAGATGTGAACCAACCCTCAGAGGATATTCAGTTTGGCCCTTTCAATCCATTGATTGGTGGGAATACCAGTTGTCAGATACCCAGTGATCTGATAATAATGACCAATCAATATAATAGCAGCCTCTTTAAATTGTATTTTTCCTGTTGTATAGTGAATATTGCAATTA
Organism: Leptodactylus fuscus; assembly: GCF_031893055.1. Taxonomy (NCBI): domain Eukaryota; kingdom Metazoa; phylum Chordata; class Amphibia; order Anura; family Leptodactylidae; genus Leptodactylus; species Leptodactylus fuscus. Next base: position 141,148,951 of record NC_134269.1, on the reverse strand, counting down.
TCTATATTTTTTGTATTTTGTCACCATCCATGGAATTGTTATTCAGTTCAGTACTTAAGTTATAAATTAGCGATATGCTACATGTCATTAAAGTGCATAAAATGCGTCTTTTTGTTTCTGTCAGCAACTTTAAAACCAAAGCAGTGGTTAGGTGTCTATAGATTTTCATGTCAATTTTGAAATGGGAAACTACAAAAAGCTCCTGCGGGAATCGAAGATATGTGGTTTACAAAGCTAAAATGGTGTCCTCAATAACTCCAAATATATCATCCGAGAGATTTATGAGGAACAGCAAAAACGTATTTCTGATAAAAATGCTGAGCGCTTAACCTCATTCTGTTTGTTTGTAACACTCCTGGATGTGTGTTTATACTAATACTGGAACAATCTGAATAAAAAAAAGATTTTTTTTCTGAAAGGGAATTTAACATACAAAAAATTCTATTACAGAAAAAAAAAGTGTCACGGGATGGTTAGAGTCTATACTATAGGCAATGTGTAATATATATTTCATGTGGAATGTATTCTCTAACCTGTTGTAAACATCAGTGTGTAGTTGGCTGATTCGGGTCTAGTGTGTTAGCACATTGTATGCAAATACCTCTAACTAGTGAGGACCAGTGAGGACAATGGGTGGAGATAATCTGATCAGTGTCTCCAAGAAGATGTTGGATGGTGCATTGTCCATAGTAGACAGGGAGTCTGCTCTCCTTGGTATAGGTGAGGGGGGAAGGATCTGTGACTCAGCCCTTCCCACCCACAGATATAGGTGTAACAGTTTTAGTATATAGTTGTAGCTGGAGTTAGTATGAGTTAGCCGGCCTGTGCACAGCTCTGTAGAGAGCCAGGATTTAGTTACAGGACCAAGGAACCAAAGCTATCATTGGATTGTGACTTCTGTGGACTTATTGTTATTACGGTTGATGTGACCGCCGCCGGCTACTAACTTTGTGGATTACAATAAATTGCTGTTGTCTCCCGACCTCTTGCGTCCGTGTTGATTCAAAAGACCATCCGGAGGAAGACGTATACCTTTGCTCCGTGACAACTGGTGGCAGCAGTGGGATCAACAGCGGACAGCGAGATGGACTACAGCAGCTCAGCGATTAATGGAGCCACAACCTCAGAATACAGGAACTGGACTATGGCAAGTCTAAAATTAAGGGCCCGGGAACTAAACCTGAGTTACCAGGGAAGAACGAAAGAGCAACTGATCGAGGCACTGGAGGAGATGACCCTGCAAAGCGACCATGAGGAGGGCTGCCCTCAGGAGACAGTAGAGATACGGGAATGGCAGGTACAGACCCAAAAGAGCAGATGGGTTGTTTTGTATGAGGAGGAATTGGCAGTGCTGGGGCTAGGAGCAACTGCAGAGCAAAGGAGTAGAGCATTACAGAGGGCTCAGGAAATGGAGAAGGAGGAACAGAGAATGGCGCATGAAAAGGAAAGAATGGCGCATGAAATGCGAATGGCTGAGATAACTATGAGGAATTATAATCAAACGTCGACCCCCAGCCCAACAGTGAGAGAACCACCATATGTCTCCCATAAACACTTCAAGACCTTTGAGGAAGCGGCTGGGGATGTTGATGGATATTTTCAGGACTTCGAACACCAGTGCCGCCTGATGGAAGTCCCAGAGAAGGATTGGGTCCGGTATCTGGTGGGGCACCTACGAGATGGGGCTGCGGAAGCTCTCAGAGCCATGGACCCTAGTGATCAGCGGGACTATGAGGCCATTAAAAGAGCGGTACAGAAGTATTATGCAGTCACTCCAGAGACCTACCGAGTTCAGTTCCGCTCTTTGTCTTACAATGGGGGAAGCTCCTTCCACATGTTCGCCCACAAGTTGAAGCAAGCATGCAAGCGCTGGCTAGAAGGAGAGGAGGCTGTCACAGTCGATAAGATCCTCCAAGTCATACTTAAGGAACAGTTCTTTTCCCAGTGCCCCGCTGAGATCCGTGAGTGGGTGCTGGAACGGAACCCAGCCACAGTGGAGCAAGCTGCTTCCCTTGCAGATGAGGGCCTGACCATCAAGCCGCAGTGGAAGAGGTTGTTTGCAGAGGAGCGGAAAACTACCACAGTCCGCCAGACACCCTTCAGCCAGCCACCCACCTTTCGTGCCCGGCCTCAGGATTACAATTCCCCCTCTACCCCTGCCCCAGCCCATCGGCCTCCAGCTATGAACAACCCTGTCCCTAGACAACGACCCACTGGAAGAATGCTAGAGCGCAGATGTTTTGGGTGCGGGCGGCCTGGACATTTGCAAGCTAGTTGCCCTGCTAACATGGGGGCACGGGCCACCGTGGCATCCCGGCCTATTCACTACCTGGGAACCACTCCTAGGACAGAAAGTTTGGCCCCATTTCCAGATGACTCCATGAATGACACATCTGTTCCACCTCCAGGGGTCTATGGGATTCAGCCTTCCGCCACACATCCCGCAAACCTTCAGAGGAAGCACTTGCAGGAGGTCCTACTGGATGGCCGAACAGTTGTTGGATTCCGGGACTCGGGAGCTTTCCTAACGGTAGCGGACCCCCGAGTTGTGCGACCCGAGGCCCTAGAGGAGGGCCCTGGCATTTCTATCAAGTTGGCAGGGGGTACTCGGAGACGTATTCCTAAAGCTACCGTGGAACTTGACTATGGTTATGGACCAAAACGATGCACAATTGGTGTGATGAGCGGGCTGCCGGCTGATGTTCTGTTAGGCAACGATGTTGGAAATCTACAGTGCCACTTTGTGGGAGCAGTGACCCGAAGCCAAGCTCAGGGAGAAGCCAACATGGATCCACCGGATTTTCTGCCAGATGCCAGCCCTTCAACCCTACAACTTTACCATTCAGTACCGCCGAGGGAACCAACACCAGAACGCAGATGGGTTATCCAAGCAGGAGGACATATGAGCTATAGAGACTGATGTGCATTCCCCAATTTACCTGTGTAGGCCAATTGTGTCATGCACATGTTTTGAGAGGGGGAGGGGTTGTCACGGGATGGTTAGAGTCTATACTATAGGCAATGTGTAATATATATTTCATGTGGAATGTATTCTCTAACCTGTTGTAAACATCAGTGTGTAGTTGGCTGATTCGGGTCTAGTGTGTTAGCACATTGTATGCAAATACCTCTAACTAGTGAGGACCAGTGAGGACAATGGGTGGAGATAATCTGATCAGTGTCTCCAAGAAGATGTTGGATGGTGCATTGTCCATAGTAGACAGGGAGTCTGCTCTCCTTGGTATAGGTGAGGGGGGAAGGATCTGTGACTCAGCCCTTCCCACCCACAGATATAGGTGTAACAGTTTTAGTATATAGTTGTAGCTGGAGTTAGTATGAGTTAGCCGGCCTGTGCACAGCTCTGTAGAGAGCCAGGATTTAGTTACAGGACCAAAGAACCAAAGCTATCATTGGATTGTGACTTCTGTGGACTTATTGTTATTACGGTTGATGTGACCGCCGCCGGCTACTAACTTTGTGGATTACAATAAATTGCTGTTGTCTCCTGACCTCTTGCGTCCGTGTTGATTCAAAAGACCATCCGGAGGAAGACGTATACCTTTGCTCCGTGACAAAAAGCAATGAGGAAGTTAATTAAGATGTGAGACATGAAACAAACTGTACAATGTAACAGATGAAAGGCAATTAATATAACAAATAAACAAAGTTTACAAGTTATAATTGATAATTAAGTACTTGTAAGATAAAAATGAAATTAAAATGAAATGTCCCCGTCTTCTCAGCATATTCTATCTAGTAATATAATGCATACAGTTTATAATTCTATGGTTAAACTTTCATCCTTCAGTCCTATAATAAATGTCTGGGGTATTTTATCAAATTTAATGCAAGTGAAAAGTGGAGCAGTTGTCCATGGCAACCGACCAGTAGCTATCAGGAATGTACAGAGATGCGACCACACAACTGGCTGTTCTGTTTTTCACCAGTATTAAATTTCAGATCCTTAACGTTATTTGATTACAGTATGACATTTCTCTACATGCATATTATATGCATAAATATTATAAACCTTGCTCAATATCTGTTGGGTACAGTGTTTTACAGTCAGAACAAAGTGAAAGGGATTCTAGAAAATCCCATCCCTACTTTGCGGCATAAAACGTGCTGCGGACACACAGGCGCTGCTTTGGATATCGCAGTATGTTAATTATACGCACAGAAATACCAGCGGTTTCCCCATAAGTATAATTGAAACAAAGTCCGCGGTGGAAACATCTGCAAACTTTCTACCTAAAGAACTGTAGGAAGAACTGTGATGCATTGCCGGAACGGTTTCTCCCACAGCGCCTTTTTACTGCAGAACGCCATGTGGAGCCTTAGCCATAATGTAGTTAAATAGATATAATACTTTCTGTTGTATAGGTATTCTGTGGTGGGTAAATTGCAAAATTGTTTTAAAAGGTTAAAATGTGCTTCACAGATGTGTTTCCCCCCCCCCCCTTTTTTTAAAGAGAGGTTTCAAATGACCATAAAAATCCAACACATTTTTAACCTCCATAGACTCAAGCTCTCTGTGGTTCATACTAATCATATTTACATCATTACAGATCTCAATGGTGATGTAGGTTTGGACCAGGTAATAATACTGTTGTTGAAATGCAGCCATATTACTTCTATTTGAAACCTGTCTACCAGGGCTTCTTTAATATAAGATTATCCAGGTGCACTTTGTGCTTCTATAGCCCATTTTGGCTTATCACTCAAAACACAAGCACAGCAGGACTTCTTATTTACTCATAGCAGAAACATTCAACATGTAATAGTCTGGTATTCCAGATAGCGATTTTCAATTGCCCTTTTCATCTACAACAGAACTATGAAATGTTACCAAGTAATATTTCTTTGTCACATTTCTGTCAATGAATTTTATGGCCACGGGGTAGTGTTATAAATGTCTTACTTTGACCGTTGTCATTAATGATGAATGAGCTGTGGCTTACAATTGTGCGGCTAATACAATTTATCTGTTTGTATGAATAAAAAAGTATAACACAGGTCATGGGTTTCTGCTTAAAGGATCCCCTACTGAGATGAAGAAAGGCTCAATATGTACAACTTAAAGCATATCTGGTAGACAGAAGTACAAAGTAAGTAACAGATTTAAAGAGGACCTTTTATGTCCTCGGGCACATGCAGTTCTATATAACGCTAGAAAGCCGACAGTGCACTGAATGGGGGAAGAGCTGTCAGTGCCACTACCGATAGCTCTTCACTGTCAGAAGGGCGTTCCTGACAATCTAGCTGGGATTGCCACTACTGACAGTACTGTGTGTAGCACTATACTGTGAGGGGGCGTTCCTTACCACCCAGCCATAACGCTGAGCTGTGAGGAACGCCTCCCTCCTCTTGACAGTACTTGCTCATAGACAAGTACTGGGGGGTGTTCCTCAAAGCTCTGCATCATGGTTTGGCGGAAAGGAACGCCCACTCTGACAGTATAGCACTATGGACATACTGTCAGGAGGGGCGTTCCCAACAAGAACGTCAGGAACGCCCTTCTGACAGTGAAGAGCTATTGGTAACGGCACTGATAGCTCTTCCCCGGGGCAAATAATAGGAAAGCTGACTGAATTCAGTGCACTGTCGGCTTTCTAGCGGTATATGAAACCACATGTGCCCAAGGATATGAAAGGTCCTCTTTTAAAAGTGAATAAGGACTTTATTGGATCTTTTGGATTTATTCTTTCTTTTATTCAGATTTTTTTCTTTGTTTCTTCTTCATTAATCCCATAAGGACTAAGCCTAGTTTGGCACTTAAAGGGGTTTTCTATTGAAATGAATGAAGAGCAGGTAAGAGTTTAAAATAACAAAACAGGCAAACTTGCCTATCCTAGGTCTCTCCATCCCAGCCACAGCTCACAGTTCTGATGTTCTCTTCTGGCACTTCAGCATCAACACATCTTCCCCCTCCATGTGGTTGCTTCAGGCAGTGTGGCAGGTGAGTGATGTCCTCTCTACAGAGGCGCTAACACTAGGCTAGCAATAGGGAGCAGTGTCACCTAGGACAGGTAGGTATGGCCTTTCTGTTAGTTAGGGCCAGAAAACTTAAGTTCTTTATGTGATTAATGAAGAGGAAACATGAGGACAATCCTTGACTTCGTGCCACCTTTTGGACATCATGTAGGGATCGATTTATTTGGAACCGCTTTGTGGACACAAACTGTCTATGAGCTAGATCCAGTTCTGGCAGACTCAAGTTGTCCTTGTATTATATAGAAAGTCAATTCATTTGAATGGCTACCAAGCAATATTACATTTTCCTTGCTGAATACAAATGCCTGACTGGCTGCATCTGAATTTGCCTGGGGTGCCAGGAATGGAACTCATTGCAGTTCTTGTATATGGAAAGTTTCTCCCTGCTCTCTTTTTGGGACTAGATGAGTGGAATTAATTGGGGTTTTGGCCCCATCACTGAGTTGGGTTTGCTGCTGCTGGATCACTATGTGGCCATGCCCAGAAAGTGAGAATAACTTGTGACTGGATACGTGATTCCATCACCTGTTATCCTAAAATGAGAATTAAACTTCATAATTTTAGGATTTTTGATGAAATGTAAACATCCTTCCAAGGAAGCAATAGTCTGTAAGCTGCAGGCTGTGTTTTTTCTGTATCCGATCTCCCCATATGCTGTCAGGTGTTTGTCAAGTTCCACTTCGCAGAGATATAATTTTCATTTATTGCATTGACGATGGCTACCAAGTGTGAAACAGCTGTATACAGGTTGATTTAAATGGCTGTCTAATTCTATTTTTTATCTCTGTTATCCACCTGTGGCTTTGAATGCAGCGGAAGCAGGAAAGGTGGAGGAAAGATTTGCATGTCTATAAAGGGTTATCAATAAATTAGGAGTATACCAATATAACCATTGTTTTTGATATTTCTGTTGGAAATAATGTCAGTTGTTTTTTCCATTCCAATGCAGTGGTATACGGTATTATTTGCTAATAATGTGACCATTCTTAAAACGGAACTAAACCTTGAAATATATTTTTGATTTCCTGGAAACATTTGTGCCATTAATACATTTTGTAATATACTTTATTTACAAAAGTTGGCTCCTTTCTTGTTTCTGTATTGAAATCTTGCTCTTGTACAATGCAGAAAAGCTCTTCAAACTTAAATTTTTGGGGTTAAAGAAACCTAATATGCATTTTCAACTGCAGAAATCTCCAGAATTAATACAGACAGAAATTCAATCTTAGTGTCATAATAAAGGGATCCTATCATTAAAATGCAATTTTTTTGTGACTAACACATAGGAATAGCCTTAAGAATACCTTTAGATGTCTTTTCCGCACCGCTGTTCTGTAGAGATCCCAGTTTTCTTCGGTGCGCAAATGAGTTATCTTGCAGCACTGGGGGCGGTCCCCAGCGCTGAAACAGCACTGGGGGCGTTTCCAATTCTGCGAGAGAACTCTCCAGCGATGCCTCCAACTTCTTCTGGAACGGCCTCTTCACGCGTCTTCTTCCGGTCTTGACTTGAAACTTCTACGCATGAGCAAGTTGGCTCTGCCGTCATGCCTTGGGCAGAGCCAACTGCGCCTGGTGTAAGCGGCCATTTTCTTGTGGCCATTAACCATGCTTACTGTGTAAGTGGCCACAAGAAAATGGCAGCTTACAACAGGTGGGCATGCGCAGTCGGCTCTGCCCAAAGCCCGACGGCAGAGCCGACTTGCTCATGCGTAGAGGTTTCAAGCATGTCTGACACATGTCAATTTATAAAAATAAGGCCATGTCCTTATACTTTTAGACTGTGTCCTTAAGTAATGAAACAAATAGGCTATAATGAAATATCATAAGCATTGTGTTATGATAGTGTCTCTGGTGCAAATGTCTGAAATTGCTGGAACTGGCACACCACATAGAGCAGAACTATCTGTTTAAATCCTATTCAGCGCTGAGAGATAGATCCCAGACACCCAAACACCTTCACCAGAGCCAGTCATGAAGCCAGATAGACTTGTGCTGAATTTGGGGTTCAACATATCGCCACAGAAACTGGCATAAGACATAAACGCTCCACAAACTGAAGTCAAAACAGAACCTACGACACCTTTCAAGGCAGATCCTAACCATGAAAATAAATCTGGAGAGTTAGCGTCCAAGCTAGACTGTCTGTGACATAACCACAGAACCAAAATCGAAGACCAATAGATTTCCAGTAAAGGTCAATTTAGAGAAGTCCATTACAAAGAATAAAAATGTAGCAGCCACACCAAGTAAAACCAAATTACAGACACCTGACTAAGGAGGAACAGGGTTTAGATATGTCTCCTCAACTTATTGGATGAGCCTAAGTGAACTGTGAGCACTACAGAAGCTTCCCAATTTGGCACAGTAACCTTAAAGCAACAGTAGCTAAATTGAGATTTCTGACGCTCTCTATATATTTCCTTCAGCGATAGAGCCATATATCAGATTGTACAAGCATCCTCTAAACAGATATTCATTCTCACTCTCATATACTTCAGTATTGGTTATACCTATATGCTGTAGTGATTCTTTTTGTACCAGCATGTTTTTGTTCCATTCCCATATCTGGCATTGATGATCATGGATTAGGGAGGATCCATATGGCCATTATTCAGGACTTATGCAGGACTTACCCCCTTTAAAAACAGATGCACAATAGAGACCAAATCCACACTGTATTCATGAGGCTTTAGAAGAGTAGAGGACAGATTGTTTTGGTTTATTAAGTTCTTTGGGAAGAATATTTACCTTCACTTAAAGACAGCAAGATTTGAAATTGTTGATGTTCTTGTAAAGGTAATTTTGTTTCATCTTCATAATATGGCACACAAATAATACAATTAAAGCCAGCCATTACATTACAGCCGGAAACTGAAAATCAATGTATAACAAATAATTTCAAGCCGTATTTGTTTTGCAAGAAGCAGTGGCCCTTGGAAGTATTAAATTGTTATGTGAAGAATGAACAGAACATTTGCATTTTGCAGCCTTGAGCAGCAAGATGTCTACTTTTATTATCAAAGGACAGCATACTCTGTTGGTTACAATGCTAAAAGTACAGCTGGGATCGGTTTGGGAGATATTATTCATACAGTACAAATCACTTATGTAACAATCACCGGAGATGTCTACGTTCTTGATTTCTTGTATACTGGGACCTTATGTCTGTGGAATAAGGGTAGGCCCTAGTAACATCTTAGACTTACTGGTATTTAGATTGGTAAGGGAACAGTAGAAAGGTATTCCTAAGGGACATGCTTAGGATATAGAATATTATACAAAGTATAAAATTACAGATCTTAGTTACCCACAAGCCATCAAGAAACAGAAAACATCTCTGGCATGCTGTACAGTGGAGCAGTTACTGTAAATCTCATGAAAAGAACTGTCTGGAACAGAAGAATAAATAGAAGCCAATAAATGGGGTCACTGGCTATGATGGTCATTAGTCTTCTAGAAGAATGTATTTTGCTGTTTCTTTGATACTATCTAATTCGTGTTCTGCTTTTCAGCTGTTTCAATTACAGTCAAAGTAAATTATTTTCCTTTTGTTGGCTTGTGTAGCCCAGACATAATGGGTTTGTAATGCTTCACTATCAGCCATACATTTCATATAATGCAAATCACAGTCTACTGGAAAACGTTCCAGTAGTCTGGAGCAATGCTTTTTTTCATAGTGATGTCACAATAGTGAATAATGCATACAATAAAGTTATAGCACAGACACATCATAGTACAGAAATAATTTGTACAGTAGATTCACAATAATGTGCACAGTACTACTACAGCACTGGAATAATACGCTCTGTGATAATATAGCACTGCACGACCATAATTTAAGGGCCCGTTCACACGGACACCAGAGGGGGTGGTTTATGGCGCAGAATCCATGTCATAATCCGCCCCCTCACAATGGTGGTCTATAGAGATGAGCGAACACTGTTCAGATCAGCCGTTCCGAACAGCACGCTCCCATAGAAATGAATGGAAGCACCTGGCACGGCGACTGGCCGCCGGCAAAGTGTACGTGCCAGGTGCTTCCATTCATTTCTATGGGAGCGTGCTGTTCGGAACGGCTGATCCGAACAGTGTTTGCTCATCTCTAGTGGTCTATGGAGACCGCTATCGTCATGAGCATTCTTGAGACAGATTCCGCCTCAGGAAGTCAATAGAAGTGAATGGGAGGCGAAAACTGCGCCGCAGTGGTTTGTTTTTTTTTTACCAAAAACTGCATCTCAGTTTTTGGCAAAAACCGCAACGCGTTTTTTTTACAGACCATTCACTGACCAGCAGGGAAAAACCACCTTGCGTTTTCTGAAGCGCTCCAGAAAACACCCACCAAAAAACGCCTCAAGGTCCAAAAACCTCTTCCTAATTAGGAAGCGTTTTTTTCCCGGACCAAATTACTCCACACGTAATTCATGTGTGAACTTAGCCTAAGTCCGCAAATTGTCCGCAATTGAGGGTTTTCAATTGAGGACCATTTGAGGACACATTATATTCAGTGCGGCCTCTTACACCACCAGATATTTTATCCATAGTGTGCTGGGCCGCAACCGAGGTCCACTCTAAATAGAGCAGGTCCGCAAAGGCCGTGAATTCATGGCACTGCACGGACTCGTCCATAGAACTCTATAGGCGCGTGCGGCAGGACACGGGCGTCTGCGATTTCTATGTTGATGATCAGCAGCTAGTGTTGCTGATCAGCAACTTGCGGACCGTAAAATCAATACAGTCGTGTAAGACCAGCCTAACAGTATAACAGCATAGAAAAGAAAAATATCACATTCAGGAATAAGAATGCATAATATAACAACACCATGACAGTGAATAAGAGTAATGCTCCAGATGATGAATAATACACACAGCAGGGAGCTCTGTGGTAAAACTTAAAATATAACTGTATTTCCCATTGTCTTCTAATGGGCAGCTGCTGTGTCACATCCAGTTAGAAATTACAAAGGGTATGTAACCTCTCTACCCACCAGAGGAATTTTTCAATTTTCATTCTTAACTCCCAAATTCCATAACTTTATTATTTTTCAATTCAGTCACATGAGGTCTTAATGTTTGCAGGACAAATAAAAAAAAAATTAAAAAAAATTTCAAAGTTATTCATAGAGGTACTAATTGTTATTCTGCAGAATGTTCTGGAAAGCTGGAATAAAATGAATTGAAATTGGAGAAAAAGTGCATTTGTTTGACTATTTTGGGTTCGATATTATGGCGTTCATTCTGCAGCTAAAATGACATGTCATCTGTATTCTATGTTTTGGAACTATTCTGGAGGTACCAAACTTATAAAGTTTTATTCACATTTTAACCCCTTAACAAAAATCTAAAAGTTTGCAAATATTTTTTTTTCTTAAAGTTGCCATATTCTTACACCCCTAACTTTTTTTTTTTTTTTTGTCGAGCCGGTATACTTTTTAGTTATACCATTTTAGGGAATGTCTATTGCTTTGATCAATTTTTGTTAAAGTTTTTACCAGAGGCGAAACAGCAAAAAAAATATCAGTTTGACACTTTTGATTTTTTTTTTCTGCTACAGCGTTCACGATATGGGAAAAATATTTGTATAAATTTGTAGACCAGGAGTTTTCAGACAAAGTTATATTTAAAGGGAGTCTATCATTGGGATTTTTTTTTTTAAATTTAACTAAAAGCTATCTTCGGGTTGCCTTTAGCAAGGCTATTGTAGGCATACCTTTTGTTTCAATTATGTTGCCGTCCTCTCCATTAAAAAGCCGGTTTCTTCCTATGCAAATTAATGTTCATGGAGCGCAGGGGCCGTTCCCACTGTGCTCCGAGCACCCCGAGTCATTGGCCTGGACCTGCATCCCAGCACCCTTCTTGATTGGAGTTGAAGCCTCCTCCTCTTTTTTACTTCCTTCTTACGGAACAGGAGCTGTCTGCTCAGCTGAGCGGGTGCAGCACAATGATAGACTCCCTTTTAATGTGTATGTGTTTCATAGTAATTTTTAACTTTTATATGTGTTCTATGGAAAGCGGGGTTAGTTAAACTTTGTTGTTTTGGGTTTTTTTAATATTTTTTTTTTTTACTTTGTGTTATTTTTTTTCATTGGATTTATTAGAGCCCCTAGGGGTCTTGAACCCCAGAGGTCCTGATCATTTGTGCAATGCATTACAATGCTAATGCATTGCAAAATATTGGCACTTGTATGACAGGCTGCACATAGCATCCTACTATACAGTTGTATGGCAGACAAGCCTGGGAGCCGTCAATAGGCTACTGGCTGTCATAACAATGAATCTCACCCTGGAGGCCAGTGATGCCCTGCAAAATGGTGTCTCGGTCATTTATAACTGAGGTGCCAGGGGCCTTAGAGAGGCTCTACCATTGGGAAAAGTCATTTTTAACTAAGCACATACTTGTATAGCCTTTAGAAAGGCTATTCCACACATAGCTTTTGTATATAAATTGCCTCAGTAGTGTTTGGATTAGCTCATTTTTACTCATATGCTAATTAGGCTTCTGTGTGCAGTCCAGAAGTCTCAGTGAGCACCCTCTGCTATTCTCTGCTATGTTTGTGAGAGCAGGGAGATGAGTCAGCAGCAGCCTGTGCTGTACACATAGCACAGTGCTCGCTGAACACTTGCTGTGTACGCTGAAGCCTAATTAGCATATTAATAAAAATGGGCTCATTCAAAAACTGAGGTGATTTACATACAAAAGGTATGTGCAGAATAGCCTTCGAAAGGCTATGCATGTATGTGCTTAGTTTAAAAATTACTTTTCCCAATGATAGAGCCCCTTTAATGCCTGCGAATGTATCATTATTGCAAATATGAAGTTTTTATTTCTTAGTCATTTTATTTCATACTCTGTATACAATCAGTCTTAGTTTACAATATGCTCTATGAAGAGGGGACGTGAATGAGGTGAAAGATAGAGACAGATATGATGCTGTGTACATCATTAAATGAGTCATTCCTATCAGGAAAATGCTGGAAATTAATTCCTGATAATCCATCTGAGTTGTGAAAAGGAAGTAAGTATTTCTGATGTTTCTCTTTTTGGGAAGTTCTCATTTTTCTCCCTCTCCCTTCTCCATATACTTCTGTTTTTACATAGATGGTCAATGAGAGGGGCAGATAAGTGACAAAATAGGCACTTTTCTAATATAAAGTATATTACAAAGCTTGTTATCTTGACCCGAACTATCGGTTTATGAAATAGTTTACTTTTAATGCTTAGAAGGAGTAACAAAGGAAAAGCTCAACACTACGAATTACTGAGTACGAAGGAAAGATGCTGCAGAGTTATTGTTTAATAGAGAATGCAACTGCTACCTAAAAAAGGATAGCTCTCAGGTGTCAGGCTAGAAGACATAATCTTAGAAGAGATGCCACGTTCTTTTTAATGATTGAATTTAAGATACCTAAATAAGAACAACAAAATTGAGGGTATCCAAGCTATTTGGGAACCTTTTGGACACCCATAGTACTCTACAGGGTCTTTGACCATAGTCCTTTTGCTTCCCCTGCTCATCCCATGGTACTCCCCCTTGACATTTGATAATCCCCTTCTTGTTACCTATTATTGCGATATTGTGATGTGCTTTCTTGCATTGCTCATTGTGTCTATACCATATATGTTCCACTGCACTCTGTACTTTTATATAAAAAAACAAACCCATTCAATAAAAATTAATTATAATAATAGATAAATAAAAAGCATTCCTTCTGCATCCTTCAATACACTTTAATTTTCTAGTGATGAATATAGTGAAACACATTATTACGGCAGTCAGGTTCTTAGGCTTCTAACATTGAACTGTTCATCACTGGCTTCATCTGCAATGTCAGAGCTGAATAAGAGACGGCCATTAATGCATCCTCTGCAATAAAGCCTAGCATATAACATATTGCCTGAATCATCTCTAAATATTATTTGTGTATCTCAAATGTTATTATGCCATTTCCTATTAAATTAAATATTAGGTAAGGGAGTTTTTTTTTCCTGCATGTTTGTGAGAACACTATTCATATATTTCAGGTTAAGCTCTATGTTTTCCCTGAGGAATTTCCTCATTATATCACACATATTGGCAAACTGAGCAGAGGTAAAACTTGAAGCTCCTGGGCCCTGATGCAAAATCTATACCAAGGCTCCTCAATTACTGGTGATATTTATAGTACTATTCTCCTCTTGTGGTAAAAGGGAGCCGACACCAGGATCAGGCGGCTTCTGCAACCTCTGCACCCCCTACAGTTCAACACCTGCTATAGAGGTATAGTGATAATACAGATTTATAGTGATAATATAGAGGTGTAGAGATAACCTAAATCTGTCCTTATTAAGAAAACCACTGCCCCAGATATAAATTGCTCAGCACAGGTTTGGCTTCTGGCACCCCCAGGCACACCAAGTACAGTACAAACTTCTATTGTAAAAGAGGTTTTCTTAATGAGCCCTTTAAATCTATGGGGTGCCCTTGTCATACCCAAATGTTATAATGTGAAAAAGAATGTATATTACCAGATTTGTGTCAATAAAATCCACTAATACCTTGATGAACATCAAGGGCAATAGCTTTGCTTGCATCTCTCTTCTTCTTGTCACATCTACCAGGACTGCTAATGTCGCCTTCTTGTCTGATCTGCCAGTCCCCAAATATGTAATGTCCCGCCCCAATTCTGTATGTGTGTTTTTGGGTTTTTTTAACTTTTCAATATGCAATAAACTTTGACTTGCCAAAAAAAATAACCTATGTTGCGAGATATGTCATACTATATATTAGCACAGGACATGACAATGTTGTGCCGCTATATCTTATATTAGTGTTCCATTACTTAAAATTGTTAGCAAGGTTTATAATCTCTCCAAAAAAAGAAAAGGCTCTATTCTTGAATCGGGTGATCTGTAATATCAGACATCACCAATTGGTAAGTGTAGTGCTGTTTTCTATTTACTAATCTCATACAACTACTTTAAATCTCATGATTTATTCACACTGTAGTTACTTAGTGCATTTTGCATATGTATTGGAAAAGGTTATAGTGATAGTGCATACGCCAGACCGCGCCATTGGGGGGCCCCATTGATCCAGTGTTTGCCAAAAGAGAATTTGTTTGGTAAGCATTGGGGGGGATATTCGTGTGTTTTTTTTTCCCTTTAAAATGTAAAATAATATAGGTGACTGTACTTTATATATGGGCAGAGTTGCCTATATTATTTCACATGTAAAAGAAATTAAAGTAAGAAAGTAAAAGAAAAGAAAAGACAGCCGAACATCTCCCCAATGCATACCAGACTCTCTTTTGGCAAACACTGGATCAATGGGGCCCCCCAATGGATATGTCTGTTGTATACACTATAGAAAAAATGCACTCCACGCATATATTTATAATGGATGTCTATGTATGTCTGTACAAGGTCATACATTCGAGGGATACGTCTGAAGCTTTTGAAATATGCATTGGGAATAAATCCTTATCTCTTGCAAACCATTTACACAATATAAATGAAAAATATACATGAAATTTGGATCCTTGGTCTCCTACTTCCATAAAAAGCCTTTGGGTAGTAGAGGAGTCCGATTCAATTCCTAATTCTCCTTCATTCAGGTTTTGGATCATTTTCAGATATATACAGTGAATACATGTAAAGTTGTTGTTGTTCAGCCATATTATTTCCTATATAATTTTCTATAAAACTAGAAAGATATGCTGAGATATTATATATTTATACCCAGCTTGGTCAGCGGAGTGCGGCGCACTTATTTAATGTGTGCTATATTAATTGGACATCAATCGTGACTTGCTAGAAAAACATTGATTTTCTAATGACCTGTAATAGATTTTGGGGGGCAGAATAATCATTACCTTGTTTGATAAAGGACCCATTAAAATTCTCAAACTGCAGACTAGCCACGCATAAAATTAAAAAAAAGAGACAGCGCAAGGTTAATCACTAAGCTCTATGTCTTGTCCTTTGCTCACTATTACTAAGCAATGTGCCTGGCCATATTACACAGACATGATCCCGTCCTTTACCAGAAAATATGAGAGCATTGTGTATTCATCTGCTCATAGTCATCCACATTTGGTTACATTACAATAAACCACTCTTCTAATATTCTGCAAAAGCATTACTAGAACCAGGATCTCATTTCTGGTCATAATTACCACCATTCGTTTTCATCATTTAATGAGCAACACATTGCACGGCTCTGTTGCTGTGGCAACTCATATCGTCTTCTGTTAAGTGCTTAATGTTAATTTATGAATTGGAAGTTTACAGTGTGAGAAAATAGCCTGCGACTGTGTGACTTGTGATATAAAATGTATGCATCACATCTGCTAAGTAGTTGCTTATTTTATCGCCTCCTGTGTTAACATGTCTGCTTTTTTGACAATGGAAAAACAGAGGGGCAAATACAGCAAGTTCCCACTTTTGTGGCAGAACAAGTCACACGTCACGGGATTATGACTTTTAACATACCACTTGCAACCATTTTTAGCAAAAGTGTCATTTTTACACAACCACTGTCACTTTACAAAAGAGCAGCGTGGACAGCGCTATTGGCCGTGCCAGATTCATCTTCATTTACACCTGTTTTTTGGCCAGCTATGGGGCACAGCCTGGTGGAAGATGCACCTTATTAGTTTCTTGAATAGTCTACATATACAGTAGCATTCTTTAATATACCTTATGTATAAGGAAAAGTATATTTTTGTACTGTGTTAGCCAGTAGATATGAAATATAAAAATTGAGAGTCCTCAGTAGTTCATACCTTTTTTAATGGCTAACCAAAATGATGACAGATTGCAAGCTTTGTTTACTTGTGTGTACCAATTCCTACTCAACACCTACTCTCCCACTAAACATACTATTCCTGTGTGTCCCCTTTTTTGCATAAGTATGCATCCTTCAGAAATTGTGTTTAAACCATGCCTGACAAAGGGGCCTAAGCAGCCACGAAAGCTTGCAATCGGTCATCATTTTGGTTAGCCACTAAAAAAAGGTATCAATTAGTGAGGACTCTCAATTTTTATATTTAATATACCTTCTCGTTTATTATTGGAATTACATTCTCCATTAGGGGGATCTATTCCACAGGACAGATGCAAAGAAAGTAGCAGAACATATGGTCAGAAAATGAACAGCAACATGCTATATACACAGGTGAGGCACTATATTCAACTGCATTGTCTCTGTGCTGTGGAAAGGGGTACTTAATAAGTTGCTGGAGACTTTTTCCATAACATTTCATTCATTTAATCTGCCACTTCACTTTGGCCGTGATCTGCTCTCAGGGGAGAGGTTCATTCTGTGGTGTATGGACTCATAGGCTTTCTCTGAGCTCATACAGCTCATTCACTCTCCACGAAAGCGCTATACAACGACTAAAAAGGTATAGCACACATTTCACTGACAAAAACTTCAGGCATGTCCTTGTAATTAGTTCCATTTAGAGCATACAAAAGCATGAAATAAACAATTGTTATCCTAATAATAATGATGCTAACTTGCTTAAAGGGGTTTTTGGGCATTGGGTGATTTTATATTGGGCTGGTCAAGAATATCTGATTGCTAAGGATGGGGGAGACGGTTAACAACTGGCACCCTCACCTATCAAGTGTTCTCAACAGCTGCAATACAGTGCTCAGGACCTTCTGTTTCTAGCTTCATACACTGCTGATCTATGGAGGTGCAGGGGTCGAATCCCTACTATATAATATTGATCAACTTTTCTAATGATTGATCATCAATATAAAAAAAAATACTCCAAAAACACAGAAAACCTGTTCCCTTTTGACCTTTAAAGCTGCTGCGGGTATTTTTTAAAACCCAAAAGAGCATCCTCATCCACCCATCTTCTATCGCCACCAATGTTAGTACAGTTGGTACAGCCATGAGAGAAATGTCCTGCCAGGGGCTAGAAAATAATGAACCCGCTCACGATTCTTGTACAAAATCCTTCAAATGTCTGTATGACTTGATGCTTGCTATCTTTTATAAAATGAATTGTTGCAATATACAGACATAGTTACAGGCCACTTGTAACATTTTAGATTGTGTGGGTATATATCATCTGTATAATATAAGGAGGGATAAACATGTTCTGTTTGTTAATGAATTGGTAGCAAATCTCTACAAAATTTGGCCCTAGTACAAGTGGTAAATTTGATTGTGGACTTTCTCACTACGCTGAAAGCATGGCATTGTCCAACTGCCTGGGTTTATCACATTAGACTCTCAGCAGATTCATAAATGTAAACTATGCCGCCGCCAGGATTTCTATTGACTTGTGCATACAACCCAGTGGAAAATCTTTAATTCTAAATAATCAATGGTCTATTTTCAATAATGTAATTCACAATGGTTAGTTGCAATGTATAAATGCAACCCTGTTGAGCTTTCTTTTGAGGTTGTAAGGCTTTTTAATTGTAAATGAATGTATCTGTGTAAAATCTGCTGTGCTGTGTGTAATATATCAATAAAAGTGATGGAGATTGGCCAGTAAACAAAACCCATTCTGCTCTGAAAAAGAAAATGATCCATCCTGACTGTTGGATTTTACTTTCAGATATTCATTATAATAAAGCACTGGCACCAAGGCAGTAAAAATTCATTGGTTTGTCTTTTGTTTTGATGCCTGCAAAGCAAAAAATATAAAAATTCTGAACGTTTATCTGCTCAGAATTCCACTTTGAAATACCGCAATCGAGTGTTTACTGCAGTTTTTAATGTGTTGCCAGTGGCAGCCGTAGAGAAACAATGTATCAGAAGTGCTTGACTAGAATTGCACTGGAAATGACACGATACCCAATGTATGAATACTTTCCTCCATTTTTAGCAGACTCCTAAAACCTCTGCTTTCCCAAACTGCGTGCATGGCTCAATAAAAAAAAAAAAAAAAAAAACTAAAATTCGCTAATTTACAAAAAATTTGAATACTATACTACATATAATAAAGATGGATAGATGCCACTACAGATTTTTATATTATGACAGTAGGAAACATTGTGTATTCTTGTCATAGTTTCTTTTATTCTATTACTAGTACTGCAACTAGTACATTTTTATTTCATGCACACAAAGGGTACAATAATCGCAATAATGGATTTAAAGACTCCGTGCCATGTATACAGTTTACATTATGGGTCATCAATCTTCAACACCCAGCTGTTGAGAAACTACAACTCCTAGAATATATACTTACTCTATTGTTCTTGGTGCTCTCATAGAAGTGAATGGAGCATGCCCAAAGTTATAATTTCATTGCAGATGTAGTACCAAAGGTTGCTGACCCCTGGTTTACATGAATCAGTGAAGTAATAGTAAAAGATCTAATCTGAGCCTAGTATATTTTTGGCAAAAATGTATAAAATACACTAATTATGTACAGTTTTGGCCAAAAGTGTTTGAACAGAGAAGAAAAGGTGAGGTCTACCAGGAGTCCTGTATCATGCCAACAGTATAGAATCATGAGACCATTGGTGCGGGGTTGCTATTCATTAAAGAGGTCCTTTCATGTCCTCATAAATAAATATGTGGTGTTGTATACTACTAGAAAGTCGTCAGTGCACTGAATTCAGCCCTGGTGCTGGAAATATAGGTGCTGTTAATTTCAGCACAGATATCTCCCCAGTATCAGAAAGGCAGGCCTTACAGTTTAGTACAGTACTCTTCCATAGACTTGTATTTTCAGGGGAGCATTCTTTACTGTGCTGCGATGACGCTAGACTGTAAGGCCCACCTTTCTGTCGGGGGGAGATATCAGTGTTGAAATTAATGGCAGCACTGGGACACATGACAGGAAAGTTAAAAATGTGTTGAATTCAGTGCGCTAACAGCTCCCTACCGTAAATAATGTTGCACATCTGTTAGGACATGAAAGGTCCTCTTTAAAGGACATGAGATCACTAACAAAAATGCCTTGGGGCCACATGGTGGCTCAGTGGTTAGCACTGCAGCCTTGCAGCGCTGGAGTCCTGGTATTCAAATCCTGCCAAGGGCATAAAACCATCTGCAAGGAGTTTGTATGTTCTCCCTGTTTGCATGGATTTCCATTCCATATTCCAAAGACATACTGATAGGGAAAAATGTACATTGTGAGCTCTATGTGGGGCTCACAATCTACATAAAAAAAATGCGTCCATGAATAAAGAATGGTATGTAAACATCCTCCATGAGCAACCTCTCCCAACTATCCAGGAGCAATTTGGTGATGAAAATTGTGAAAATTGCTTTTTCCAGCATGATGGAGCACCATGTCATGAGGCAAAAGTGATAGCTACATAGCTCAGTAAACCAAACATTGAAATTTTAGTTCATTGGATAGAAAACTCACCAGATCTTAATCTCATAGAGAACCTGAGGACAAACAAAATCACATAAATTGAGATAAAGTCCAAGCACAGATAAGACAAGAATGGGTTACCATAAGTCAGCATTTGGCACAGAAGCCAATACCCAGCATGTCAGGGTGAATTGTAGGAGTCTTGAAAATACAGGACGGCACTAACATCTGACTAATGGACAATGGACTGACCAGAGGGCATGTCCTGCTGACATGAGTATTCTTGCCAAAGGAAGCTGCTGGCCTCTAGTCTCCAGGGCAGGAAATCCTTGAAATGGAGGACTTTGATCCTTGCTTTTATGGCTTTTCTTCCAAGGTGTAGCTACAAACATTTTCCTTTTACCAAGGTGTAGCTATTAAACTTGGATCTGGTAGCAGCAGTATTTAATCCAATACAATGCGCTTTCTTTAAAAGTCACTATTTGCGGATCTCTAAAAATTTTAGGATCTTCTTTTAACTTGTAATGCTAGTGAAATGCAAGGCTTGAAATCAATGGAGACCAAGACATATGATGGCTAATTTTCAGTAATTGTAAGCTCTTGCGAGCAGGGCCCTCAGTCCCATTGTGTGAATTGATTATCACTCTGTAATGTATCTTTTTATCTATAGTGGAACCTTATAATTTGTAAAGTGCTGCAGAATATGTTGCCGCTATATAACTACAACTTATTATTATTATTGCTATTATTAATAATAATTATACATTGAGGTCTCTTAATATTTTCTGATGAAATGATTGTGGTACATTGTTTTCAGTCATGGTGAGTTTGTTTTGCTTTCCCACAAAGATCTATTTTCTTTAATCTCCATTGAAGCCATTTGTTATTTTCTGAAGCAAAGCTCTTCTATTGTGTGATAATTTGAGTGCAGGGAGTAGTTCACATTGATAATGTTCTGCAGCTCTTGGCCCTTATTGATTAACCACAATAATGAGGTGATGGAAGAACATTACCAGAATGAATAATCCGCCTGGCTCCCATTCTCAAAGAGTGGTCAGCTTCATAGTAATTCACCAATTCACACACCTAATGAATAGCTTGTATACTCAATATATCCCATGTAACATATCGTCCTATTTGGAGAAGTCATGGTACCGTGGTAAGTCATAGTAAAAACTTTTATATACACTCACCGGCCACTTTATTAGGTACACCATGCTAGTAATGGGTTGGACCCCCTTTTGCCTTCAGAACTGTCTCAATTCTTCATGGCATAGATTCAACAAGGTGCTGGAAGCATTCCTCAGAGATTTTGGTCCATATTGACATGATGGCATCACACAGTTGCCGCAGATTTGTCGGCTGCACATCCATGATGCGAATCTCCCGTTCCACCACATCCCAAAGATGCTCTATTGGATTGAGATCTGGTGACTGTGGAGGCCATTGGAGTACAGTGAACTCATTGTCATGTTCAAGAAACCAGTCTGAGATGATTCCAGCTTTATGACATGGCGCATTATCCTGCTGAAAGTAGCCATCAGATGTTGGGTACATTGTGGTCATAAAGGGATGGACATGGTCAGCAACAATACTCAGGTAGGCTTTGGCGTTGCAACGATGCTCAATTGGTACCAAGGGGCCCAAAGAGTGCCAAGAAAATATTCCCCACACCATGACACCACCACCAGCAGCCTGAACCGTTGATACAAGGCAGGATGGATCCATGCTTTCATGTTGTTGACGCCAAATTCTGACCCTACCATCCGAATGTCGCAGCAGAAATCGAGACTCATCAGACCAGGCAACGTTTTTCCAATCTTCAATTGTCCAATTTCGATGAGCTTGTGCAAATTGTAGCCTCAGTTTCCTGTTCTTAGCTGAAAGGAGTGGCACCCGGTGTGGTCTTCTGCTGCTGTAGCCCATCTGCCTCAAAGTTCGACGTACTGTGCGTTCAGAGATGCTCTTCTGGCTACCTTGGTTGTAACGGGTGGCTATTTGAGTCACTGTTGCCTTTCTATCAGCTCGAACCAGTCTGGCCATTCTCCTCTGGCATCAACAACGCATTTCTGCCCACAGAACTGCCGCTCACTGGATGTTTTTTCTTTTTCGGACCATTCTCTGTAAACCCTAGAGATGGTTGTGCGTGAAAATCCCAGTAGATCAGCAGTTTCTGAAATACTCAGACCAGCCCTTCTGGCACCAACAACCATGCCACGTTCAAAGGCACTCAAATCACCTTTCTTCCCCATACTGATGCTCGGTTTGAACTGCAGGAGATTGTCTTGACCATGTCTACATGCCTAAATGCACTGAGTTGCCGCCATGCGATTGGCTGATTAGAAATTAAGTGTTAACGAGCAGTTGGACAGGTGTACCTAATAAAGTGGCCGGTGAGTGTATGTTTTTCATGGTTGTGTGCTGTCCATCTTCTTCATGGACAGGATACTGTCCTATTGACCTTTATGGACGACAGTAAAAAAACCATAACATTTCTGTATTTTTTAAGGTCCTGCATCTGTGTGCTGTCCTTGATTTTCACAGACTCCTAGGGAAATATTTATTCTGACATGTTATACCAATAAAGTGTCTAACATACTGTATGCTACATTTCTCGAGTGTTTTACATACTTGTTAGATAGTTTTCCAACTTGTGCGAAATAGGGACATGGCCTAAGTTGCAACTCTGTGTTCCAAAAATATGCAAAGAACTTTTAAGCCACCTGATACCCACTGTAATGTTACACTAGACAGTGTAATAATATGCCAGCTTTATTAAACACTTTGCTAATTCTAGACCACTGTCATCAATTGCGGGCATAGCCATGCCAAGTACAAGATTTAGTTTATCATATATAACAAATAGTTTTACTGCTTTTATATATTGACCCCTGATGATTCTATAAGAAACATGTACGGGCTGTTTACTTGTTCATTTTCTTTAGTGGTTTAACAAAATTGTTTTCAGTGTACTCAGTGACTGCTGCAGTTCTGACCCACTTGGCATGGAATTAGGCCAGTAGCCTCAAGGTTCATGCCCCCTTTATTCACAGTTCACTGTTGTATCTTAAAGGAGTTGGCCACATTCAGACCAATATTGCGAGACAAATGTCATTGTTTGTATATTAAAACGTTGCTCAATTTTCCAATATGTTTTCTGTATCAAGTAATCTGTTTGCTGTCATTCATTGTGATTACCTCTAGTGAATGAAATTCTGACCATGGTCATGTGATATACAGTCCATGGTCATGTCATTTACAGTCCATAGTTGTGACGGACATACAGGTGCCCAGTAATCCGCCATCTGCTTGGGAACAAGATGTGCACGTGTGCTCATCACATGACCATTAACTGTTTATGATATGACCATCGACTGTATATCACATGAATATGGACTGATTTTTATCCAGAATGAATGACCACAAGCAGAGATCTAGAAAACCGAGAGGAAGTGATACAGAAAGTATATTAGGAAATTATACAACTTTTGATTATACAAACAATAACTTTTCACTCTCAATATTGATCTGAAAGTGGCCAACCCCTTTAAGGTATTGTACACTGGTTAGCATCACTCTCCTAAGTACATATTTGATTCAGGAAGGCTGCTTTTCTATCTCTATGCCCAGACTGTGTACTGTGTGGCAAATGGAGGTATACTGGAGGTATCCTGTTGTCTGTGAGTTGTTCACTATATATACTCATTTTAAGCATTTATGTGGGATATATTGGTTTCTTTCTAGGGTCAGAGGGATGTTTTAAAAATTTATTTAGTAAAGTTAGGATTTATAGTACCACTAATTTCCCAAAACTGACAGCAATGATTGTTCAGAAATGGTGGGTGCTTGA
This sequence comes from Leptodactylus fuscus, assembly GCF_031893055.1. Classification (NCBI taxonomy): domain Eukaryota; kingdom Metazoa; phylum Chordata; class Amphibia; order Anura; family Leptodactylidae; genus Leptodactylus; species Leptodactylus fuscus. The sequence goes on along the minus strand of NC_134269.1, from coordinate 141,124,833 downwards.
GAAAAAAAACTCCAACTGTGCCAGAATCAGTGGAGCAGAAAATATAAACTGGACTTGTTGGAGGTGGTGAGAGGTCCTAATTGTTAACCTCTTCTATGGAAGTGAGAATTTTATTGGCGGATTTGGTTTCTCAAACTGGTCAGTAAAATGGGAAACTGTTCATGGTTTAATTTTAGTATAATATAGTGGTATAATATAATTTAATTTCCAATAGCGGCCTGATTGTTCTTCTGACAAGAGCCACTGTCCAGGGACTGGTGCTGCAGTTCAGCCCCCATAAAAGTGAATACTGTATTACCACTGCCACCACTGATGAACAGATGTGGTGCTGTTTTTGGACAACAGTGAATCCTGGCACCATTGTAAAGAGATTCTATTGCCAGAATTTTAACCACTAAACAAAGTATTGTCAGATAGGGTATGAAATATCAGAAAATGGATCTGTTTCTGTCTTCTGTCTGTTTCTGTGCGTTTTTTTTTTTTTTTTGAAGGACACAAAACATAGCATACCATACATTTGTGTCTGTCAAAAACCACTACAGAAACTTTTTTTTTAAAAAAAACATTGATGTTTATGTTAACAGATGGCCATCTGTTTGTATCCATTTTTTATTTTTTTGCATCTATTAAACAGATCTGCTAAACATATGTAAAAAAAAACGTGATCTGAATGGAGCTTCACACTGCTTGGTTTCTCAGGACAAGTCATGCTAAGAGGCTGGCAGGGGAGAGACATCTTCTTATGCTAATATCTTGGGGTCAGTAGCACCTAGAGCAATGGTTCTGCTGTTGTTTTTAAGGCTGAGAATTTTTAAAACTTTAGCAGGCTTGCCATTCTGTCCTTCCAAAGTGGGGCTATCAGCAGTTAGACACATTTGAGAATTGAAGCTGCTCCCATTCCTTACTGTGTCTTTTACTGCCTGTTATCTCTAATTTTGAAGCGTACAGATGCACAATCCTGTCCTGATTTTAAAGCTGGGATTCTCCACTTCAAAAGTGCATTAGAACCATGGTTTAAGGTGGTGCTATACAGTCCATATGGGCATCTGAAGGTACCCACCCAGGTATGAACCTAGCCTCTCAGCTGCCTGAGGTATCTATAGAAGGTTGGCCCTCCCACAAAAAATACCTGACCCAGCAACGTTTGGTTGTGTGATGGGGCTTCTCTAATTAAATTGGTAGGCCATACATGCAGTGTATTGTCCCCCTTGAGGCCCCCACACGTATTACTCACTTATTTTTGACCCCCATTCAGTATATTGTCCTCTTTTAGGCCCACACAAAGTTTACTGACCCCATTATTTGGACCCTACACAGTGATATGTTAGACTAACCTAAGGATGAAATGAACTGGATTTGACCTGACTTTTTCCAAAACTTTTGAAGTTTGTCACCCATAAAGCACTATTATACTCTGGGGTCTCATCAGACACGGGAATACAGTAAGTGGAGGCCAGGGGGAGTCTGACATGATGCGCCCTGGGGTCACTACTGATGCCTGTGATTGGATCTCAATGTGATTGTGACCCGGGGAACATAATATCAGCCAGAGGCCTGAAGAGGATTGATGGGGGGCTGTGGGACTCTCAGGAGAGGGGAGTATAATTTTTTTGCTGCTTTTACTCACCAGCTTTAAAAGTTTCATCACTGAGCCCCACTCTTGTCCTGCCTGGCTCCAAGTGTGCAGACATGAAGAATTCTGTGGCACCTTGTGGAGGAAGAAACGGAGACTGGGCTGGATATGAGTGGGGATCGGTGAGTAAACTATCGGCCATGATCTGTTGGAATAATCCAATAGGCAGCAGTCAATTCAGAAAAACGTTACCCCTCCCTTTATTCCAGGAGGCGCCACCAGAGGCTGTTGTCTCAGGTGACTTTATGGCAGTTATGCCCCCTGACCTCCCCAACCTCGCAGCATGACTTGTCCTTAGAAAACAGTCCAGGATGACTCTTCTGAGATAATTTCCATACAGATCCTGGAAGGGATTTATATGTGCAATATATAACAGAGGGAAAGCTAAATAAGGATATTTCATACTCTACCTGACAGTGCTGTGGGTTCAGTGGTGAAAATTCTGGCAGCAGGTTCCCTTTAATTAATTATCCTTTTCTTTAATTCATGGGATATTAATGAATAAAACAATCAGGAAAATTTTATCCCATTGCTAATTACATGAGTCAAGGCTCACTATGTATGAGATGTGTGGTACAAGAACACATTTAATGTTCTGTAGTGATTATCACAAAATGATAAGGTGGATAAGTCTCATTTTAGGACCAGTTCGATAAAACTAGAACAATGAAATCCTGCTATTGATTACATTTATTAGGATTAATCTTTAATTTGATTAAGAGCAGTATTATAGCCCGGTGGCTATTTAGCGCAGCCTTGTAGGTCATGATTATTACTAATTTGGTAGAATACCCCAAGGGAAGGCTTTGATGATACAGTCTGAATTTAATATGCTATAGCAAATGAATTCTTAAACCGTATAATCATTAACTTGCCTTTGCTCCCTTTTTGTTGAGTTGTATGGGATTTTGTATTACAGACATGGTGTATTGGTGGAAGCAGTTAAATCTCCATTTTGTTCCTTGCATTCCTTTTGTCGGCATGTCATTGATGCATAATAGGATGAGAGAAAAATGCCATGAAGCCATGTGAATTACAGCATAATTCAGCGTTAGGAAGACTTCGGTTTCATTTAGCTGTAATTTATCATCAGCAGAATGAACAACTTTAAAGTCTTCATGTAAACCATTATTTTATGCATCTTACACAACATTACTGCTTTCTAGTGTGTGCTGTGTTAATGAAACTATTGTGCAGTGCTCACTTTCATTGAAAACCATTACTAAATACCAGTGGCGTAACTAGGAATGGCGGGGCCCCCGTGGCGAACCTTTGACATGGGCCCCCCCCCGGCTGACATCGAAAACCCCGACCAACGCCGAAAACCCCGCACGACCCCACCCCCGCATTCCTACGCACACTATTACGCTCCATAGTGGCCCCTGCACACATTATTATACCCGATAGTGGCCCCTGCACACATTATTATACCCCATAGTGGCCCCTGCACACAGTATTATACCCCATAGTGGCCCCTGCACACAGTATTATACCCCATAGTGGCCCTTGCACACAGTATTATCCCCCATTGTGGCCCCTTCACCCACTATTATGCCCCGTTGTGGACACCCATTAACAATTATTATACTCTGGGGTCTTTTCAGACGCCAAAGTATAATAATCGGAGACCCAGGGGAAGAACAACATAAAAAAAAAAAAACACTGTAACTTACCTGTCTCCCAACTCCCCGCTGGCGGCCATCTTCAATGATGTCAGGGACGTCATGTGACCGGGAGCCTGCGTCGCGACGCATAAGGACGCAGGCCCCGATCATGTGACGTCTGAGACGTCACACAAGTAGGCCGAAGCCTGCGCGGAGCCTGGAGAGGTAAGTAACACAGTTTTTTATGTTCAGTTACCTCTCCTGCACTTCGGATCATTATACTCGGGGGTCCGAAAAGACCCCCGAGTATAACAGTGCTTGTGGGGCCCGCAGTGTCACTTACCGATCCCGGCCCCTGCCAGGATCGGTAAGTATATAGGGCCCGTTAGCGGCTGGAGTAACTCCAGCCGGTAACGGCCTATTAAAAAAACAAAAAAACAAAAACGCAGCGGTAGCGGCTGCCACCGGGCCCCTAATGTCCCGGGCCCTGTGGCAGCTGCTACTGCTGCTACCACGGTAGTTACGCCACTGCTAAATACATATACATTAGATGCACTGGGGGTATATTTTTATGGGTCTAAAGCAGTTTTTCTCAATTTCTGAGTCAAGTGCTCAAATTACATAAAGTACATAGGTATGTAGTAGATGAGTTTAGATGAACACACAGTTCAACCTATAACCCTACAGTGTTGATTCAGAGGAAATAAAAAAAAAAAAAAACATGAGGCTGATGCCAATTGCCCCACATCAGGGGAATAAATTCCTTCCCTGAATCAACTTGTCTATACAAAAATGTAAAATCCGAACCATGCAATATTTGTTAATTCTAGGGAAGCATTCAGGCTCCTTTTTTTAACTTGCATAATATATTCACTTGTAGCAGTGAGATCCATAACCTCACTGCTCTTACAGTAAAGAATCTCTATCTGTGATGTTGGTGAAATGTACTGTACTCTAGGTATACAGGACGTCCCCTTGTCACAGTCATAGGCCTGGGAGTAAAAGTATCATTAGTAAGTTCTTCTGCTGTTCTATGACGTATTAGTACATTGTCATTAGATCTCCCTGCATACATATCTTTTCCAAACTGAATAACCCCGAATTAGTTAATCTATGTACTCCAACGCACCCATTCCCCTAATAATCTTGGTCACACAATGGTATCCTCAAGGCTTTTAAGTTGCACTTTGGTCAAAGGACTTTTTCATTTCTCTTTTAAATAGGGCTAAAACACCAAGTAGCATAACTTCTTATTCAGGGTACCCCGATCTGCAGATCCATGTTTGGTCCAGGGTTCTAGAAGATCCACTTCTCTTCTGTGCCTGATGAATGACAATATTTCTGGCTGGCACATAATCAGTCCTGTGCATGGGAAAGGAGATTATCCGACTGACATAGTGCTCTGGTCCTAGAAGATCCATCAATGTCCTAAATGTCAGCCATTTATGAAGCTATTGGAGTCAGGAGTTAGAGACAGGTAGTCAAAAAATAAACGCGTGGAGTTTGTGGTTTGGCCTATGAACTCCACTTTACTTAAATACAATTTTTCATGTTAAATGGTATCTCCTATATAATATTTAGGCCTCATGCACACTGCAAAGTCTTACGGCGGAGCAGAGACACCCTATAAACCTGTGTTGTAGAGTCCTGGGCACTCAGTGTTCTGTTTTAAGGTGTCTCTGTGTAACAACACGTTCCCATTGATTTTGTGAGAGAAGCACATTACAATTCACAGTTTTTCATGTAGGAAATTAAAAGCAAACACACAGTCTTTAGCTTAATGGCTATGAGTGTAGTGTATGAGTGTATGACAATGAATTTTGTCCTAAAGCCATAAAATATACTGACTTCATTGGTTCCTATGCCATCCTTGGCCCGAGGTCATATGAATATGAGCCTACATTGTATAGCAACCATGTTTGTGTTCTGTAGTTGATGCTCTTGATATGAGGCTTAGTTGTTAGTACATATAGACGCTTCTCCAGCAGTGAGATCTGTTGGCCACAGAGGCTTTTAATAAACCATTATGTATCTAGGTAGTGTTTATTAAAATAAGGGTTTTAAAATACATTTTGTTCTTGATCAGCATAAAATTTGTCTCTAAGGGTTTGGCCAACTTCAGCGTGTTTGCTAAATTGCTTTGAAGCGTAAGCTGTGTTTAATGCATATTTACTCACTGAGCGTCAGGAATTATATGGAATATTTTGTCATATAAGCGTTGTTGACTTTGATTAATTACTTTGGAATCTCGTTTGGGGCTTTAAATATTGAAATCTAAGCCATGTAATTAAAGAATTCTAGAATGTTCTATATTTAGTCTATTTGCATCTCCTTCTCTACATGTCTGCTATCTGTAGCCTTTTCAGTTATCTGCCAACTTTTTTTTTTTTTTTTATCATTCTATTACCATTGAGAATTTCTCATTAGAGATTTGGACAGTCTAACATCCAACAGTCCTCTTCTTGCGCGGGAACCTAGAAGAAGTGAGCGAAGTTGAATATGACTGTTTTATTTTTTTCACACCTCTACTCCATTGGGACTCCAATTATTATATTCTGGAGACCACAGAGAATAGTAATGATTTAGTGGTTGCAAACACCCAAAATTTAGTTATGATCCAGTTTGCTTATCTTTAACACAGACAAGTGCTGCATACAGTTTCTACACAGCTTTCAGATATTCCTGCTGTTTCCTGCCTTATATCTGCTCCCCATTTGTTCTCTTTCTACCCTTTTCACTGTGACCTCAGCAGACCCATATACACAAAGGTAAACTGAATGCAGCTGGTGTTTCTGTATGTTCAAGAGCACCAAGAACGAAACTATCAGACCTCGGACTACAAAGTAGGATTCAGGAAACAAAAAATCATGCGTTTTTTTTATACCAGCATCTGAAATGACTAGTGTAGACCGCAATGTAGAGCTAACATACCTTTATATTGCAGATATTTCAATTTGGTTTTATTTTCAGCATAAAATATTTACACTTGGTGAAACATCAAATTCGAAGGATCCAGGATGCAAGAAGTTTGTATGTTCTCCCTGTGTTTGCATGGATTTCCTCCCATTCTACAAAGACATACTGATAGGAGAGAAAAAAAAAAAAAGTACATTGTGATCCCTATATGGGGCTCACAATCTACATAAAAAAATATCTATATATTTTGAGTCTATGTATGCATGGCTCAGGCGTTTCAACCTCTCTCAAGCTCTCTTGCTGCTGAACTCGTTCCTCACACCGTGCCCAGTGCCGCACCTCCCATGAAGCGACCTTAAGCGAGCGCTTCAGGTGGCGCTATGCCAGGGCCTCAGGGAGGGCGGCATTTTTGCTAACCTAAGCCAGTCCAGGACAAGCTGTCCTGGACTGACTTAGCACGGAGCGGTGGTTAGGGGAGGCCACTGGAGCAGCGCTGCTCCAGCAGCCTCCCCTCATGCTCAGGCAGAGCGCAGGCAGTCTCCGGGCCTGCTCTCTGCCGGCGAACGGCGCTAAGCCCCGCCCCCTTTTGAGTCACCATGCCCCCTCTGCTAAGCCACGCCCCTGCTCCGCCCCCTCCTCCCGGCGGGGGGGAGGGGCGGCTTTCTGTACTTCACCTCGGGCGGCGAAAGGAGCAGGTTCACCCCTGACCGTGCCCGTGATTGTTCTGGCCCGTTGATGATCTGCCTGCTTCGGCGTTTCGGCAGCTGTCAAATCCATTCAGCCGTTTTTGCGCTTCGAGGAACAAACATCCAAAACATACAAATTTTCACATTTATAAAATTATTAGGATATATCTTAATGTGAAAATTTGTGTGTTTGGATGTTTGTTTCTCAATCACGCAAAAACGGCTGAATGGATTTGCTTGCAATTTTCCACATACATAAATTGTAACCTGGATTAGAACATAGGCTACTTTTTAGCCTGGTAAATGATATGGGTTCACGGCCAATATTCCCGAATTTATGTTCACACTACGCTTAAGGACCCTTGATGACGTCATCACAGGTCCTTGAGCTGTTCTCTGATAGGTTCACGCTATTGTGTGGGTGAAGATAAATAGTATGGAACCGGACAGTATGCAAGCGACTGAAAATGGAGTCCAACAGAAAGTCAACCGAGTACAGAACATGCAGGCTGTGTGTGCGCAACAGGAGTATCTGAGGTATACAGTTTGTGTGTGTAAGACGGGGAAATGTGGTGTTCAGGCTCTGATGGGGGGGTGTGAACTGTGGAAAATTTCAGAAGCAGCCGTTCGGCCGTTTTTAACACAGAAGCTGCTTGGGCACTCACGCAAGACAACCCCTGTAATCCAAATTGTCAGATGTAGCAGAGCTGAGGCAGCGCAGTAGCGCAACTTGCTCTGCCCACCATAGGGATGTACATACAGCTGGGTCTGCTGTGTACATGCACAGAAGTGGCAGAGCCGTGACGCGGGCGCAGGCGAATCATCGCCAACAGCATTTCGCTAAATATATGCGGCTCTCATATATATGTGTGTGTGTATAGTGAGAAGGTGACAGGCAGCAGTGCTGAAATCACGCTATATCTTACCCTTATGTGTGGGACTTGAGTAGGCCTTATCTCCAGGTGTGAGTCATTGGATCATTACTGGGCCAGAACAGACTGCAGATCCAGGGAGTGAGAGGAGGAGTCTGTGTCTTTCCTGTAACCCTGAGCCTGGTGAAACAATATTGTGCTTGTTTTGTTCATGTGGCTGGTAGTAAGCCACATGTATAGTTAGGTTATCATTTCTGTTTAGTTAGTTGCTTCGTCAAGCAGGATTTTATTTCTTATTGTTTTGCCTGAAGTTAAGGCTATTTTATTTTGCTCATTTTGTGCTTGAAGTCAAGGTTTTATTTATTTTCCTGTTTTTTTTTTTTTTTTTTAAATAAACCTGTGTGCTTCATATTTTGTGTCCCCTTCTTTGACTCGGTCCACAGCTTTGATGCTACCAAGCTACCTGCCCCACTATATATACGAGAGAGAGAGAATATACATGTTTATTACATAGTTTTGTAGACATTTGTTTAAATTGACATGATATGCAATGATGTATTCGGTGTATTTGGGTCTCAGGATGAAAAAGTAACTTCTCTCCTACTAATTGACATCATTTTAGCTTCAATAAATTTCATAATGACTTTCACAGCAATGACTGCTACCTAATAAAGAGTTATTGGACTGGAAAAAGACCAAGCAATGCAAGCGAACATTTCTAGAAAGTTTGACTCTAGAATAGCTTCATATTTAACTCACATTCAAGTACTACAGATCATGTGAGAAAAATAATCATCTCGAGAAATTATTTGAATAGATACAGTAATTAGATGCGTAAAACACTTTATTAAAATAATTCAATGTGCTCATTTAACAAAAATGAAAATGTAAAATAATTTGGAAGATTCTTTGATTAAAATTTATTTAATATACTTCACTGTGTAAGACTAGAGATGGCATCTATGTAGTTATGCAGAATGGGTTGATTGAAGCAGAGCAGAATACAAGTTAGAAAAATTGCTTTTTGACATAATTTGTGTAACAATTCATAGTACTCCAGTAGAAACTTCCAGTAGAAAGGTATCTAACTACACTTAAAATGGTCCACAGAATATTCACTTTCCCAAAAAGGGGATTCATTATTATACTATCTACTCCAGAAAACTGGCATATAAGTAGACACACAGTCCAAATTTGTACCAAACCTTCATCATTTGGATGTTTTTCTGCCCCATTGTTCACTATTTAATACAGTGGGTAAGTTGGAGCTGGGATTAGGGAAGGCCAGGGCAGGCAGACCTCAACCTGTCAGATTTACAATAACAAAAATGAGTTACGCTGGGTTCACACCTGCGTTTGGGGTCTCCATTCTATGGTTTCCGTCTTCTGCATGCCAGAAGACGGAAACCATAGACCGGGTCCGGCCGTGCGCGGCGGTGAGCGTTTTGCGCTCTCCGCCGCGAAACCGGATTTTTTTATCCGGACACAGAGTACTGCATGTCCGACTCTGTGTCCGGATTATAAAACCCGGTTTCGCGGCGGAGAGCGCAAAACGCTCACCGCCGCGCACGGCCGGACAGCTTTCTCACCCATTCAAATGAATGGGTGAGAAAGTCTCCTGCAGGTTTCCGTATCCTGCCTGTGTTTTAGGCAGGAAACGGAAACCTAAGTACGGAGACCAGACCGCAGATGTGAACGAGCCCTTATGGCATGAGTTATAGCTGAAATCTGCGCCATCTCCTGAGTGGCATAGATTTTAATTCTGGTATATGGGATCATCTAAGATGCACCAGAATTATTAAGAGGTCAGAACTTTTTAATAATTTTGGTGCATCTTATGTCGTCTTGTCTCTCCCCCATTCTATCCAAAACACATTAAGGGACGTTTATCTATCCTTTATGGCAGTTTTCTTGTGTAAAATGATGTAACGTCACAGACTGGGAACCCTCACGTAATCAAAATTGTATCACAGTGTCAGTCCCAGGGAAGTGATATATTCACAATAAAACATAACTTTTAATAAATATCTTAAAATCAGGACTGTCAGCTTGCTAACACAAGTCGTCCATTTTCCACAACTAAATTGTTCAAACAACACTATTTCAAAATGTGGGTGAGTGCATGTCCCAATAAGATCAAGGTACTATACACAGTGTCGTTCCATAAACCGATAGAGAGGTTACGTACAAGTGCAAGCTCAATTTCGAGAGAAATAGCTCTATCTGCACCTATGTGTTACATATCTATCTATCTATCTATCTATCTATCTATCTATCTATCTATCTATCTATCTATCTATCTATCTACATCACCCTCACCCATGCAAGAATTCTGTCTAATTGCTGACAGGGTTAATTCTAATGTAGGTCTCAGTGACTTATCTAGACTTCAATGGAATTACCAGCACTAGGTCAGCTGATACTCAGCGCTAGTTTGTCTAGCAAGCCCTACTCCGCTTAGACCCCACACCCCTCTGAAGGAAGCCCTTCCTAGCTGGGTATAGATATAAACTGTAAATAGATTGCTACAAATAGGCTCACATATCGCTCTACACATTTCTCCCTATATGGGGGGTCATCAGGAGCAATATAGAAAAATATGTTCCCAGGAAGACTCTGCATGATTTGTAAGTTCCATTGAAACTCAGGTAACTTTTAACGCCAATGATTGGTTGAGTGATCACGTAAACAGTGGATGTGATGTTATCACTTCCAGTCTGACAGAATGAAAGCCTCTGGAATTGGACCGCTAATTCTGGAGAAGAGGGCCCTTTATAAGGTGAATTCTGTTTCCTTCATAGGCTAGCCAGCTATCTAGAAAATTTTACAAATGTCGATTGATCCTACATTACCCTCATGAATACTCAGACTTATAACACAGTCCACTGGTTCTACTTTACATGCTGCAGCATGGTTTGCCTTGTAGAGCTGGGGTCTTGGGTTTTAATCCAAGCCAGAGCAACCTCTGTATGAAGAATGTATGGTCTATGGTTTCTTCCCCCATGCCAAAAACATTCTGACAGGTAGATTAGCTTTCTGTAAAAGCAGCTAACCCTTGTGCATTTGGGGATGAGCGCCTATATAGCAGCCACTTGCTCCCCCCACACTCTCTATCCTTTGACTTTATCTAATCATCCAGAACCAGGTTTTTACTGTCCTGTGTAAAATAAAACCATAAAAAGTACAATACCATGGTTAGAGAATACATACTGTATATCTTAATGTATAATTAGAGCTCATAAAAGTATGTTTATAACGTATGTGTCATGTTATTTCAACATATTATTGTTAATCTTCATGATTATCTGTTTGTCTTTCACTTAGGATTTTTCTTATCTTAGGTTCATATTAGCAGAGGGAAAAGACTGTACATTACTCGCAGTATTGTCATTTCAGGATGCAAGCAAATAATCCAATAACTTTTAACAATATGATCAATTTCTCGCCCTTTCCCATTGTTGACAGTATTGGCTGTTACATTCTATTAGCTTATTCTTTAAGGAAATGTAATAGAAAATACGGTATTTTTCAATGTTTGTATGCTATTGTATATTTGTATATATCCTTGAACATTTGTAAACCAAATAACATTATTTTCTATATCACCTGAATCTATTCTCTTAAAAATCAACACAAACAAAATCACACATAGAAGTAATTGTTAAAGATGTCATGGGTTATGTTTGTTGCACTCAGCTTGAATAAAGGAATGGATTGCGGATATGTAGAAAGAAAGGGCAATGAACTGCATTGTTTTATAAGATCGGTAAAAAAGAGTTTTTGTGAACAAGTTTGGATTTTTCAGCACAGTGGCTCAATATTTAGTATTGTTGCCTTGTCAATCTGGGATTCACAGACATGTAGTTTTATATGTACTTTCCATGTTGGCATGTCTTTCCATGTTGGCATGGACTTCTTTCTCCTACTACAGTTTTCTCCCACACTCCCAAAACATACTAGTAGGCTAGTTTGAAATTTGAGTTTGGTCCTTTAGGGGCTCACAATGTAAAAGATATCTATCACCGTGCAGCACTACTGAATATATCGATGCGATATAAGGCCAGAGCCCCACTTGTTGTGAATGGCGTTTTACAGTCTCTGCAAAAAAAATAAATAAAGAAATTGGGAAAAATACACGTAACGGACAAGCTGCGATTTCCAAAACCATTGTGGTTTTGGAAATCGCAGCATGTCCATTATACCTACTGGTGGTTTACCTAGAGGTATAATGGAAGTAGAAAGTCTGCAGAGGAAACCTCTGATTAGAATTTATTTTTTTTCTGTACTGTTATTATAATACTTTATAGATTAGCCTGTAATAAATGGTATAGGTATATATATATATATATATATATATATATATATATATATACAATAACAAGCATGGAAGCCTTCAATAGGCTCCTGACTCTTATTGTAATGGATTGGCCGCAATGGATCTTACTCCCGTGGTCGGTGATCCACCACAAATTGGCATCACCAAGAAAATGGCAGCTCAGTCAGCTTTGACTGCATATTCAATTGCAAAATGCTTCACCCAAATATGGCAAAAAGATAAATCACATTTAAAGCAACCACATGATGCATCCCTGGATATGTTACATAATGCGTAATGTCTATGTATATATAAAACAGCCACTATTGTCACTGTAGTCTCTTTAAACCTACAACTACAGCATGAAGAGAATACATATGCAAGGTGTTTGAGTTATCTAGCTATCCCGCATTATGTCCCTCTCCTGCCAGTGGAATATCTACAATTAGTACACTGATATAAATGTTAGAAGACAACACGAAAAATGAAATGACAACAGCACATCAAAAACATATCATGCAACTATGACAGTATATTACCATAGTTCGTTACCATAGAGGAGAATATACAGGAATGGCTGCTGGGATTCAGATGTAGCTGGTTAATGCCCAGATTAGAACGGGCATTAATGCAGGGTCTCAACTATATAATACAGCGGAGACTTGTCGGCTATGGCAGCAGCTAAGTTACTTAAAGGCTGCCATGTTTAAATACCCAACATCTCCTGTAATGGTATGTTGGATGTTGGGAAAGGGTTAAAGGGTATCTCTAACGAGGGTGAAGCATTTTAAACCAGAAAGACAGTTAGATGGGCCAGGTGACATTTTAGGATAGCTCCCTGGCCAGCAGTCAAAATATGAAGGGGAAAGGAGGGCGTATTAGAGCAGTGTGGGGCGTAACAGTTTGGAGCAAAGGAATCACCTTTTGTGCTTCAGATTTTCATTTGCATATTGTCAAATAATTGAGTATCTCTGCAACGGAGGAGCTAATATGTGTCACCCTGGTGACAGACTAGCGCTGTAGTCCTATTGTAAGAATAGATGGGGTTCCTGGTAGTCGGACCTCCACCACGTAATAAGCAATAACTTGACAGCAATAATTTTTCAATTCCTAAACATGGAAAATCTCATGATGGCTTGTGCCACTATGTTTTATCTTAGTAAACAATACTTCTAAAACCTGTTTCCCATGAATAATTTTGGATATACATCACTGCAATGGCTATTAAATGACATGATTTTTCATTCCAGTCCTTGTTAAGGTCAAATGTGGTAAATGAATTCTATGTAGCGAAATTGAAATGTATAATATAGTCCTTACATATTGATCTGTGATTTGTTTTGACTTTGCAATTGCCAGCTTCTACCTGCTTATCGTATAAGTCTATTCCCGTACATTGTATTTGTAATTGTCATTTTGATTTGTGCAGTGAACTGTTACTTACGACAGCCTGAAGGACAATTGATTATTCAGAGTGACAGCCGTGTCTGAGAGCTTTTTCAGAATATATACCGCCATAACAATGTTTAACTACATACCGCAAATTAACAAAATGAAAATATAAAGAGCTCTGTTATTCAATTACTGGTTACCTAAATATGAAGTCACATCTATTCAACTTGGGGAAATATATCATTTATATGCACAAAATACTCCCTGCTGAGGATTAAACAGAGTAATTGGATTAGCAAAAGTATATGCAATAATCCAGTTATTCTGTATAGGCCCTTCTTGATAGAGGTTGTTCGGACTGTTCATTTCTCTGTGCCGATCATGTCCTGTTTGTTTGAGTGTTTATATGCTCTTTTGCATTACATTTGCCCATATTCATCTCAAAGACTGGGAACATATAATAAACCCTTCACCCACTGTATGAAGAACCTTCTACTAGTGTTTTGGTGAAGAGCTGAAATCGGACTCGACCACAATGGCATTTGTTCATTTGAAGCCATTAAAAACTCAATTAATGTCATGAGTCATGCTTTGACAATTCAATTATAGTCGGTGACCTTCCTGTGTTAATTGCATCAGTTGTTGCTGCGAACTTTAATAGAGCTCTAGATCAGCTCATATGCCATCACAAGCATGCATAGGTTTGCATGAATATCAAAGCTTAGCAAGTTTATATATAAATATAAGCCAAGCTGTCAGGTCATAGAAAATATTCCCTTGTGAAATGATGAGATAGGAAATACAAAGTTATATTCTTGGAGAGGAGCAACTTTCCAATCTTCCAACTCAATGACCTGGAAAGCATCACCCTTGACAGCCTGCTAGAAGATAGCATACATTGTATTTTACAGAATCAGTATATGTATACAGTGAATTTGGGGTTCCCAATGGTCTAATCCTGTGACGTTTTCTTGTCACAGTGATCATAGTTTTCAAACCGTATTCATACCCTTTTAGATGACTAACCATAGGAAGATTGAGAAAAGCCTTAACATTACAGCAAAATACTCACCAGGGGCGTAACTACCGGGATAGCAGCAGTAGCGATTGTCACAGAGCCCAGGACACTAGGGAGTCTGGTGGCAGTCACTACCACTGCAGGTAACGGGCCCTATTTATTTACCGCTGCTGCCCACGGCTACCGTCGCTTCTCCTTCTGCAGAGGAAACTGTGAGCAGGAGCTGGGATCGATAAGTGAGGCCGCAGGCCATGCAAACACTATTACTTTATTACATTCAGGGGGTGGGGGGAGTCTTTTCAGATGATCGGAGGCCCAGAGGTGAGGGAACATAAAAAACAGTTACTTACCTCTCCTGGTTCCAGGCAGACTTCAAGCCTACTTGTGTGACGTCCCTGATGTCACATGGGCCGGGCTTGCGTCTTTATGTGTTGCAGTGGTCAGCAACGTTGCCTGCCATTGTCTGTTAATGTGGTAGCCTGAATAAAGTACTCATCAATGCATAGTTACTATAATTTACAAATACCATTGTTGGGACTTATAGTTAAGGATTATATTAGTCCGATACACATAGAGAAATGCTGTCGTATACCCTTTTAGGGGATGGTGTTTACTATTGAGCCTCCTGGACATGAGTGATATATATAAATACAGTGGTGTAACTAGGAATGGCGGGGCCCCGTGGCGAACTTTTGACATGCCCCTCTCCCCCAACCGACGCTGAAGACCTCGACTGACCCCCTCCTCTGCACTCTATTATGTCCCTTAGTAAGCCCTGCACACGGTATTATGTCCCTTAGTGGCCCCTGCACACAATATAATCCCCCAAAGTGGCCCCTGCACACAGTATTATAGCCCATAGTGGCCCCTGCACACAGTATTATGCCCCTTAGTGGTCCCTGCACACAGTATTATGCCCCATAGTGGCCCCTGCACACAGTATTATAGCCCATAGTGGACACCCATAAACAATTATTATACTCTGGGGACTTTTCAGACCCCAGAGTATAATAATCGGAGACCCGGGGGAATAAAAACATAAAAAATTACTGTTTCTTATCTGCCCCCCAGCTCCTACGCTGTCTTCTCCGCTGCCGTCCTTGTTCTATGACGTTGGACGACACATGACCCGGGAAGCAGGCCGGGTTCATGTGACGTCAGAGACGTCAGACAAGAAGGAAGGAGGCCTGGCAGGATCGTGGAGAGGTAAGTAACTGTGTTTTTTACGTTACCTAACCTCTCCCACCGCCGATCCTTATACTCGCGGGGGAGGGGGGGGGGGGAGGGGAGGAGTAGTATAATGATAGCTGCGGTAGCGGCTGTCACCGGGCCCCTAATGTCCTGGGCCCTGTGGCAGCTGCCTCCGCTGCTATGGCGGTAGTTATGCCCATATATATATATATATATATATATATATATATATATATATATATATATACACACAGTTAGGGCCAGAAATATTTGGACAGTGACACAAGTTTTGTTATTTTAGCTGTTTACTAAAACATGTTCAGAAATACAATTATATATATAATATGGGCTGAAAGTGCACACTCCCAGCTGCAATATGAGAGTGTCCACATCCAAATCGGAGAAAGGGTTTAGGAATCATAGCTCTGTAATGCATAGCCTCCTCTTTTTCCAGGGACCAAAAGTAATTGGACAATGGACTCTAAGGGCTGCAATTAACTCTGAAGGCGTCTCCCTCGTAAACCTGTAATCAATGAAGTAGTTAAAAGGTCTGGGGTTGATTTCAGGTGTGTGGTTTTGCATTTGGAAGCTGTTGCTGTGACCAGACAACATGCGGTCAAAGGAACTCTCAATTGAGGTGAAGCAGAACATCCTGAGGCTGAAAAAAAAAGAAAAAATCCATCAGAGAGATAGCAGACATGCTTGGAGTAGCAAAATCAACAGTCGGCTACATTCTAAGAAAAAAGGAATTGACTGGTGAGCTTGTGAACTCAAAAAGGCCTGGGCATCCACGGATGACAACAGTGGTGGATGATCGCCGCATACTTTCTTTGGTCAAGAAGAACCCGTTCACAACATCAACTGAAGTCCGGAACACTCTCAGTGAAGTAGGTGTATCTGTCTCTAAGTCAACAGTAAAGAGAAGACTCCATGAAAGTAAATACAAAGGGTTCACATCTAGATGCAAACCATTCATCAATTCCAAAAATAGACAGGCCAGAGTTAAATTTGCTGAAAAACACCTCAAGAAGCCAACTCAGTTCTGCAAAAGTATTCTATGGACAGATGAGACAAAGATCAACCTGTACCAGAATGATGGGAAGAAAAAAGTTTGGAGAAGAAAGGGAACGGCACATGATCCAAGGCACACCACATCCTCTGTAAAACATGGTGGAGGCAACGTGATGGCATGGGCATGCATGCCTTTCAATGGCACTGGGTCACTTGTGTTTATTGATGACATAACAGCAGACAAGAGTAGCCGGATGAATTCTGAAGTGTACCGGGATATACTTTCAGCCCAGATTCAGCCAAATGCTGCCAAGTTGATCGGACGGCGCTTCATAGTACAGATGGACAATGACCCCAAGCATACAGCCAAAGCTACCCAGGAGTTCATGAGTGCAAAAAAGTGGAACATTCTGCAATGGCCAAGTCAATCGCCAGATCTTAACCCAATCGAGCATGCATTTCACTTGCTCAAATCCAGACTTAAGGCGGAAAGACCCACAAACAAGCAAGACCTGAAGGCTGCGGCTGTAAAGGCCTGGCAAAGCATTAAGAAGGAGGAAACCCAGCGTTTGGTGATGTCCATGGGTTCCAGACTTAAGGCAGTGATTGCCTCCAAAGGATTCGCAACAAAATATTGAAAATAAAAATATTTTGTTTGGGTTATGTTTATTTGTCCAATTACTTTTGAGCTCCTAAAATGTGGAGTGTTTGTAAAGAAATGTGTACAATTTCTACATTTTCTATCAGATATTTTTGTTCAACCCTTCAAATTAAACGTTACAATCTGCACTTGAATTCTGTTGTAGAGGTTTCATTTCAAAACCAATGTGGTGGCATGCAAAGCCCAACTCGCGAAAATTGTGTCACTGTCCAAATATTTCTGGCCCTAACTGTATATTGTAGTACCTCAGAAGTTAGAATATAGCCACAATTTTGTTAATTTGCAGAGTCACTGTTGCAAATATGACACTAAGATTTGCATCCATATAGGTTATCAATTTACAGTTGTCTTCTGAAATCTTGACAACCAGCTGTCATTGTGTCAGCCTGTTCAATAACAAATTGACGATTTTTCCATCAGCCTCTGAGAAACCAATTCAGTATTGACGACCAAATAGCTGCAAATCTTATCACCTTCCCAAAATGGCTGCTGCGGTATAACACAACATGTCAATACCTCTCTTAGCAAAAGACACGTAATTACCAAACTAGTATCTAGCGCTTTGATATATAGACATTCCAATATATGGACAAGTGTTGTGTTAACATGTTTTTTTTTTCAACCCTTTAAAGATTCAGGATAGTTTGCTAAGGAACGGAGGCGGCTAGAGGAAAAATATTCAGTGCAGTTAGTTTCTAAGGCTAAGGCCCCACATTGCAGAAACGCAGCTTTTTTTGTTGCAGATCTTGTTGCGTTTTTTTGAGCCAAAGCCAAGAATGTCTACAAATGGAATCGGAAATGTATAGAAAGCTCTTATACTTCTAACTTCTGCTCAATCTAGTCCGCAACCGCAACAAAATCTGCAACAAAAAAAGCTGCGTTTGCACAATGTGAGGCCTTAGCCTAAACCTACTATATACTATACTATCTAGACCTTTAATGTCAAGTGGGTGGTGTCAGGCAATTTATATATCATTATATTTTGATAGTTCAGACAGCAGTATCTAATATGTATATTTTTGTTTACATTAATTTTAAAAGGGAAAGGATTTATTTTTAACTTCTAGGTTTTTTATATATATATTTTTGCAATTTTTTATTCTTTCTAAAACTTTTTTTTTTTTTTACTGTCTAGAGATGAGCGAACACTAAAATGTTCGAGGTTCGAAATTCGATTCGAACAGCCGCTCACTGTTCGAGTGTTCGAATGGGTTTCGAACCCCATTATAGTCTATGGGGAACATAAACTCGTTAAGGGGGAAACCCAAATTCGTGTCTGGAGGGTCACCAAGTCCACTATGACACCCCAGGAAATGATACCAACACCCTGGAATGACACTGGGACAGCAGGGGAAGCATGTCTGGGGGCATAAAAGTCACTTTATTTCATGGAAATCCCTGTCAGTTTGCGATTTTCGCAAGCTAACTTTTCCCCATAGAAATGCATTGGCCAGTGCTGATTGGCCAGAGTACGGAACTCGACCAATCAGCGCTGGCTCTGCTGGAGGAGGCGGAGTCTAAGATAGCTCCACACCAGTCTCCATTCAGGTCCGACCTTAGACTCCGCCTCCTCCGGCAGAGCCAGCGCTGATTGGCCGAAGGCTGGCCAATGCATTCCTATGCGAATGCAGACTTAGCAGTGCTGAGTCAGTTTTGCTCAACTACACATCTGATGCACACTCGGCACTGCTACATCAGATGTAGCAATCTGATGTAGCAGAGCCGAGGGTGCACTAGAACCCCTGTGCAAACTCAGTTCACGCTAATAGAATGCATTGGCCAGCGCTGATTGGCCAATGCATTCTATTAGCCCGATGAAGTAGAGCTGAATGTGTGTGCTAAGCACACACATTCAGCACTGCTTCATCAAGCCAATACAATGCATTAGCCAGTGCTGATTGGCCAGAGTACGGAATTCGGCCAATCAGCGCTGGCTCTGCTGGAGGAGGCGGAGTCTAAGGTCGGACCTGAATGGAGACTGGTGTGGAGCGATCTTAGACTCCGCCTCCTCCAGCAGAGCCAGCGCTGATTGGCCGAATTCCGTACTCTGGCCAATCAGCACTGGCTAATGCATTGTATTGGCGTGATGAAGCAGTGCTGAATGTGTGTGCTTAGCACACACATTCAGCTCTACTTCATCGGGCTAATAGAATGCATTGGCCAGCGCTGATTGGCCGAATTCCGTACTCTGGCCAATCAGTGCTGGCCAATGCATTCTATTAGCTTGATGAAGCAGAGTGTGCACAAGGGTTCAAGCGCACCCTCGGCTCTGATGTAGCAGAGCTGAGGGTGCACAAGGGTTCAAGTGCACCCTCGGCTCTCCTACATCAGAGCCGAGGGTGCGCTTGAACCCTTGTGCAGCCTCGGCTCTGCTACATCAGAGCCGAGGGTGCGCTTGAACCCTTGTGCACACTCTGCTTCATCAAGCTAATAGAATGCATTGGCCAGCACTGATTGGCCAGAGTACGGAATTCGGCCAATCAGCGCTGGCCAATGCATCCCTATGGGAAAAAGTTTATCTCACAAAAATCACAATTACACACCCGATAGAGCCCCAAAAAGTTATTTTTAATAACATTCCCCCCTAAATAAAGGTTATCCCTAGCTATCCCTGCCTGTACAGCTATCCCTGTCTCATAGTCACAAAGTTCACATTCTCATATGACCCGGATTTGAAATCCACTATTCGTCTAAAATGGAGGTCACCTGATTTCGGCAGCCAATGACTTTTTCCAATTTTTTTCAATGCCCCCAGTGTCGTAGTTCCTGTCCCACCTCCCCTGCGCTGTTATTGGTGCAAAAAAGGCGCCAGGGAAGGTGGGAGGGGAATCGAATTTTGGCGCACTTTACCACGTGGTGTTCGATTCGATTCGAACATGGCGAACACCCTGATATCCGATCGAACATGTGTTCGATAGAACACTGTTCGCTCATCTCTATTACTGTCCCACAAGGAGATTTGCACCTGGGATTGCTTGATACCTGTAATATATACTGCAATATTTCTGTATTGGAGTATATGGATAATACAGACAGACAATAATGTACTAAAGGCCTATTACACATATGTACATAGAAGCTAGAAGGCTGTTGACTGGCCTGGCTACAATGGCAACCCCTTTGAACCCCATAACATCACTCTGGCTAGGAGTGGCTGAAGGGTGAATAAAGGGGCTCCCATCTAACCATCTGGATGTTGTGATCAATATTGATTACAATATCTGAGGGGTTAATTTAGAGTATAAAAAAATTTATGCAAAGCAAAAAAAAAAACAAAAAAAAACCAGCTTTCAAAAAACATTAAAGGGAGTTTTCCTTATCAAGGCAGGGGGAATTGAGTTGTTTTGCGCTCCGTTTTTGTGCTGTCAGAAGGGCTTGTCACAGCCGTGCCAATAGAAAAGACCATTCCATACACTCCTTGTTTATCAAAGTGAAAAAAAATTATTTCTTGTGCTTTACATCACATGGTGAAAGTACCTGTGTCCTGGCAACATGAAGAATTTTTTTTTAGTACACAATGTCAAATAATATAGGTATTACATGAAATTTTGAGATTTATCAATAAAGGTCTTAGTAGAATCCTAGGCATTTTGGTAGTTATAACCTTTTTCATTAGGAAAACCTTGTACAAACAGAGAGAAACCGAGGTAATCCGTGTGTCTGAGTACTACAGCCATGTCAGGGGTTATTAAAGAAAAGGTAGGAGAAGATAACCCGACCACAATAAGGGAATGATGGCTGAGCTTCAGAATATAGATAAAACACTGTAAAATCTATAACATTCTGCAATTTTTTCTTTAGATTTGCATATATGTTTAGTTATTAATTACCTACAAATTTAAATATTGTAGATAATTAATAAATATCTTCTATACTATAAATAACAACATGTTCTCACATTCCCTAATAGCTCAGTGTGTTATTAGGTTAATTCCCAAGTGAAACGTCATTAGTTCAAATCGAGGATCAGCCATGGAGATTTCCTAAGAAAAGAGAAACAGCATCAACCTTCTCATCAGTACTGGTCTCCTGGCCAAGAAAATTGCCAAACTGCATTATGTGAGTGCCATGACAATCGGAAGAATATGAAATGTAGTCTATTTATCCATTCATAAGCCAAGAGGTGGACGTTCAGGCAAAATATCGGTGTTAACAAGCTGGCTCATCACAAGGTCTATGGGCCCCTTCACACGGTGTAAGCGTGCCACTCATTTAGACCCGTACACGCAAGCGCTTCAAAACACATCCCATTCACTTCAATAGGAGCGCGTGTAAAGCCGGCTTTAAAGAGGACCTTTCACCATATCCGGGCACAGGCAGTGTTATATACTGCCAGAAAGCTGACAGTGCGCTGAATTCAGCGCACTGTCGGCTTTCCCGATCTGTGCCCGGTGTGAAGAGCTTACGGCCCGGTACCGTAGCTCTTCTATGGTCAGAAGGGCGTTTCTTACCATTAGCCAGAGACGTCCTTCTGCCTCGCGGCGCCTATCACGCTGTGCTGTGGAGCAGGGAGGAACGCCCCCTCCCTCTGCTCACACAGCTTGTCCGTAGACTAGCATTATCAGGAGAGGGAGGGGGCGTTCCTCTCGGCTCCACAGCACAGCGCGATTGGCGCCGCGAGGCAGAAGGACGTCTCTGGCTAATGGTCAGAAACGCCCTTCTGACTGTAAAGCGCTACGGTACCGGGACCGATAGCGCTTTACACCGGGCACAGATCGAGAAAGCCGACAGTGCGCTGAATTCAGCGCACTGTCAGCTTTCTGGCAGTATATAACACTGCCTGTGCCCAGATATGGTGAAAGGTCCTCTTTAAGCACGCTCCCATTGAAGTGAATGGGATGTGTTTTGAAGCGCTCGCGTGTACGGGTCTAAATGAGCGGCGCGCTTACGCCGTTTGAAGGGGCCCTATCAGTTCTGGAGCAACAAACATGGCAGTGGAGGTGGCTTGTATGTTTCATAATAGTGAGATCAGAGATGTCCATGCAAACACTTTGTGACGTGTTACATAAGTCTGGACTAGCTGCATGATAAAAGGTGAAGAAGCCTTGACTTCACTATCATCATAAAAAGTGTTGGCACGAGTTTGTAAAAAAAGTACTTAAAGTGGACACTAGAAGATTGGAAACGGGTGATTTGGAGCGATGAGATGAACGTCAATAGCTCTGATAGGTTCAAATGGGTCTAAAAGAAACATGGAAAGGCTAGTGGATTGAGAAACTGAAAACAAAAAACGCTAGTGGGAAAAAAAGAAAGCTAGTAGCTCCCTTTGAAATGAATGGGAGGTGTTTTTGTAGGCAGATTTTGAGGCGGATTCCGCCTCAAAAACTGCTGGCAAAAAACTCTGTGTGAACTAGCCCTAAGGAAACCAGTTCATATTTTGTTGATGCAGTTTTTGAAGCCAAAACAATGTGTGAAAACCTATCATGAATGATATTTCTCTTTATCCTAAGGTTTCTAATGTAATTAAAGGGGTATTTTGGTCGTAACAAGTTTTACTAATTCCATCCTAAGACGAATAGGTGGTGACTTTTGGTAAGTATTTTATATTCCATCTACTGTGAATACGCCAGACACTGTCTGTAGTATAATAAAAATGCTAGAGAATACCATCAAAGTGTTTGTCTTAAACACTAGATTTATTCTTCAAGGTTGTCCAGTTTTGTAGTCTGTAGCTGGCTGGCCATTAACTAGCCAAGGAAAGTGTGACAGCAGTAGGATTTATAGCCTTCTACTAGATGGCATTGTGCCATACCTGCTGATATAAAGGGAACGTCTATTCCAGAAAAGATAAAACATAATGTTTAGAAGCTGGTGTGAAACGAACATGCTGATGGCGCTTTTAAATATGCAATATTTTACCTTCTTTCATCCATTAGTCATAAGAAGAGTGATTGTGTAATACATATATATTAGAGATTAGCTGGCAATGCATTGCCTAGTTAGAGACACCCAATTATAGGATCACCAAGTAATTGTCCATATATGTGATTTTATACTTATACATTACTGGCTTTTATTATAAGCCAATGCACTTGTCACATGAATGTTTTGCATATATGTCTGTGAAGACACTTCCAACTATCTGGATTTTGCCTGATAATATATATGCGGTCAGTTTTATGAATGTGAACCTGAGGTTATCTGATGGCATTTAACAAAATCTCGGAAGCCAAGCCTTGTAAATGGTCACCCCTAGCATTTATGCTTTATCTTGCCAGACATTTCCCATACACAAGACGTATTCAGTGTTTGTAACTATTGCCATCTACTGGTCAAAGAAAGGAATACATGTATCTGCTTTTTTTTTTTTTTTTTTTTTTTTTTTTATAAATGTCCGTTTATTACTCAAGAATTTACCTTAAATGTTCCTAAAGTGTAAATGTGAGTGGAGTGATAGGATATGTTTGTTAAAGATGACTTCTAGCAGTAGGTTAATGTTTCATTACTAGGGGCTTATCCACAATTCTGAGGTAGGAAAATTATTCATTTTAGGTGTATACAATTGACAGTATGAATAACAGGGGATGGCCAAGAGAATCTCATAGATCATACAGATCTGATGTTGTAAACTGGGTGTGAATTAGCTCACCTATACCTTATTGAAGTGAACAACATCCTCCTAATGAGTGGACAAACCAGTGGAAAGCCAGCTATGAAAATGCATGGCGTTCAGCAATTATGGCCGGGGCCCCGTGTAGTGTAAATGCCGCAATTTAGCCAGTGAGGAAAAAACATGGCGCTTTACATTAACTGCAAAGTGGATGGGATTCTGACAAATCCTATCCACACATTACAGAACATAATCCACTTGTGTGGCCGATACAATGCCAATACAGAGGAGCTACTACAGAACAGTGTTACTAGACAGTGGCTGCTCTTGCTCCCTGTATGTCCTCTCTATTCCCATGATGAGGCATATATATATTAATTTCTGAAACGTGTAGGGTCTGGGACATGGTAATAATAGCCCACTCCTCCTTTATGCTGATGTGATCAGCCTGGCTTCTTAGTAAATATCTAAGGGGGTGTGGAGAATTTTATACAGGCAGAGCCTGATCAATTGTCCCCATGATAGTTCACAGAGACTTATATTATATATAGGGCAGAGCATCAAATAATTTCTATTGTACTCTCCTCTCCTGATTTTTATTATATAATATTCAGTAGTTCAGAACTCAGACAGCTGAATATTCAGTTTTAAGGGGTTGTGTTGGGTCATACTGAGGGAGAATCATATTGATTACCTCCAATATTCATCTACCAATACTCTGATAGAGTGGTAGTGGAGGAGCTGGTCATTATATGAAGGTCCCCTGATGTTCAATTCCCACCTCGCCGTATAACCTGCTATATATTATTTGAGGTGTTATATACTGCATATTTTCTGTTGATTACTTAGAAAAGAGATGCCACCAGCATGAAATATGGAAGAAGTCAAGCAAAAACAGATAGAGGCCACATAATGCTGTCTGCAATGTTCTGCTGGGAAACCTTGTGTTTAAGCATCATTTGGATACAGTGGTGTAACTAGGAATGGCGGGGCCCTGTGGCGAACCTTTGACATGCCCCCCCCCCCCCCCCCCCGACCGATGCCAAATTAGGCTGACATCATTATGAATGAAGACTTTTTGATAATTATACTTTTTTAGGGGACAAAGGGGACTTCTGATTGCTTCATCACTTGTTTAATAGTCTCGTAATTGCTTGTACAAGCGTATTAAGTGGAGAAGTCTCTATATAACAGGCCTGGAAGCCATTATTAGGCCCTCAGCTACCATAGTATTGCAGCTGAAGTGATGGATCAGCACTGACCATGATATCTAAAGGGTTAATGGCCCTTTCAATTGGAATTCTGTGGTGATCAACAGGATCTGCACATGATCCTGACCATAGACCATAGTACTCTTAGAATTTGTAGTCTTCTACTGCAAATTGCTGTGTGTCAGCAGCTGTAGATTCACCAGCGGCAATCCTGTGACAATCCCATCTACATGCTGCTGTATAAATACAGATACGTGTCTTTTTCACTGCTGTTTTAAATGTACAGTAAGACAACTACTGCTGTGGGTTTTACCTGTGAATTTTAACCTTTGCAATACCTAAATAGAAGTTGATTCCAGCCAGGTTTCGTGGAAAATTGAAAAATTCTTCTTTATTATTTAAAATAACATAACATGTATGACAGCACACATCTCAACAGGAGCATGGGCGTCAGACTGACGCGTTTCGGATTAGTTCCTTTGTCGAAGTCTGATCACTTCCGCTTTGTGTCTCCCCTGATATAGTATCTGAACACACCCCAACACAGGTGATTGACTCAATATAACAAACACATTAGATGTTAACACAACAGATGTTAACACAAAGGAGACACCAAGCACATACATAGTTAAAACCAAAAACAAAAAACACACAAAATAATCGTAATACACATATATTAAAAACAACACTCTATTACACATAGATCATAATAAACATATCCTCACAAGAAATACATAGACACAAAATTACCCAATATAGAAAAACTGAGATATGAGATACAACATACAATATATACATTTAACAGACATTAACTGACACAATGCTAGAGTTTGAAATATAAAATGCAAAGTACAATAACACCCAAATGGACTGTGACAATCTTGCTACCTGTATACACGCAACGGGTTAACTCCAGTGGAATATCCCCACAGTTGAAAAATGCCCTACTCAAAGATGGCCACTTCCTGAACAGAATATGGGAATGCGCATGTACATAAATAAATCACGTGATCAAACTCCACTTTTTCTATTGGATGACACGTTCTCATTGATGCTCCTAAGTACGTTCCCGGAGTGAAGATGAACATCACACACCGACATATCCTCTTATACAGAAGTATATCAAGAGCCCACTGGACGTTAATATTCTCTTATTGATGGATGGAATGGAAATGTCAGATGTCGGACAGATTCAATGACACTGTTAAGGTAAGTGTAGAATATGTGTAAGTTTGACATATAATAAATATGCAATATGATTTGCAATACCTAGTTTGAAAGCTGTGAGGGTAGTACAGAGAATTGCTGTTCAGATTGCAGCCACTGAGTAGTGTTTTTCAGTGGCGTAACTATTGTCTTGTGGGCCCTGGTGCAATCTTTTCTCCGAGGCCCCCTACCTCATCCCTACAGAGAATTCATGACAGTGATGGTTATTGGTGCTAAGGAGTTTAATAAACCTTAGTGTGGTTAGGGTAATCTGTGGTTCTCCTTGGTTTATGGGCTAGATGGAAGTTGCAATCTCAATACTGATGCCAGTGCTTATGGGCCCCCGGTGGCTCCTGGTTCGACTGCACCCCCTTAAGGTATGCCTCTGGTGTTTTTGCTATGTGTACCTTTACCCTTTCAATGACTTTTTTGTGTGTTCTCCGATGACATATCACATTGCAGTAAGTTACTGTATCAGTGTCAGATTGTGTTCACTAAAGGGGTTGGGCTTATAATGACACTTATTGTTGGGGTTCCCCTGCAATCAGGAGAATTGAGGATCAAAAGGTGATCTAAACTGCTATGCGGCTGCTGTGTTTGTCATCTCTGGCAGTGTCTACAGCCCCTTAGAAGCCATTGGTTACACAAGCACACTAATGCGCCATTCACTAGTAGGTTTTAGAGGGAATTTTGTTCCCTGTTATCCCTATTATTGGAGGACCTGACCAATCTGACACTTATTCCTTATCCTGTGGATAGGGGATACATGTCATGAGAGGCACAACCCCCTTAAACCGTGCTTCATCTTTATTTTAGTGCCTCAAGGGGGTTATTATTAACACTAGAAAGGTATGCATTATGGTTCTATATCCTCAATCTTAGGCTAAGGCCCCACGTGAAGTCCCGCAGCAAAAAAGCTCAGCGGAAAAAAACACAGTGGCAACGCATTGCGTTTCTTCGCACAGCGCTTTAGACAGAAAGTTCGCAGAGGGGAAACCACCAGCGTTGCTGTAGGTATAATTGACATTTTTGGAAATTGCCATGTGTCCGCACCACGGTTTTTACCACAATGTGGGCATGGGATTCGCTAGAATCCCATCCACTTTGCTCTGACTGTGAAACGGTGCAATTTTTTCTGCAGCGTGTACATAACGTTGGGGCCCTAGCCTTAAATGATATGAAATCTTCTGAATTTGATCTTAATGCATAATTCCAATGTAAAAAACAGTTAAATGTTTGCAAGAAACACATAGCTTTATAGCGCAGCATAACATATTCATAAAACAGGAATAAAAGTGCACAACAGCTATGAATAAAGATTAAAATCTAATAGAGAAAGATGGAAAGAAAGAAATCACACCCATTTAATATCCATGTTCATGCATTAAGATTGCTTGCTATATTACTATGGTTTATGTCATGCAAATAAGTATATTAGTGGAGACTTTTATAAACTTTCCTATGTGTCAAATGGATGGAATCTGTGGATTAAATGGTCAAACATAATAGGCATCTAAATAAATTAAGAAGACAAGTCTGTGGCTTTTTTCCCCATCAGTTGTGTGCTAGGCAGAATTTAATATATTACCACTTCATGATCTATAATTATGTCTTATTCCAATTGTGTGCACATTTTGAAGCAGTGGGATCTGTATTGAACAGATAAAATACTGTGCAGCCAAACCAAGTGTGTCCCTCAGTGATGGCTACAGATTAGTGCTGACCTGGAAATTCAGTCTCTGTATGCATTACATCATCACTATCGCTGGTCACAAATCTGCCCATTCTGTATTTAGGAGATAGAATAAATAATTATCCAGCACTTTATATATAGGTCATGAGCTACAAGTCATGGAAGCAAATAAACCTCTTCAAAGGGGAAAAAAGAAATCATTTTGGTGATCTCACTAAAGTTGTGAATATCATACTAAATATCATGGCTATGTATAGCTGGGAAGCATGATATATACATCATTAATGAGGACCTTTCACCAACTGGGGCACATGCGGTTTTATATACCACTAGAAAGCCGACAGTGCGCTGAATTCTGCGGTATAAGCTGTACTGTGAGAGCTGGAAGAAACGCCTCCCCAGTACTCATCTAAGGACGAGTATTATCAGGAGGGGAGGGGGCGTTCCTCCCTGCTCTCATAGTACAGCACTATAGGCGCTGCTGTGAGGAAAGGCGTTCCTGACTGACAGTCAGAAACGCCCTTCTGACTGTGAAGAGCTCTGGTACAGGCACCGATAGTTGTTCACCCGGGACACAGATCGTGAAAGCCAATAGTGAGCTGAATTCAGTGCACTGTCTGCTTTCTAGCGGTATATAAAACTGCATGTCCCCCAAGTGATGAAAGGTCCTCTTTAAAAATGTAAAACCAGTGTGCAGCATCCCAGTATTGTCTGGCAAAAGTTAATGTCATATTCTAGAATTAGTGTCTAATAGTAAATACAATTAGGATTACCTGTTTTGATGATCAATGGGGTTTCCCAGTAGTTGGATGACCAATGATCAGACACTAATCCATTATTATAGGAGGTAAGTGTTGATCTTAGGAAAATCCCTTTAAAGGCTAAAGCCCCACAGGACA
This sequence comes from Leptodactylus fuscus, assembly GCF_031893055.1. Lineage (NCBI taxonomy): Eukaryota > Metazoa > Chordata > Amphibia > Anura > Leptodactylidae > Leptodactylus > Leptodactylus fuscus. The sequence goes on along the minus strand of NC_134269.1, from coordinate 141,095,975 downwards.
TCCCACAGCAAAAAAAAGTGCTACGAGAAAAACCACAGCAGCAACACATCGCGGTTATTCCCGCAGCACTTTAGACAGAAAGTTCACAGAGGTTTCCTCTGTGGACTTTCTATTACAATTATACCAATGGTAAACTGCCAGTGTTTCCGTAGGTATAATTGACATGCTGCAATTTCCAGAACCGCGCCTTTTTGGAATTTGTGGCGTGTCCACACCGCCGTTTTTAACACAAAGTGGGCATGGGATTTGCCTGAATCCCATCCATTTTGACCTGACTGTAAAATGCCACGATTTTTCGCAAATTGCGGCATTTACATCCCGTGGGGCCTCGGCCTAAAGGTGATGTTTCACCTCCAAGAGCTCCAATTCCTTGCATCTTTCATTGATTCTAGCACAGTTGGAATTTTCGTTCTCTAGCTCCTACCTTTCTTGAGCAATTAGTGCTGTTAGTTTCAGCATCCATTATGCAAATTAGTCTCTACCGTCAGATGAGTTGTCAGGGACTGTATCAGCACAGAGTATAATTAACATACTAGGTACTGAAATTACATTGATTGATGAGGAACAGTGGGGATTCAGAAAAAAATTCCAACTCCATTAGAGTCATGGCGAAACACCTGTTGAATGATGCAAAGAACCAGTGGAGGTACAATTGTGAAAGCATTTAGTTAATACAGATGTATCCACATTTAAATGGGTTTTCAGTTAATAATAATAATGCATTTTATTTATATAGCGCCAAAATATTCTGCTGCACTTTTCAAGTCCTTAGGACAAGTTGCCCCTATACAGAGGAATGCTTATGCTGCTATTTTCGGCAGTGTAAAACAAGGTCCCACTGATCAGCAACTTACTCCTTATCCTTTGGATAGGAGATACCTTGTTCTAACTTTACCCTTTCAGCTGATCTCAGCTTGGTTGAGGAATGCAATTTGTCATAGAACCAATTCAATCAACACCTTTTGAATCCTTGAAAAACTGCAGTTTACACCCCTTTACACTAGGTCGCCAAAAATAGGCACAACAGAATAGTTAGTGTACACTTTGTGATATTTTATCATTATCACATTATCATGGATCCAGTCCATTCACATATTACACTATTAATTAAAGGAACTACATGTTACACTACTTTTTTCTGGTACTGGCTACCACAGAAGAAATAAGAAGCCATTAGCAACTTAGCCCAGCAAAGTGAACTGGTTGCCAGGGGTCTTAGGATATGTTCACAGAGTTTTTTGCTGGTGGATTTTGAGGCAGAATCTACCTCTTTCATTTAAGTTGGAGTCATATTTTATTCCTCTAGCAGAAAAAGTCAGGTAGAAAAAGGAAGTATCCAGACCCGCCATTAGGTTGGGGCCTCATAGTGTAAATACTGCCTGCAAAGTGAATGGGATTCTGGCTAATTCAATCCACACATTGCAGGAAAATATCCACAGTGGACATGCTACGATTTCAGAAACCGTCACATATTTGTAAATCACAGCATGTCTATTACGCCTACGGAAATTATGGCATTGTATAATTGAAGCAGAAAGTCTGCAGATTTTTCTGTGAAAAACACTGCAAGAAAAATCATGATGCGTTTCCACAGCGTTTTTTCCTGCAGCGCTTTTTGGCTGCAGCTCTCTATATAAGGTTTTAACTTTAGGTGGATTCTGCCTTGCAAAGCCCATTGATATCCACCTCCAAAAAGCCCTCAATCAGCTCAGCTTTAAGAAAATGAAGACCTTATGTAAAGCTAGAGATAATACTAATAGTTGAGTTACAGTGACGATAAACTTAAATTGGTTCCATGAGTACTACTTGAAACTATCATCCATTCATTGTAGACCCTGAATTGCATTTTAATAACTGAGTTTTAAAGGGATTCTGAGAAGCTGCTTCCTAGATGTCTTCTCTCCCTGATCCAGCTGCGTGTCTGAATGAACTTTGCTAGGCTGGTTTTAGAGTACAAGTCTTTGAAGAATGTGTACTATCAATCTGTTCTGGAAGTGGAATATTTTGTAGTGTTCCGTGGTATTCACAACAAGTAAACATATCTCTTGCCAGTTGGATATGCATCCCTTTGGCATAGATCAGTTGGCCGTCTACTCCTGTGACACAGTGTATCTTCTGCGTGACAGTTGTTCAGCCTTGTTATTGCCCTTTTGATGGTAAGTAATCCCAAAGGTAGGAAGAGAGTGAGAGATGGACTTCAGTAAAAGCTGCAAACTATATAATTTGGGAGCACCATGTTATTACAGCATATTAGTATCTTGAGGACAAATCTCTGGAATGTATCTATAAACAGATGGATGTGGTGAACCACAACTTCTGCTACTTCGGCTGAGGCCTCTCTGAGGGAGCCCTGTTTGGTATATAGAACACATGCTCTAGAAGGACAGGACTTCAATGTAACAATGAATACATTTCAGCCTACACCCTGGGGATCTGAGGTTTTAGAACTTTTAGTGCATGCTTTCAAGCTGAAAAATTCCCCATAGCAGTGCACACGGGAACAGTTGGACATCGCATGGTCTCTGATCCGTCTCCATTTAATTTAATCAAGGCGTATCAGCATTCTAGCGTGCAGTGATGGAAATATATTAAATGAGTTTATTATTTAAAAACTTGTTGGAAGTCAGATTACCTCCTGGTTATAAGAAGAGTGAGCCATGGTGAGAATGAGTCTTAGATTAATGACTTGGCTGTTGTATAACATATTTTTTAATAACTCTACTGCCTGCCTTAGTCACTCATTTGCATGGCATATTGTGCCTCTGGAAAACAAGTCATTTATAGTTCTCTAAATGAATTTTAAAAAATTGGCAACTGTAAGTAATGTGAATAAATTTAGTACTGACATTTACTAGTATGAAAAGATTGGATAGGAAAGTGCAGTTGGATGGAGGTTGTATTTTTGGAAAACCCTTTTTCACACTACTGATCTTAAGGTAAGACCAGAGGGGAATTTCAGCATGACAAGGCAAACATTAAAATCAATTTGTATCCCTAGTTTCCAATGGGTGTCTTTAGTTCTTGAGTCTTGGTAGAGGAAGTTCATAGCTATGATTGAAAAGAGTGGAAGTTGACTACGGAGTAGTTAACCAGCCTCCTGTAATGTGCAGCTGGCTAGTTCTAGTACCATTACATTTTTTCTTACATTATTAATAGTGATCTCTCATTTTACTACAGTTGTGAATCATAAATGTAATCTTCAGTAACTTAGACACTTAAGCCCGGTTCACATCTGTGTTTGGGCTATTCCATTCAACAATCCGCATGAAATATGTGGAGGGAAAAGTCCTGCAAGCAGCACTTTTCCCTCTGCATTTTTTGTGCAGAAACCACCTAGACTCCATTATAGTCTACGGGGTCCGCAAATTTCCTTAGGTAATTATGCGGATAAGTTTCTGTTCAGGGATCCCAAAGCGGACTCACCGAATGGAAACCTGAATGCAGATCTGAACCTTACAGCTGCATTTTGAAGCATTACAAGCTATGCACACCTTCTGGCTGTGTAATAGACTAAACAAACATATTTGTAATTGTGTTTTATGAAATATTTTTTCCATTTGTCTTCTACAGTTTGCACGTATTCAAACACAATGCAGACTGCTCAGTTCTGTTCTTTGAAAAATCAAACAGTGTAGCAGTCTAACACAGCAGAGCAAAGGAATTGACCAAGCCATCCGGTAACTCATCTGCTGGAATTCACAGCAAATTAGATTGAGCAGTCTACTATACAAGGAACATTTAAATTAAAAAAAAATTGCATATATTCTTATGCTGTCACTCTTTCAGTTTTGACCTTTATGTGCCAATATGACTAACTTCTGTGAATCCCAATTGCAGTTGAACCTTAACCTGAACAAGCTACAAGTGAGCTTTGTCTAGTGCTAGTGATGTTGGACCTCTTACTTCTTTATTAATTTAGCATTAATTAAACTGGGCATCCAGCCAGGTAAATGTTGAAGATTGGTAGGTTCCATTAGAATGAGTGTATGAAATGTGGAAAATTGCACCGTTAACATTAATTCTCCAGTACCTGCAGTTCATTGTTCTGATTCTATTATTGGGATTGTACTTTGAGTGGGGAGTCTGAGTCAAGAAGGCGTAGGAGACTAAAATCACCTGCATCTTCCATGTAATTTGTCCACAACTTGATGGTCTCGCAGGACAACAGTGTTGAACTGAAATACCTCCTTGGCACTATCCAGTACAAGAGTCCAGTCACACGGAGTAAACGTGCCCTCATTTTGGCACAATACACGGGTAAAGAATACAATTGTAAAAATAAGACTCCCATTGACTTCAATGACATATTTTTTTTTTACACGTGTAAAAAAAAAAAAAAAGCTTAAAAAAACACATCGCTGGTCAATGGGAGTCTTATTTTTACACGTGTAAAGAATACACGTGTATTTTACCAGAATGAGTGTGCGTTTACTCCGTGTGAATGGACCCTAAGATTGCTTATGGCCAATTCAGATAGAGGAGGAATATAAGGCAATTGCTGTATATGCAATTTTGTATTATATTATTATTTCATTAATGTAGCTTTAACTAGCCAGAGATTAATCTATATTTCAGTATTTGATTTAGTAATGGAAGCCATGATGTTTTAGAAAAAAAAAAAAAAAAGACTGATGGCACTTGTAACCTTTGCGGTGAACGATACTTAGCTGGGTCACTGGCACAAGTCGTAAGATGGTAAGTTCCCTTTGGCTTTTCACATGAAAATGTGGTCGGCACCCTTGTATGTTGTCTTTGGACTTCAGAAACGGCAATTGACAGTGAGGTTTGTTGATTTTACTTCTCAGTTGAAACAAAGCATTGTAGGATACTGGCATGTAAAGTTGTTCTGCAAATACGCAAGAGAATCTAAAAGTGGAATCTTTGGGAGGCACACAAGTCTCATGATCTTGACATGTTTTCCTTCAAACACTAATATAATTAGTAGTTTAAGTTCTTTTGAGACAGGGGAATTACAGGGAATATACAGTAGACTTCAATGCAGAGTGTTTATAAAAGATACACTAAGGGTACAAAGTGTTTTCAATGACCAGCTCAGGTCAAAATATATATTTCACGGGGGTCCAAACTAACCTCTGAGCAACATTGGCACGCAAAACGTTCTATCATTGGAAAAAGTCATTTTTAACTAAGCACATCCTTGCATAGCCTTTAGAAAGGCTATTCCACACATACCTTTTGTATGTTAATCCCCTCAGTAGTCTTTGAATAAGTCAGTTTTTATTCATGTGTTAAATAACTTCTCCATGCATCGGAAGTGTCTGTGATCACAGTTTGCTCTATGTGTATGTACATCAGAGATGAGTCATTAGCACTAGAGATGAATGAGTAGTATTCGATCGAGTAGGTATTCGATCAAATACTACGGTATTCAAAATACTCGTACTTGATCGAATACTACTCGCTATTCGAATGGAAAAATTCGATACAGAACCAGTGTTGATTGGTCGAATGCTATACAGTCGGCCAATCAACGCTGGTTCTTCTCTTACCTTTAGAAGTCTTCTCCGTGCAACGTCCCCGCGGTGTCTTCCGGCTCTGAGTTCACTCTGCCAGGCATCGGGCCTGGGCAGAGCCAACTGCGCATGCCCGCGCTACAAGAAAATGGCCGCTTTGACTGTAAGTGGCCATTTTCTTGTAGTGCGGGCATGTGCAGTCGGCTCTGCCCAGGCCCGATGCCTGGCGGAGTGAATTCAGAGACGGAAGACGCCGCGGGGACACTGCACGGAGAAGACTTCTCGGAGAATCCAGCCCGACCCTCACTCGTGGACTTGGTAAGTTCAATTTGATCGAATGTTGCCTACCCCTGAAACGAGCATTTTTCCCCCATGGAGTATAATAGGATTCGATATTCGATTCGAGTAGTCGAATATTGAGAGGCTACTCGAAACGAATATCGAATATCGAACATTTTACTGTTCACTCATCTCTAATCAGCACAGAAGCCTCTGCTGTACATACACATAGAGAATAGCAAACAGTGCATACAGACACTTCCAGGGTGCACAGAGAAGCTAATTAGCATATGAATAAAAACGGACTTATTCAAAAACTACTGACGCTAGGTTCACACTAGCGTTCAACTGTCCGTTCTGAGCTTTCCGTCTTCTGCATGCCAGAAGTCGGAAGGCTCAGACCGGGTCCGGCTGTGAGCGGCGGTGAGCGTTTTAGGTTCTCTGCCGCGAAACCGGATTTTTTTTATCCAGACACAGAGTACTGCATGTCCAAATCTGTGTCCGGATTATAAAACCCGGTTTCGCGGCGGAGAGCCTAAAACGCTCACCGCCGCTCACGGCCGGACACATCTCTCACCCATTCAAATGAATGGGTGAGAGAGACTCCTGCAGGTTTCCGTCTCCTGCCTCTGTTTTAGGCAGGAAACGGAAACCTGCAGAACGGAGTTCACAACGCAGATGTGAACGAGCCCTGAGGCGACATACAAAAGGTACATGTGAAATAGTCTTTCTAAAGGCGATGTAAGGATGTGCTTAGCTAAAAATGACGTTTCCCAATGATAGAGCCCGTTTAAAGTCAGGACCATTAACCACCCTAGCTCATCCAATATTGTTTTAGTCTATGTCTTTCGCTCTACAAGTTGCAGCTGTTTGTCTCATGTGTATACTACTATTTTAAGAGAGTTCATGGAGCCCTTTAATACTGCAGAATAAAGAACAATTTTCTTTATTTTTGAATATCAAGATATCAATGTAATGGTCACACAATCACCTCCAATAAGTGTGGGGGGCATCAATATTTATTTTATAGCACTCCAAAGACATACCGAGAGGGAATTTAGACTGATTTTAAGTCCTACTTGGGATAGTCATGACTATATCTGTAAAGCTCTACAGAATATGTTGGTTCTATTTTAGTGAGAAAAATAAATAAATATACTACTCTATAACATATGTTAATATAAATTGTAATATCTAAATATGAAACAATTGTCTAACCCTCAGACATTTAGTAATCCCTCTATGTCAGTTTTTTTTTTTGTGCTAGTATGCGGATGTAACACCTGGAAGCCTAATGAACCACAGGAGGTCTAGGTGTTTTGTCCGTAATATGGGTGCCAAAAAGCACCCATATTGTGCCTGCCCAAAAGCAGTCTTACGTATATTCCAGTCTTCAATTTGCTAAATAAAATGTTAATCGCTAATCCAATCTATATTGGTGAATTCATTACCAATTCAGTTGTATTCCCCATACATGCGTGCTTAAGACTGCTTATCTTCACTGAATATTTTGATATTCAAAGCCAAGGCAAGAAAAAGAGAGAAGTGTTACCATCTGGCAATCATTCAATGGAGTTCTACAAAGAATAACATCCAGTGATGAAGCAATGGGACTTTTCAATTTCAGTGTCTGCTGAGGTATACCAGGCTCATTTATCTTTTCTGCTTAACTCTGCATATTCCTTGTGTAGAGGAAATATCAGGATGCTGCTGTACTCGGCTCGACTCTTCTGGTTTGATACTAATACAACTCAGCAGATTTCTAGGGGCTCACTTTACAAATGCACTTAAAGTACCCAGCAGAGAATCTTTCTTTAATGTGTGATATTTTGCTGATCAGTAGGGGTCCCATGTGTCGGTCCCCCACTGAATTTTTTTTTTTTTTTTATTGATGACCTATTCTGAGGACAACTCCTTTATGTCTTATATCAGCAAAAATTACTAGCAGTAAATTATATAAGACTTATAGCAGAGAGCAAATTAAGGATCTTATGTTCGCTGTTACTTGGTACGTTTTTAAAGCCTATTACTGTTGTCTACACTAACTCAGCACAGCTCACTGACTGGTGAGGAGCAGGTCCCTGTCAGTTCCAGATTTGACACTGATAATGGCAGCCTTGCGTTAGCAGGAAAGTCTCCATGGCTAGAAAGGTTGTAGGATCTGTGATGATGTAATCACCAAGAATTCACAGATCCTTCCCTGCAGCAGTGCAGGTGAAGTTCACACTATTGCTTAGTATCCAATTGGGGATTTTGTTCCCTATTCTGCTTGAAAAATGAAATAATGTTTGTAGGACTTTTCTCTCCGCATCTTTTGGGTGGAGACCCGGCAGACCCCATTATTGTCTATCGGGTCCGCTGGTTTCCATGGGTAACTGTTTTTTAAGTGGATTGGACTTCCGTTTTTGGGGACCTCAAGCGGACCCGAAGAACGGAAACCTGAATGCTGGTGTGAACCTAGCGTAAGCCAGAGACTGAAGGTGCGTGCTTTAATATGGAGGTATCATAAACTGGTACTAGAGGTAGAAGGCTCTTCTCTTATGTCCTCTCTCCTCTCAGTGTGGAATTGGGGAATGATTTGCTGTAAGTGTGGAAGGTTTTATGAGGGAGGAAGTGTGGAAGGTTTTATGAGGGAGAATGCTGCTATCAGTGAACTAGAAGTGGAAAGCTGGGGGACTGCATCTGCAGTCAGGAGAGGGGAAGGTTGGGGTGCAAAGCTGCTACCAGTGATACTGTATTGTGATTTCTGCAGATGTATTTTGTGCTGTACTGTAGCATTTGGTTGTAACTAGTCAGGGTATTATGTAGCTTACCATTCCATTTGTTTGGTACTCTGTGGAAGTATTGTTTTGCCCCAGCATTATTTTTTATACCGGTGAGGCTTGAGTCAAAAAAGTTTGAGAAGCCCTGCTCTAGCTTGTGTAGTCCAGGGACTCAAACTTGTGCTTTACCAGTGGCATTCTGAATGACTGAATCTGGAATCACATACACAAAAACATAGTCTATAAGCAGTCACAGTACTGACGTCCACAGAACCCTACATCAAACCAGTCAATGGCTCACTTATTATTTGCAGCACCCTTCACTTCACTACTGTATGGGAATCTTTTCCCCTTCCCTAGAAGCAGCTAAGCTTTCCCAGATAAGTGTAGTGTTCACAAAACTGCTTCCTGTATAGCACTGCTAGTGTAAGACTGTGCTAGGTTTCTGAAGTAGCATGACACATTGCATTTCTCCCTTACCTGAAATAAGCCAGAGATGTCCCATGTCCCCTGTTTGCCCCCTGCCCAACCCACCCAATTTCTCTCTTGTCCTCTGTCCTAATTATGCACTGCTTTTTAGCTGCTTCTGCACTTCTCTGTCTTTTTTACTCTATCTCTTCCCTGCTCATTTAGTAATGGCTCCCCTTTCCTATTTTCTGGGAAAACGAGCGTGCGTGCGTGTGTCTGTGCGCGCGCGTGATATGCAGTAGCATATATGTGAGTGTGGGTAAATGCATATAAAATGTGTTATTACTGTACATAGTGCATAGTAACATTGTATCTATATATAACATTATATATAGTGTGAGGAAGTTAGCTTGGTAGAAGCAGTGGTGCGGACCCAAACAGTCAAGACAGGGACACAAAATGCAGCAAACTGGATTATTTACAAAAAAAACAGGAAATTAAATAAACCTTGACTTCAGGTACAAAATATGTGAACAAAACAAAATACAGCCTTAACTTCGGTAAAACAAAATAAATACCTGCTCGTCTGAGCCACTAGCTAAACAGTAGGTTAACCTAACTATACGTGTGGCTTACTTCCACCCACACGAACCAAACAAGCGCAATTTTGTCTCGCCAGACTCAGGGTAACAGGATAGAACCATACACCTCCTTTTACTTCATGGAACTGCCATGAACTGCAGTGTCTGCAGCATTTTATGGGTCCGTAATGAGCCCAGGATCTACACCTGGGCTGAGGCCTACTCCAGATCCACCCTGGACCACACACATGTCAGAAACCTGGGGCTGATATATCTGGAGACTCTGTCTATCACCTCCTCACTATATATATACAGTGTATATATATATATATATATATATATATATATATATATATATATATTAGCATTACAGATATTAATAGTCATGGGGGGGGCATGAATAGAGGAGGATTAGTTTTAAGGAGCCTAACTGCTGAATAATTCAGTTGATGAATTTTGATAGCCCTGCCTCAAGAGATGCGTCTTTAGGATGCACTTGAATCTGTAGACGATGATTTTCTGGAGTAAAGCATTTTGGAGGAATCTTGGATATGGGAGTCGGAGGTTCTGATAATAGAGGATGTTAGTTTTAGATCATTGGCCAGAAGGAGAGGACAGGTTGGGTGATAGACAGAGATGAGGGAACTATCAGGAGGTGCAGATCAATGGAAAGTGTTGTGGATGAGGGTGATTCATAATGAATAGGCGGCCAGTGCAGTGACTGCTACAGATCAGAGGCATCAGTGGTAGTGTTTAGAATTTGGCAGATTTGTAGTAGCAATGTGCAGTACATTATTTGTGGATCGGGTTCGCAGACCCCCATCCAGAGATGCCATAAGAATTCCACACAGGAGTATGAGCATGCTGCAGATTTTCCTTTTGGTGTTTTTTTTTTTTCTTGACCAAAAATGGTCCAAACCAACAAATTGAACTTTAAATTATTAATTTAACATAGAAGGATTGCACTACCCAGCAAGTGTGACCCTAAGGGTTGGTTCACACTAGCGCTTGTATTCCGTCCACAAGGAGTCCGCATGGAGACTCCCCGAACGGAATACCAACACTAATGCAAGCATTGTGCAGTTAAGCACATGGAGCCCATAGACTATAATGGGCTCCGTGTGCTTGCCGAGCATTGCCCGCACAATTCATTCGTGTGGGCAGTGCGCGGCAAGCACACGGAGCCCATTATAGTCTATGGGCTCCATGTGCTTTGCAAGCACATCACTTGCAATTGCGATTGCATTCCGTCCGGGGGGATCTCCATGCAGACTCCTTGCGGACGGAATACAAGCGCTAGTGTGAACCAACCCTAAAGCACAGCACCAACAGAATATTAAAAAACATGCATGGTTAATAGAATCCAGATTCCCAAACCATAGCATATATAAGCCAGGAATTTACAAAAATATAAGCCATCACCTAAATTTGGATTTTACCATACAGATGCACACCAGCCATTTTGTATGTTGTAATTGTGATTAGCTGTGAACTGTACAAATGGATAGGAAAAGGAAATCCTGAATCTGGATCAGGTACCTCAAATAACTCACCAGGGTGGAATCAGTCGTATAATGAGGTTGCCCTGTATAATAAATTGGCTACATTATATAGGGGACCATACTATAATGCCCTCATACAGAGTAAACCTAGACATCCCTAGATTCATAACTCAGGACCGCAAGCCTAAACAGATGCCATAGTGACTGGAGCCTGATCCTAGATGTGTTAACCCTAAAAGACTCTCTCACCTAGTGCCTCTTTTGAAATAGTTGACAAAAAAAGCCAGAAAAAGATCTGTATTGGTTAGCATTTTACGCCATTTTAATGTTTTTGGCATTTTTTTTTTTTAATTCACACAATATTTTTTACTATCTCTAAGCAGCCTGTTGTCAACTCTAGCTTGGAGACAAGATGAGATATGGTTGGGCGTGAAGGCATACAGGTTTTGTATTGTATCCTGTGGCACATTTGTTTGCAGATACTGCACACTCCTAGATTGCTGAAGCTGGCATCCTAGCTGGTACCATAAATTGATTGGTGATAAATCTGGAGACTGAACAGACAAGGGAAGTGTTTCAGTCTCTTGAAAATGTGTGCTGGCAAGGTTTTCCTGCTTAAAAAAGGTAGTGTGAACAGAGTCCTGTGAGACATCATATGTGGCCGCAGGTTGCACTGTACATATCACTGAGCTGTTAGTGTCCCTTGTACTAGGGGTGACCGACTGTCGTTTGTGATGGCTCACTATTCCATAACAAAAGCAAGATTGAAATGTTGACCATGAGGCCTCCACACTTGAAACCGACCATCATCAGATACCTGGATTTGTTGCTGAAAATGATATGGTTCTAGATTGTAGCGTTACAGATTTTCCTGTTCACTGCAAAAGAATGCAACTGTGGCTGGCTGTCAATAGTAAAAAACCTAATTGGTGGTATGACACTAAATATCCTTCAGCTAAACACCTGGAAATGGTCTGGGCAGGTATAGGGATATGTGATGTAGGTGGCCCCCCGCCTCCAGACATGGAAACTGTGGGAACTGCTTGTGCTTGTTGACTTCTCTACTGGTGGTCTACTGGTTCATTATGCGTGCATATCTTTATGTAGCCACTGTTACCAATATCTACTAACACCTCGGTCAGAATAACCTAGATGGTGGACAGTTTGCCGAAACAACCACCCTACTTCTCAATCTGAAAATGCACCACTTCTCAAAGTCTGTCAACTGGGCAAAATGTCTTTGAGTTTGGATAAGCACTTTTATGCCCTCTGTGTCTAATAAGACCACATCTGGAATAATTTCCATATCTCCCTGAAACATAACTGCACGCCAGGTTTTATAGAAATCCAACATTTCTGGCTGGGCTTGTTGTTGTTGTTGCTATTATAATTATTATTGTTGTTGTTGTTATTATTATTATTATTATATATTTTTGTTAGTCCTTAATTGTGCAGTTTATTTCCGCTAATAGGAAAGTAATTTTCCTGTAAAACAGAATAACTAAATCATAATATATCAATATGCACAAATGAATGAGTCAGCCTGAGTATTATGATATTAGTATGAATACAGGGGTCTTACACAATATCACTATACCTTTGTCATTATTTATTAATGTTCTCTTTCGGCAGGGGTAGTGATACAAGACCTTTTGGTTGGCACGGTAGTGGAAAACTTTACCGACCAAACTTTTCACATTCGTAGAATAAATTCAAAAGTGTAAATATAATATCGGAATTCAGTGGCCTTGCTGTAAAGTGCAAGCAAGCAACCACATTTCTATTGCTGTGGAAAACTTTGGACTACTCTATGATTACACCAAAAACTGTGTTCCCAAATCTGCTTATGCAAAGAATCCAAGTAGTTTAGGGAAACCGCATTAAAAGGTTTGTTTTCGTCAATTAAGATGGTTTATTCTGGCAAGCTGATAGGATACAACTGTAGAAAACAAGATGAGGGGTCTGGAGTGGTGCTGGCTGGGAAGACGCATATATGTGCCAAAAACTGAATGTCAAACCAACCTTTGTAGAGCTGGGTATTTACATTGTATACGCTGTGTGCAATTGTTACATTATATATGGAGTTTTTCAATTGTTATAACAATGTACAAAAACTTTATTTCCTTGTGTTGCATAATTTTTTTTGAAGAAGTACATTTTGCTTGTCATTCCCTCATCCACTCCACCTGAGCTTGTGATAAGTCAAGGGGAACTAGAATATTAGGTCGAAAAAGTTCTAGATTCCTGTTGGGTACAGAACTCCATCCAGTACCTGGTATATTGGAAGGGTTATGGCCCTGAGGAGCGGACGTGGGTCCCTGGCAAAGACCTTCATGTGCCTTGCCTCATTAAGTTGTTTCACTAACAGAACCCTTCTAAACATGGGTTGTCTGATGAGGATCCAGTGGCCCCCTGGGGCTACTGTTACGTCTGTTCGAACTTCAGCGTCATCATGCTGTGGCGCAGAAGGCGTGTTCAGTTTTGATTCTTTGCTTAAGGTTCTTCTTGTGTTGTCTGAACACTGTCCTATTCCCTCGCCTTGGTAATTGATTTACCACTAGAGATGAGCGAACACTAAAATGTTCGAGGTTCGAAATTCGATTCGAACAGCCGCTCAATGTTCGTGTGTTCGAACGGGTTTCGAACCCCATTATAGTCTATGGGGAACAGATACTCGTTAAGGGGGAAACCCAAATCCGTGTCTGGAGGGTCACCAAGTCCACTATGACACCCCAGGAAATGATGCCAACACCTCTGGAATGACACTGGGACAGCAGGGGAAGCATGTCTGGGGGCATCTAACACACCAAAGACCCTCTATTACCCCAACATCACAGCCTAACAACTACACACTTTACACACTCAATACCACCTCTCTGACAGTAGGAAAACACCTTGAAACATGTGTATTTGGCACTTGCAGTGAGGAGAGCTTGTCACCAGCAGTGAATTTGGCCCTTGTAGTAAGTTGAGGTTGGCACCAACATTTGTTTTGAAAATCAGGGTGGATTGAGCCTCTAACCAGCAGAGTTTGGGCAAATTCATGGTGGAGGGAGCCTCTAAAAACCCCAGTTTGGACCAATTCATGGTGGAGGGAGCCTCTAACCAGCCCAGTTTGGGCAAATTCATGGTGGAGGGAGCCTCTAAAAAACCCAGTTTGGACCAATTCATGGTGGAGGGAGCCTCTAACCAGCCCAGTTTGGGCAAATTCATGGTGGAGGGAGCCTCTAACCAGCCCAGTTTGGACCAATTAATGGTGGAGGGAGCCTCTAACCAGCCCAGTTTGGACCAATTAATGGTGGAGGGAGCCTCTAACCACCCCAGTTTGGACCAATTCATGGTGGAGGGAGCCTCTAAACAGCCCAGTTTGGGCAAATTCATGGTGGAGGGAGCCTCTAAAAAACCCAGTTTGGACCAATTCATGGTGGAGGGAGCCTCTAACCAGCCCAGTTTGGACCAATTAATGGTGGAGGGAGCCTCTAAACAGCCAAGTTTGGACCAATTCATGGTGGAGGGAGCCTCTAAAAACCCCAGTTTGGACCAATTCATGGTGGAGGGAGCCTCTAACCAGCCCAGTTTGGGCAAATTCATGGTGGAGGGAGCCTCTAAACAGCCCAGTTTGGGCAAATTCATGGTGGAGGGAGCCTCTAACCAGCCCAGTTTGGACCAATTAATGGTGGAGGGAGCCTCTAACCAGCCCAGTTTGGACCAATTAATGGTGGAGGGAGCCTCTAACCAGCCCAGTTTGGACCAATTAATGGTGGAGGGAGCCTCTAACCACCCCAGTTTGGACCAATTCATGGTGGAGGGAGCCTCTAACCAGCCCAGTTTGGACCAATTCATGGTGGAGGGAGCCTCTAAAAAACCCAGTTTGGACCAATTCATGGTGGAGGGAGCCTCTAAACAGCCCAGTTTGGGCAAATTCATGGTGGAGGGAGCCTCTAAAAAACCCAGTTTGGACCAATTCATGGTGGAGGGAGCCTCTAACCAGCCCAGTTTGGACCAATTAATGGTGGAGGGAGCCTCTAAACAGCCAAGTTTGGACCAATTCATGGTGGAGGGAGCCTCTAAAAACCCCAGTTTGGACCAATTCATGGTGGAGGGAGCCTCTAACCAGCCCAGTATGGACCAATTAATGGTGGAGGGAGCCTCTAACCAGCCCAGTTTGGACCAATTAATGGTGGAGGGAGCCTCTAACCACCCCAGTTTGGACCAATTCATGGTGGAGGGAGCCTCTAAACAGCCAAGTTTGGACCAATTCATGGTGAAGGGAGCCTCTAAAAACCCGTTTGGACCAATTAATGGTGGAGGGAGCCTCTAACCAGCCCAGTTTGGACCAATTAATGGTGGAGGGAGCCTCTAACCAGCCCAGTTTGGACCAATTAATGGTGGAGGGAGCCTCTAACCACCCCAGTTTGGACCAATTCATGGTGGAGGGAGCCTCTAAACAGCCAAGTTTGGACCAATTCATGGTGGAGGGAGCCTCTAAAAACCCCAGTTTGGACCAATTCATGGTGGAGGGAGCCTCTAACCAGCCCAGTTTGGACCAATTAATGGTGGAGGGAGCCTCTAAACAGCCAAGTTTTGGGAAATTCATGGTGGAGGGAGCCTCTAACCAGCCCAGTTTGGACCAATTCATGGTGGAGGGAGCCTCTAAACAGCCCAGTTTGGGCAAATTCATGGTGGAGGGAGCCTCTAAAAAACCCAGTTTGGACCAATTCATGGTGGAGGGAGCCTCTAACCAGCCCAGTTTGGACCAATTAATGGTGGAGGGAGCCTCTAACCAGCCCAGTTTGGACCAATTAATGGTGGAGGGAGCCTCTAACCACCCCAGTTTGGACCAATTCATGGTGGAGGGAGCCTCTAAACAGCCAAGTTTGGACCAATTCATGGTGGAGGGAGCCTCTAAAAACCCCAGTTTGGACCAATTCATGGTGGAGGGAGCCTCTAACCAGCCCAGTTTGGGCAAATTCATGGTGGAGGGAGCCTCTAAACAGCCCAGTTTGGGCAAATTCATGGTGGAGGGAGCCTCTAAAAAACCCAGTTTGGACCAATTCATGGTGGAGGGAGCCTCTAAACAGCCAAGTTTGGACCAATTCATGGTGAAGGGAGCCTCTAAAAACCCGTTTGGACCAATTCATGGTGGAGGGAGCCTCTAACCAGCCCAGTTTGGGCAAATTCATGGTGGAGGGAGCCTCTAAACAGCCCAGTTTGGGCAAATTCATGGTGGAGGGAGCCTCTAACCAGCCCAGTTTGGACCAATTAATGGTGGAGGGAGCCTCTAACCAGCCCAGTTTGGACCAATTAATGGTGGAGGGAGCCTCTAACCACCCCAGTTTGGACCAATTCATGGTGGAGGGAGCCTCTAAACAGCCAAGTTTGGACCAATTCATGGTGGAGGGAGCCTCTAAAAACCCCAGTTTGGACCAATTCATGGTGGAGGGAGCCTCTAACCAGCCCAGTTTGGACCAATTAATGGTGGAGGGAGCCTCTAAACAGCCAAGTTTTGGGAAATTCATGGTGGAGGGAGCCTCTAACCAGCCCAGTTTGGACCAATTCATGGTGGAGGGAGCCTCTAAACAGCCCAGTTTGGGCAAATTCATGGTGGAGGGAGCCTCTAAAAAACCCAGTTTGGACCAATTCATGGTGGAGGGAGCCTCTAACCAGCCCAGTTTGGACCAATTAATGGTGGAGGGAGCCTCTAACCAGCCCAGTTTGGACCAATTAATGGTGGAGGGAGCCTCTAACCACCCCAGTTTGGACCAATTCATGGTGGAGGGAGCCTCTAAATAGCCAAGTTTGGACCAATTCATGGTGGAGGGAGCCTCTAAAAACCCCAGTTTGGACCAATTCATGGTGGAGGGAGCCTCTAACCAGCCCAGTTTGGGCAAATTCATGGTGGAGGGAGCCTCTAAACAGCCCAGTTTGGGCAAATTCATGGTGGAGGGAGCCTCTAAAAAACCCAGTTTGGACCAATTCATGGTGGAGGGAGCCTCTAACCAGCCCAGTTTGGACCAATTAATGGTGGAGGGAGCCTCTAAACAGCCAAGTTTGGACCAATTCATGGTGGAGGGAGCCTCTAAAAACCCCAGTTTGGACCAATTCATGGTGGAGGGAGCCTCTAACCAGCCCAGTTTGGGCAAATTCATGGTGGAGGGAGCCTCTAAACAGCCCAGTTTGGGCAAATTCATGGTGGAGGGAGCCTCTAACCAGCCCAGTTTGGACCAATTAATGGTGGAGGGAGCCTCTAACCAGCCCAGTTTGGACCAATTAATGGTGGAGGGAGCCTCTAAACAGCCAAGTTTGGACCAATTCATGGTGGAGGGAGCCTCTAAAAACCCCAGTTTGGACCAATTCATGGTGGAGGGAGCCTCTAACCAGCCCAGTTTGGGCAAATTCATGGTGGAGGGAGCCTCTAAACAGCCCAGTTTGGGCAAATTCATGGTGGAGGGAGCCTCTAAAAAACCCAGTTTGGACCAATTCATGGTGGAGGGAGCCTCTAAACAGCCAAGTTTGGACCAATTCATGGTGAAGGGAGCCTCTAAAAACCCGTTTGGACCAATTCATGGTGGAGGGAGCCTCTAACCAGCCCAGTTTGGGCAAATTCATGGTGGAGGGAGCCTCTAAACAGCCCAGTTTGGGCAAATTCATGGTGGAGGGAGCCTCTAACCAGCCCAGTTTGGACCAATTAATGGTGGAGGGAGCCTCTAACCAGCCCAGTTTGGACCAATTAATGGTGGAGGGAGCCTCTAACCACCCCAGTTTGGACCAATTCATGGTGGAGGGAGCCTCTAAACAGCCAAGTTTGGACCAATTCATGGTGGAGGGAGCCTCTAAAAACCCCAGTTTGGACCAATTCATGGTGGAGGGAGCCTCTAACCAGCCCAGTTTGGACCAATTAATGGTGGAGGGAGCCTCTAAACAGCCAAGTTTTGGGAAATTCATGGTGGAGGGAGCCTCTAACCAGCCCAGTTTGGACCAATTCATGGTGGAGGGAGCCTCTAAACAGCCCAGTTTGGGCAAATTCATGGTGGAGGGAGCCTCTAAAAAACCCAGTTTGGACCAATTCATGGTGGAGGGAGCCTCTAACCAGCCCAGTTTGGACCAATTAATGGTGGAGGGAGCCTCTAACCAGCCCAGTTTGGACCAATTAATGGTGGAGGGAGCCTCTAACCACCCCAGTTTGGACCAATTCATGGTGGAGGGAGCCTCTAAACAGCCAAGTTTGGACCAATTCATGGTGGAGGGAGCCTCTAAAAACCCCAGTTTGGACCAATTCATGGTGGAGGGAGCCTCTAACCAGCCCAGTTTGGGCAAATTCATGGTGGAGGGAGCCTCTAAACAGCCCAGTTTGGGCAAATTCATGGTGGAGGGAGCCTCTAAAAAACCCAGTTTGGACCAATTCATGGTGGAGGGAGCCTCTAACCAGCCCAG
Source organism: Leptodactylus fuscus (assembly GCF_031893055.1). Taxonomy (NCBI): domain Eukaryota; kingdom Metazoa; phylum Chordata; class Amphibia; order Anura; family Leptodactylidae; genus Leptodactylus; species Leptodactylus fuscus. The sequence goes on along the minus strand of NC_134269.1, from coordinate 141,077,535 downwards.
TTTGGACCAATTAATGGTGGAGGGAGCCTCTAAACAGCCAAGTTTGGACCAATTCATGGTGGAGGGAGCCTCTAAAAACCCCAGTTTGGACCAATTCATGGTGGAGGGAGCCTCTAACCAGCCCAGTTTGGGCAAATTCATGGTGGAGGGAGCCTCTAAACAGCCCAGTTTGGGCAAATTCATGGTGGAGGGAGCCTCTAACCAGCCCAGTTTGGACCAATTAATGGTGGAGGGAGCCTCTAACCAGCCCAGTTTGGACCAATTAATGGTGGAGGGAGCCTCTAACCAGCCCAGTTTGGACCAATTAATGGTGGAGGGAGCCTCTAACCAGCCCAGTTTGGACCAATTAATGGTGGAGGGAGCCTCTAACCACCCCAGTTTGGACCAATTCATGGTGGAGGGAGCCTCTAACCAGCCCAGTTTGGACCAATTCATGGTGGAGGGAGCCTCTAAAAAACCCAGTTTGGACCAATTCATGGTGGAGGGAGCCTCTAAACAGCCCAGTTTGGGCAAATTCATGGTGGAGGGAGCCTCTAAAAAACCCAGTTTGGACCAATTCATGGTGGAGGGAGCCTCTAACCAGCCCAGTTTGGACCAATTAATGGTGGAGGGAGCCTCTAAACAGCCAAGTTTGGACCAATTCATGGTGGAGGGAGCCTCTAAAAACCCCAGTTTGGACCAATTCATGGTGGAGGGAGCCTCTAACCAGCCCAGTTTGGACCAATTAATGGTGGAGGGAGCCTCTAACCAGCCCAGTTTGGACCAATTAATGGTGGAGGGAGCCTCTAACCACCCCAGTTTGGACCAATTCATGGTGGAGGGAGCCTCTAAACAGCCAAGTTTGGACCAATTCATGGTGAAGGGAGCCTCTAAAAACCCGTTTGGACCAATTCATGGTGGAGGGAGCCTCTAACCAGCCCAGTTTGGGCAAATTCATGGTGGAGGGAGCCTCTAAACAGCCCAGTTTGGGCAAATTCATGGTGGAGGGAGCCTCTAACCAGCCCAGTTTGGACCAATTAATGGTGGAGGGAGCCTCTAACCAGCCCAGTTTGGACCAATTAATGGTGGAGGGAGCCTCTAACCACCCCAGTTTGGACCAATTCATGGTGGAGGGAGCCTCTAAACAGCCAAGTTTGGACCAATTCATGGTGGAGGGAGCCTCTAAAAACCCCAGTTTGGACCAATTCATGGTGGAGGGAGCCTCTAACCAGCCCAGTTTGGGCAAATTCATGGTGGAGGGAGCCTCTAAACAGCCCAGTTTGGGCAAATTCATGGTGGAGGGAGCCTCTAACCAGCCCAGTTTGGACCAATTAATGGTGGAGGGAGCCTCTAACCAGCCCAGTTTGGACCAATTAATGGTGGAGGGAGCCTCTAACCAGCCCAGTTTGGACCAATTAATGGTGGAGGGAGCCTCTAACCAGCCCAGTTTGGACCAATTCATGGTGGAGGGAGCCTCTAACCAGCCCAGTTTGGACCAATTCATGGTGGAGGGAGCCTCTAAAAAACCCAGTTTGGACCAATTCATGGTGGAGGGAGCCTCTAAACAGCCCAGTTTGGGCAAATTCATGGTGGAGGGAGCCTCTAAACAGCCCAGTTTGGGCAAATTCATGGTGGAGGGAGCCTCTAACCAGCCCAGTTTGGACCAATTAATGGTGGAGGGAGCCTCTAACCAGCCCAGTTTGGACCAATTCATGGTGGAGGGAGCCTCTAAACAGCCCAGTTTGGGCAAATTCATGGTGGAAGGAGCCTCTAACCAGCAGAGTTGTGGGAAAGCAGGGTGGAGGGAGCCTCTAACCAGCAGAGTTGGTGGAAATCAGGGTGGAGGGAGCCTCTAACCAGCAGAGTTGGGGAAAATCATGTTGGAGGGAGCCTAGTATTAGCAGAATTGTGCAACGCTTATGGTGGATGAGTATGAGGATGCGGAGGAATTGGAGAGGTTGAGTACAGACATGGAGTTTCATGTTGGGGTGTTTTACACAGGTGGGCACAAAAATGAAGGCTCTATCCAGTGGTGGTTCATTTTTATCAAAGTGAGCCGGTCGGCACTCTCAGCTGACAGACGGGTGCGCTTGTCAGTGATGATGCCACCGGCTGCACTGAACACCCTCTCAGATAGGACGCTGGCGGCAGGACAGGACAGCACCTCCAAGGCATATAGGGCAAGTTCAAGCCACAGGTCCAACTTCGACACCCAATACGTGTAGGGCGCAGAGGGGTCGGAGAGGACAGGGCTGTGGTCGGAAAGGTATTCCCGCAACATGCGCCTATACTTCTCACGCCTGGTGACACTAGGACCCTCCGTGGCGGCACTTTGGCGAGGGGGTGCCATCAAGGTGTCCCAGACCTTAGACAGTGTGCCCCTCGTTTGTGTGGACCGGTGAGAACTTGGTTGCCTACTGGAGGAACTGCCCTCCCTGCCGCCAACGTCACATGCTGGAAACATCTCCATCATATTCTGCACCAATTGCCTGTGGCAAGCATTGATGCGATTGGCCCTCCCCTCTACCGGAATAAAAGACGAGATGTTGTTTTTATACCGGGGGTCAAGGATAGCAAAGATCCAGTACTGGTTGTCCTCCATGATTTTGACAATACGCTTGTCGGTTGTAAAGCACCCCAACATGAACTCAGCCATGTCTGCCACAGTGTTAGTTGGCATGACTCCTCTGGCCCCACCGGAAAGTTCAATCTCCATTTCCTCCTCATCCTCCATGTCTACCCATCCGCGCTGCAACAATGGGACGATTCGAAGTTGCCCGGAAGCCTCCTGTATCACCATCACATCATCGGACAACTCTTCTTCCTCCTCCTCCTCCTCCTCCTCCTCCATTAAACGCAGTGAAGCGGACAGATGTGTGGACCTACTCTCCAGCTGTGACGGATCGGATGCTATCCCTAACTCCTCTGTGTGATCTGAGTTATCCCTGATGTCAATCAGGGATTCTCTCAGAACACACAAGAGCGGGATTGTAAGGCTCACCATCGCATCCTCAGAGCTCACCCTCCTTGTGGACTCCTCAAAGACCCGTAGGATGTCACAAAGGTCTCTCATCCATGGCCACTCATGGATGTGAAACTGAGGCAGCTGACTTTGTGGCACCCTAGGGTTTTGTAGCTGGTATTCCATCAAAGGTCTCTGCTGCTCAACCACTCTATTCAACATCTGAAACGTTGAGTTCCAGCGTGTGGGGACGTCGCACAAAAGCCGGTGTTGTGGCACATGCAGGCGTTGCTGGAGAGATTTTAAGCTAGCAGCGGCTACTGTCGACTTGCGAAAGTGGGCGCACATGCGCCGCACTTTCACCAGTAGCTCTGGAACATTGGGGTAGCTCTTTAGGAAACGTTGCACCACTAGGTTGAAGACGTGGGCCAGGCATGGAACATGTTGGAGTCTGGCAAGCTCCAGAGCTGCTACCAGGTTCCGGCCGTTATCACAAACGACCATGCCTGGGCCCAGGTGCAGCGGCTCAAACCATATTGCCGTCTCATCGAGGAGGGCATCCCTCACCTCGGAGGCAGTGTGCTGTCTGTCCCCCAAGCTGATCAGCTTCAGCACAGCCTGCTGACGTCTACCAACGCCAGTGCTGCAACGTTTCCAACTCGTAGCTGGGGTCAATCTAACAGCGGAGGAGGAGGCGGTGGCGGAGGAGGAGGCGGTGGCGGAGGAGGAGGCGGTAGAGGAGGAGGAGGAGGGGGGTGTTCTTCTCGTGTCCCTGCCAGGAATGTTAGGCGGGGAGACGAGGTACACCGGGCCAGTTTGGGAAGCAGTCCCAGCCTCAACTACATTCACCCAGTGTGCCGTCAGTGAAATGTAGCGTCCCTGTCCGCATGCACTTGTCCACGCGTCGGTGGTCAAGTGGACCTTTGTGCAAAGCGCGGAACTAAGGGCCCGCCTGATGTTGAGTGACACGTGCTGGTGCAAGGCGGGGACGGCACACCGGGAGAAGTAGTGACGGCTAGGGACGGCATAGCGAGGTGCCGCAGTTGCCATCAGGTCCAGGAAGGCGGGAGTTTCAACAAGCCGGAACGCCAACATCTCCTGGGCCAGCAGTTTAGCGATGTTGGCGTTCAAGGCTTGCGCGTGTGGGTGGTTAGCAGTGTATTTCTGCCGCCGCTCCAATGTCTGAGAGATGGTGGGTTGTTGTAAAGAAACGCCTGATGGTGCCTTTGATGGTGCAGGAGAAGGAGATAAGACAGGACCAGGGGAGGATGAGGTAGAAGTCAACAAAGTGGCGGAGGCAGATGAAGTGGTGTCCTGGCTCGTCCTCTGGAGTGCATCGCCAGCACAGTCAGCAGTGGCAGTGGCAGAGGCAGAGGCAGTGGCAGAGGCAGTGGCAGTGGCGTGAACGGCAGGCGGCCTTTGTCCTGCCGTTGCTGCCTGCCACTGATTCCAGTGCTTGGATTCCAAATGACGGCGCATTGAAGTGGTGGACAGGTTGCTCTTCTCAGAGCCCCTAATCAATTTCGAGAGGCAAATTGTGCAGACAACACTATATCTGTCCTCGGCGCATTCCTTGAAAAAACTCCACACCTTCGAGAAACGTGCCCTCGAGGTGGGAGTTTTTCGGGGCTGGGTACGAACTGGAACATCTTGGGAGATTCCGGGTGTGGCCTGGCTTCGCCTAAGCTGCTGACCTCTGCCTCTGCCTCTAGCTACCCTTTTTGGTGCTGCACCTGCCTCAACATCCACACTACTTTCCCCGCTTGACATCCCCCCTGTCCAGGTCGGGTCAGTGTCCTCATCATCCACCACTTCCTCTTCCAACTCCTGTCTCATCTCCTCCTCCCGCACAATGCGCCGGTCAACTGGATGCCCTGACGGCAACTGCGTCACATCATCGTCGATGAGGGTGGGTTGCTGGTCATCCACCACCAAATCGAACGGAGATGGAGGAGACTCTAGTGTTTGAGCATCTGGACACAGATGCTCCTCTGTTAGGTTCGTGGAATCGTGACGTGGAGAGGCAGGTTGAGGGACAATGAAAGGAGCGGAGAACAGCTCTGGGGAGCAGGGACAGTTTGGGTTATTGTTCTGTAAAGCTTCGGAATTTTGGGAGGAAGGAAGACAAGACTGTTGGGTAATAGGAGGAGAGGAGGCAGAGTCTGACTGGCTGCTGGACAATGTGCTGTAAGCGTTCTCTGACAGCCATTGCAAGACCTGTTCCTGGTTCTCGGGCCTACTAAGGTTTGTACCCTGCAGTTTAGTTAATGTGGCAAGCAACCCTGGCACTGTGGAGTGGCGCAATGCTTGCTGCCCCACAGGAGTAGGCACGGGACGCCCTGTGGCTTCACTGCTACCTTGCTCCCCAGAACCATTCCCCCGACCTCGCCCACGGCCTCGTCCACGTCCCTTTCCGGGAGCCTTGCGCATTTTGAATTCCTAGTTAGAAATTGGCACTGTATACCAGTAGTAAAAATTGTGGGTGCACGTAACCCCAATATATTCTTTGAATTCCCAGTCAGACACTGGCACTATATGGCAGTAGCAAGAAATGAGGGTATTTGTATTCCCAATATACTCTTTGAATTCCCAGTCAGACAATGGCACTGTATACCAGTAGTAAAAATTGTGGGTGCACGTAACCCCAATATATTCTTTGAATTACCAGTCAGAAACTGGCACTATATGGCAGTAGCAAGAAATGAGGGTATTTATAACCCCAATATATTCTTTGAATTCCCAGTCAGACAATGGCACTGTATACCAGTAGTAAAAATTGTGGGTGCACGTAACCCCAATATATTCTTTGAATTCCCAGTCAGAAACTGGCACTATATGGCAGTAGCAAGAAATGAGGGTATTTGTATTCCCAATATACTCTTTGAATTCCCAGTCAGACAATGGCACTGTATACCAGTAGTAAAAATTGTGGGTGCACGTAACCCCAATATATTCTTTGAATTACCAGTCAGAAACTGGCACTATATGGCAGTAGCAAGAAATGAGGGTATTTATAACCCCAATATATTCTTTGAATTCCCAGTCAGACAATGGCACTGTATACCAGTAGTAAAAATTGTGGGTGCACGTAACCCCAATATATTCTTTGAATTCCCAGTCAGAAACTGGCACTATATGGCAGTAGCAAGAAATGAGGGTATTTGTATTCCCAATATACTCTTTGAATTCCCAGTCAGACAATGGCACTGTATACCAGTAGTAAAAATTGTGGGTGCACGTAACCCCAATATATTCTTTGAATTACCAGTCAGAAACTGGCACTATATGGCAGTAGCAAGAAATGAGGGTATTTATAACCCCAATATATTCTTTGAATTCCCAGTCAGACAATGGCACTGTATACCAGTAGTAAAAATTGTGGGTGCACGTAACCCCAATATATTCTTTGAATTCCCAGTCAGAAACTGGCACTATATGGCAGTAGCAAGAAATGAGGGTATTTGTATTCCCAATATACTCTTTGAATTCCCAGTCAGACAATGGCACTGTATACCAGTAGTAAAAATTGTGGGTGCACGTAACCCCAATATATTCTTTGAATTACCAGTCAGAAACTGGCACTATATGGCAGTAGCAAGAAATGAGGGTATTTATAACCCCAATATATTCTTTGAATTCCCAGTCAGACAATGGCACTGTATACCAGTAGTAAAAATTGTGGGTGCACGTAACCCCAATATATTCTTTGAATTCCCAGTCAGAAACTGGCACTATATGGCAGTAGCAAGAAATGAGGGTATTTGTATTCCCAATATACTCTTTGAATTCCCAGTCAGACAATGGCACTGTATACCAGTAGTAAAAATTGTGGGTGCACGTAACCCCAATATATTCTTTGAATTACCAGTCAGAAACTGGCACTATATGGCAGTAGCAAGAAATGAGGGTATTTATAACCCCAATATATTCTTTGAATTCCCAGTCAGACAATGGCACTGTATACCAGTAGTAAAAATTGTGGGTGCACGTAACCCCAATATATTCTTTGAATTCCCAGTCAGAAACTGGCACTATATGGCAGTAGCAAGAAATGAGGGTATTTGTATTCCCAATATACTCTTTGAATTCCCAGTCAGACAATGGCACTGTATACCAGTAGTAAAAATTGTGGGTGCACGTAACCCCAATATATTCTTTGAATTACCAGTCAGAAACTGGCACTATATGGCAGTAGCAAGAAATGAGGGTATTTATAACCCCAATATATTCTTTGAATTCCCAGTCAGACAATGGCACTGTATACCAGTAGTAAAAATTGTGGGTGCACGTAACCCCAATATATTCTTTGAATTACCAGTCAGAAACTGGCACTATATGGCAGTAGCAAGAAATGAGGGTATTTGTATTCCCAATATACTCTTTGAATTCCCAGTCAGACAATGGCACTGTATACCAGTAGTAAAAATTGTGGGTGCACGTAACCCCAATATATTCTTTGAATTACCAGTCAGAAACTGGCACTATATGGCAGTAGCAAGAAATGAGGGTATTTATAACCCCAATATATTCTTTGAATTCCCAGTCAGACAATGGCACTGTATACCAGTAGTAAAAATTGTGGGTGCACGTAACCCCAATATATTCTTTGAATTACCAGTCAGAAACTGGCACTATATGGCAGTAGCAAGAAATGAGGGTATTTGTATTCCCAATATACTCTTTGAATTCCCAGTCAGACAATGGCACTGTATACCAGTAGTAAAAATTGTGGGTGCACGTAACCCCAATATATTCTTTGAATTACCAGTCAGAAACTGGCACTATATGGCAGTAGCAAGAAATGAGGGTATTTATAACCCCAATATATTCTTTGAATTCCCAGTCAGACAATGGCACTGTATACCAGTAGTAAAAATTGTGGGTGCACGTAACCCCAATATATTCTTTGAATTCCCAGTCAGAAACTGGCACTATATGGCAGTAGCAAGAAATGAGGGTATTTGTATTCCCAATATACTCTTTGAATTCCCAGTCAAACAATGGCACTGTATACCAGTAGTAAAAATTGTGGGTGCACGTAACCCCAATATATTCTTTGAATTACCAGTCAGAAACTGGCACTATATGGCAGTAGCAAGAAATGAGGGTATTTATAACCCCAATATATTCTTTGAATTCCCAGTCAGACAATGGCACTGTATACCAGTAGTAAAAATTGTGGGTGCACGTAACCCCAATATATTCTTTGAATTACCAGTCAGAAACTGGCACTATATGGCAGTAGCAAGAAATGAGGGTATTTGTATTCCCAATATACTCTTTGAATTCCCAGTCAGACAATGGCACTGTATACCAGTAGTAAAAATTGTGGGTGCACGTAACCCCAATATATTCTTTGAATTATCAGTCAGAAACTGGCACTATATGGCAGTAGCAAGAAATGAGGGTATTTGTATTCCCAATATATTCTTTGAATTCCCAGTCAGACAATGGCACTGTATACCAGTAGTAAAAATTGTGGGTGCACGTAACCCCAATATATTCTTTGAATTCCCAGTCAGACACTGGCACTATATGGCAGTAGCAAGAAATGAGGGTATTTGTATTCCCAATATATTCTTTGAATTCCCAGTCAGACAATGGCACTGTATACCAGTAGTAAAAATTGTGGGTGCACGTAACCCCAATATATTCTTTGAATTACCAGTCAGACACTGGCACTATATGGCAGTAGCAAGAAATGAGGGTATTTGTATTCCCAATATATTCTTTGAATTCCCAGTCAGACAATGGCACTGTATACCAGTAGTAAAAATTGTGGGTGCACGTAACCCCAATATATTCTTTGAATTCCCAGTCAGACACTGGCACTATATGGCAGTAGCAAGAAATGAGGGTATTTGTATTCCCAATATATTCTTTGAATTCCCAGTCAGACAATGGCACTGTATACCAGTAGTAAAAATTGTGGGTGCACGTAACCCCAATATATTCTTTGAATTCCCAGTCAGACACTGGCACTATATGGCAGTAGCAAGAAATGAGGGTATTTGTATTCCCAATATATTCTTTGAATTCCCAGTCAGACAATGGCACTGTATACCAGTAGTAAAAATTGTGGGTGCACGTAACCCCAATATATTCTTTGAATTACCAGTCAGAAACTGGCACTATATGGCAGTAGCAAGAAATGAGGGTATTTGTATTCCCAATATATTCTTTGAATTCCCAGTCAGACAATGGCACTGTATACCAGTAGTAAAAATTGTGGGTGCACGTAACCCCAATATATTCTTTGAATTCCCAGTCAGACACTGGCACTATATGGCAGTAGCAAGAAATGAGGGTATTTGTATTCCCAATATATTCTTTGAATTCCCAGTCAGACAATGGCACTGTATACCAGTAGTAAAAATTGTGGGTGCACGTAACCCCAATATATTCTTTGAATTACCAGTCAGACACTGGCACTATATGGCAGTAGCAAGAAATGAGGGTATTTGTATTCCCAATATATTCTTTGAATTCCCAGTCAGACAATGGCACTGTATACCAGTAGTAAAAATTGTGGGTGCACGTAACCCCAATATATTCTTTGAATTCCCAGTCAGACACTGGCACTATATGGCAGTAGCAAGAAATGAGGGTATTTGTATTCCCAATATATTCTTTGAATTCCCAGTCAGACAATGGCACTGTATACCAGTAGTAAAAATTGTGGGTGCACGTAACCCCAATATATTCTTTGAATTCCCAGTCAGACACTGGCACTATATGGCAGTAGCAAGAAATGAGGGTATTTGTATTCCCAATATATTCTTTGAATTCCCAGTCAGACAATGGCACTGTATACCAGTAGTAAAAATTGTGGGTGTATATAGCCCCAATTCTATTGCTAGGGGACTTGCAGGGTATTTCTGGGGTGAAGGTGGGGGGGCACACCGTTGGAACGGGTATCGGGGTATATATCGGGTATACGGGAATACACTGACAGTGTATTCCATTCAGGATCCTGGGAAAGCTGGGTTGCGGCGATTGAGCCCGTCAGTGCCACGTTACACTGACAAGCTTCTCCCTGGAATTTAGCTCTTACAAGAGCTGTTGGTTGTCTTCTCCTTCCTATCCTAGCCTGTCCCTGCCTACCCAGAATCTAAGCCCTAGCTAGCTGGACGGAAACCTCCGTCCTCGGTGAATTGCAAGCTCAGAATGACGCGAAGCTGGGCGGCGCTGTTCTTTTAAATTAGAGGTCACATGTTTTCGGCAGCCAATGGGTTTTGCCTACTTTTTTCAACGTCACCGGCGTCGTAGTTCCTGTCCCACCTACCCTGCGCTGTTATTGGAGCAAAAAAGGCGCCAGGGAAGGTGGGAGGGGAATCGAGTAATGGCGCACTTTACCACGCGGTGTTCGATTCGATTCGAACATGCCGAACAGCCTAATATCCGATCGAACATGAGTTCGATAGAACACTGTTCGCTCATCTCTATTTACCACTACACTCATCTCCTTCACCTTGGTTTCCCTCTGCCCCTCTAAGGCTGCATTCCCACTGGATTTTTTGGTCAGGAAACTGAAATTCCTCCTCCAAAAAATGCCTCACTATACAGTCCTATGGTGAGGCGTATTTAGAAGGAGGAATTTGAGTCAGTTTCCTGACCAAATTTCTGACCACAAAACTCTATGTGAATGCAGCCTAATGGTTAATGTTGGTCTTGCCTGTATGATTTGACAGTCCTTCTTCCTATCAGGTCTGGGATGGGTTCTTCCTTCCTATTTGTTTGCTCACATTAATATTGGTACTGGCTATTGCCTTGTGCGTGCTGGCATTACTCTTGTTTATCTGTTACCTGAACTCTTATTATTAATCTTTAGCTTTACTTTAGACTATACTCTTGGATTACGATTTTGTATTGCGTTTCTGGACTGTTACCTGACCCTTTGCTAGCTGACCTCCCTTTTGTTGTTTGTCTTGTCTGTGTTCTGTGTTGTCACATACATAAGAAGGGCTTGTCGACCAGTTGTCGCCTGTTGCTTAGGACAGGACCAGCAAGCAGGAAGGGACAGTGGGGGGTTTCAGCTTAGGGCTCACTGTCTTGTTGTGCCCCTCCCACCAGGGTTCACCAGCAGCTACTGGGGAGAAGGGCACAGTCTATGGAAAGAATAAAAATGTATGTGATGTGAATACCCCTTTAGTGTTTACATTTTATTTTTTTTTCAGTTTTATTGTTATATATGTTATATATTGTTTATTGTTATATCAATCGCATATACTCTCATTTACTTAGTTATTAATAAAGATGAGCAAGTAGTATTCGATCGAATACCTCCATTGCATAGTTATTGGTGTAAAAAGCTCCAGGGAATGTGGGAGGGGCATCAAATTTTTACTGTGTTTAGCACGTGGTATATAACCAATTACACCAATAACTATGCAGGGGAGGTATTCAAATACTACTCGCTCATCTCTAGTTATTAATTGTACAACATTTAGTAGCTGAATTTGCTTGAGTAATTACTACCCTGCCAAACTTGGTATCCATTCCTGCCGTCAGTCTTTCACTGGCTTCCATCAAGTTAATTTCCGATTGTTTTGGTGGGTTGACATTCCCCTGTACATCTCATTTTACTAATACTCTTTGCACTACAGTAGGCTCATGTTATATCCATGTTACGGAATTCATGCATAGGGCCTCAGTGTAAAATACTCTGAATTCTGTGAGAAAAAAAACAGTGTGTACAAGAGTATACAGAGTACCTGAGAATCTATACTGCTGAGTTACTTTAGCTTAAAGGGGTATTCCCATGACGCTTGTTCTCTAACATGCAGGCTGTTGTGCTCTCTTCACTTCCTGCTTTACTCGGCACATAGGTGGGCAGGGTTTCACTTGTACGGGATTGGTTGTAAATGAATTACCACAGTGTGAAGCTGATGTAGCAGAGCTGGATTTGAGTCAGCTTGCATTACATACAGAGGTAAAGGACTCCCTATCTCTGCCCTTATCAGACAAATTCAATTAAACCGACTGATAAGAGCTCAGAAATCCCTCAGAGCTCTCACCTCCCCTATCTGTGTCATTTAAGTAGCGGAGCTTCTCAAACAGCTCAGAGCTGCTCCCAGCCCCTCCCCCCCCCCCAGAACAGGCAGCTACATCACTTGCCAAAAAAGCAGATAATCCCAAGCGCCATAGAAGCGGAGTGTAAACAATGAAGTGAATAAATTAAGATAGCGGCCAAACAAAGCAGTTTTGATAAAGCAATGCATTTAGGAAAAGTCTTAAATCCACATAAACTAGCAGTATAGATAGGATCCTTGTGATGGGACAACCCCTTTAAGACCGTATTTCATAATTGTATTATAAGATTCATTCTGGCGAAGATGCAACCTTCTCTTTATGTATCATAACCAAATGCTGTTGAACAGAACTTTTGGTGATGCAACATACCACAGTCTCATATTTATAGAGCTAAATGTTCACTGTGAATCATTAACCTTGCTTCTCAAAGGACTTACATTATGTGCCTGAAGCATCACTATGACATTGAAGCAATTCCCATATAAAAGTTCATACATGGCAAATTTGATAGGCCTGGTTCACATATGTGTTCAGTATTCTGTTCAGGGAATCCGTTTGGGGGCTTGGAATACCAAACGCATTAAAAAGTGGTGAGCAATGAAAGCACACGGACCCCATAGACTATAATGTGTTTTCTGCCTGGTGTCAACCCGAAACATGCGGAGAGAAAAGTGCTGCTTGACGTACTTTTCTGTCCGCATTACTTGTGCGGACACTGCGCAGAAAACTCCCGGATTGCATTATAATCTATGGGGTCTGTGTGTATCAATTACTCACCACTATTTAATGCATTCGGTATTCCACTCTGGGGTCCCCAAGCGGACTACCCAAAAAAAAAAAAATACCGAACGCAGATGTGCACTAGGCCTTAAAGAAGTTTCTATGACTTTCCTATTCATCTTAATGGAGCTCGAGCACAAGCGACAGCAACTGAATGTACACCACATAAGCTTGTTCTTGCGACAGAGGGTACTGTTTTATGCAGTCAGACCTACAACTCCCAGTATGCTCTACTAGCAGGTGACTAGGTTCACAACAAATGGAGGTAAACAGGATGCACATAGCTATTCTATACCATACCATATATAAATATATATATCATATCAGATAGGCATCAGGCATCTAAAACTGAAATTAGTGACGCCATCTGATGTGAATAGATACATGCAGAAAATAGAGCAGGTTCCAGAACAGTTCATGTCCTAGGACAGATATAAGATGGATTCAGTGTTTCGTGTCCTTAGGAAAAACTGAAACTGTTGTGTCAGCAAGTTTCATGTCTCTGATTTTAAAAGTAAGAATGTCTGGGTGTGAGATTGCTGTTTAATATCTATAATAATAATATGTATAAATACAGTAAATGGTGATTGAACCTAAGACCTGAACGATCTCTGTTCTGTAAAGTCACCTTCCTGTGTAATTTCAGTCTCTTTATACAGCAGTTTTGTTTGTTCAGGCAGTTTTTATATGCCAATTGTGGTGAATGCTTGGTCTTCTAAAAATGGTAGAAGTTTTCCTTTGAGGTTATCTTTTCATTCATGTTGCCAAAGCCACAACTGATGCACTATTCTTTTGACTTTTGTTCCTAATTTAAAGCTGGAACTTGGAATCTCTTTAGCATAAAACACAAAACACACTCTATTCAGAAGCTGCTTGTCTAGGCTACATGGCAGAAATACTTCTGATATTGACATTGGCATTGCCAACCCTATCAACACTTTGTTTTCCACTATGTCGCCGTTTTTACTATATTGAATGTATGTATTGGAATTACAACCAGAATAGTTCAGCAACCCAGCGTCTATTTATCTGTACTTTAGATACCAAAAGCAATATTATCTAGATTTGTACATCTCCTTACAGAATATATTAGGTTTTCAACAAGTTAACCAATTTTTGTCCAAAGTGAATTCTTGGAATCACTGTTACTTTTATGCCATGTACAGGAACTTACAAATCTGTTAGGTAGGTATATTTTAGATGAAATTCATATGAACATTAAATTACATTTTTACAGTATTGCAGATGAGCCCTGTTCACTTGAATATGACTGAGCTGCTACTGTATCATGTGACCGATGAATGTGACGTAATTGGCTTAGGGAAGAGACCATGATGTTATTAAGCACCAGGGCCTCTTAAACAGGTTATGGATTATGGAGGGTTGTTGAATGGTCACCTATCACATGTTGCTGACCTGTCCTAAGAATAGGTTGTTAATATGTAAGTCTCACAATACCCATTTTTTTAAAAAATATACGTCCAAAAAGTATAATCGAAATGCTGTATCTCTGATATGATGGATACCAACAACCCTAAGAAGAACCCCTAATGGAATCCATTGGATTTCTGTCATGGGGCCAGGCATTTTTCTGGACAAAATAGATCTGCAATATTTTCTTCGGCATTTTTTAAGGAATTTGCAACATAAATGGGAACGTAGTTAAATCGGCCTTTAAGGCTGGGACCCCATGTGGCGAATTCCATCCACACATTACAGAAAAATACATGCAGTGGACACCAAGAGGCACCAGCATAGGTATGCACAGAGGAGTGCCAAGCCACAGTGGAAGGGTCCTAAAAAAGAACATGTAACATGTGCGACCACCTGGGAGAACCGTGCAGGAAGCTGGACGGTGACCTTATAGGCACCAGAACTCCCATGAGAGGTGCACAGGGTAATAGGTAGAGTCAGTTAGATGTGACACCAGTTGGAGTAATGAGACACCCGTCTCACCCGGGCTGAGATGGTGGGTTTGTGTCAATGTTCCCCTCCAACAAAGAGCATTTGCCCAGGGCTTAGCTGCAAGGAAGGCAGTGTCCAGGCCATGATCAGTTGAAGTGCTCACTGCTTTATTGTAACAGGCATCTGCTGGTCACTTGTCCTGTAGCAGTGAGCTGTGGCACAGTGACTTGTAGCTGGCTGACACCTTCCAATGCATTAGCAGAGTCTAAGATGTCTGCAGGTCCAGCTTCTGGTCTCCTGCAGGAGTTCAGTTACCTTGTAGAGGTAGGTGCAGGCTGCCAGGGTTGTAGCTCTGCTTAGCCTGATATAATCCTGTCCTCTTAATGATAGTAATGCAGGGCGCTGTCACAGCTTCTCTGCCCTGCTGCTGCTGTGGCAATCCTCACAGCACATAGTGTCTGAAACACAAAATGGCTACTGCCACACTTCTACTTGTTTCTTCTTCCCTGGCTGCTTACAGAATACTACTTCCTCTCCCTGCTATGACTATTTCCTGTTCCAGCTACAGATCTGCCCACTATAATGGGTGGTGCTATGGAGACCACAACTCACCAGGACAAGTGATACCAGAGAACAGCAGCTTGAAAACATTTCACAAATGAATTCAGTATAAACATGACAACTGTTAGGAGTATTTAGGTTCATTGCTTTCTGTTTTTCTTACCTGGGGAGTTTTTGGCTGCGCGGTGTCTGGGGTGGCATCCTGGTGCTGCGGGGTTGTCCTGTCGTGGGTATTGGTGCACACCTTCTGACTTGCACGCGCGCACTGCTGGTAGGCAGCTTTATTTCCTGGTTGATTAGTCTGTCCTCCCATTTGCACCTGGGAGGAGTGGTCTCTAATCTGTATTTAAACCCATGCCTCCCATGGTTCTGTGCTGAGTGTCTCTTTTACAGTGCTAGGCCTTAGCAGGAGGAGTAGGTGGTGATCTGGGATAGAGGAAGTTCCGTGGTTGGTTTTTGGGAGGTTTGGGTGAACTAGTTGGAGTGTGAGTTTTCCCTTCTGTGTTCACCAATCCTTCCTCTGTGTGTATTGACTGTGTGAGTGAATTGCCTTATCCTTTGATTTCTACTCAGTTTCCCTGTGTTTGTTTCCTAGTGTAAGGTACCTTCCCATATTGGTTTGGGGGAATCCTTTCCCACATTTTTCCTGTGTGCTGCTTGTGTTGTTAGTCAGCGCACACCCTTGTCAGTCCCTGTCAGTAGCAGCTTCACTTGTTCGTTAGGGGTGACCCCCTTTAGTCTCCAGTCCCTAGCGATCTTATAGGGCATTCCTTCTCCCACTTCCCTCTAGGCCTACGGTACCAGTGAGAGAAGAGCCGTCGGGGTCAGGCTTAGCCTGAGAACAGCCGACCCACACCCGTGAGGCAGGGACCGGGATAGCTAGTGGGAGTAGTGCAGGGCGAGATTTCCTACTGCTGTTCCTTAGCCCCGTTGCAGCTACCTGGACTGACATAACAACAACATATACAATCAAACATAACATGTAAGGCACTCTTATGGCTAAATAACAATTAGTAACTCCTGTGAGGGGGTTACACATGTAACAATTAAAGATTAAAAAAACCTATAACACAACATACAAGAACAATACGTCCTACACAGTGGCACATAACACAATATCTCCCTATATTATAAAAATGAATTTCTGTCTGTCTTTGTCTGTCTGTCTGTCTGTGCTCTAATGCGAACCAAACGACTGGACCGATCTTCACCAAATTTGGTACAGAGATACTTCAGATATCCGGGAAGGTTTAAGACGAGACTCCAACTCGCTCGGACGTACCGTTGCTGAGATACAGCATTTTAAACACAGTGCCCCCCCTCCTTAGCCAATACAAACCTGCAAGACTTTCACTCATATTCCAACTGCAATACACACGGTCACTCCACATGCACAATACAACACTGATATCCAAACTGAGATACATGCATCAGAGGATTAGATACACAGATCAGCACACAGTATCACACACCAGAGGATTAGATACACGGGTCTGCACACAGTCCCACAAACCAGAGAATTAAATACGCACTTCTGCACACAGTTCCACACACTGAAGGATTTGATAAACGCGTATGCACACGGTTCCCCATACCGAATTGATTAGATACAGGCGTCTACACACAGTTCCACACTCCAGAGGATTAGATACGCGCGTCTGCACACATTTGTACACACCATAGGATTAGATACACGCGTCTTCACACAGTTCCACACTCCAGAGGATTAGATACGCGCGTCTGCACACAGTTGTACACGCCATAGGATTAGATACACGCGTCTTCACACAGTACCACATGCAGTAGGATTAGATACGTGCGTCTACACACAGTTCCACACGCCGAAGGATTAGATACGCGCCTCTTCACACAATACCACACAGGGAAAGATTAGATACGTGTGTGTGCACACAGTACCACACTTTGGAGGATGAGATACATGCCTCTGCACACAGTACCACAAGCCAGAGAATTAGATACGCGTCTCAGCACACAGTACCACATGGGGAGGATTAGATACGCGCGTCTACACACAGTACCACATGCTGGGGGATTGGATACATGCGTCTACACACAGTTCCACACACTGTAGGATTAGATACGCACCTCTTCACACAATACCACACAGGGGAGGATTAGATACACGTGTCTTCACACAGTTGTACACGCCATAGGATTAGATACACGCATCTTCACACAGTACCACATGCAGTAGGATTAGATACGCGCGTCTACACACAGTTCCACACGCCGAAGGATTAGATACGCGCCTCTTCACACAATACCACACAGGGGAGGATTAGATATGTGTGTGTGCACACAGTACCACACTTTGGAGGATTAGATACATGCCTCTGCACACAGTACCACAAGCCAGAGAATTAGATACGCGTCTCAGCACACAGTATCACATGGGGGAGGATTAGATACGCGTGTCTACACACAGTACCACATGCCGTAGGATTAGATACACACGTCTGCACACAGTACCACATGCCGGGGGATTGGATACATGCTTCTACACACAGTTCCACACACTGAAGGATTAGATACGCACCTCTTCACACAATACCACACAGGGGAGGATTAGATACACGTGTCTTCACACAGTTGTACACGCCATAGGATTAGATACACACGTCTGCATACAGTACCACATGCTGTAGGATTAGATAAACACGTCTACACACAGTACCACATGGGGGAGGATTAGATACGCGCGTCTGCACACAGTACCACATGCCGTAGAATTAGATACGCGCGACTACACACAGTTCCACACTCCAGAGGATCAGATACACGCGTCTGCACACAGTTGTACACGCCATAGGATTAGATACACACGTCTGCACAGAGTACCACATGCCGTAGGATTAGATACACACATCTACACACAGTTCCACACACCAGAGGATTATATACGCACGTCTGCACACAGTTGTACACGCCATAGAATTAGATACACGCGTCTGCACACAGTACCACATGCAGTAGGATTAGATACGCGCCTCTTCACACAGTACCACACAGGGGATGATTAGATACGTGTGTGCACACAGTATCACACTTTGGAGGATTAGATACATGCCTCTGCACACAGTACCACAAGCCAGAGAATTAGATACGCGTCTCAGCACACAGTATCACACGGGGGAGGATTAGATACACGCCTCTTCACACAATACCACACAGGGGAGGATTAGATACGTGTATCTGAACACAGTACCACATGGGAGGATTAGATACAGGCCTCTGCATACAGTACCACATGCCAGAGAATTAGATACGCGTTTCAGCACACAGTTCCACATGGGGGAGGATTAGATATGCGCATCTGCACACAGTACCACACGCCAGAGTCATTAGATACGCGCGTCTGCACACAGTTTCACTTACTGGAGGATTAGCTACGCGCTTCTTCACACAATATCACATGGGGAGGATTAGATATGTGCATCTGCACAAAGTACCACACCAACAAGAATTAGACACTTTCATCTAAACACAGTACTACACGGGGAAGGATTAGATACAGCTTTACTCCAGGTATCCATAAGAACTGATCACAGGTTTTTCACTGACATCCAAAATGAGATACACATAATCACATGACGCTTATGGACATACACACAAACCACATACAAAATACATCAGTGCAAAACTGGACAATTCTTATGGGGCCACTACACAAACATAAAATGTAATATACCCGTGCGAAACCGGGTCCTCCCTCTAGTAATAAAATAAAAACATATAAGCAGTGTCCACTGGGGTGCTGCACAGTTCTCTCAAACCACTGCTATGTAGTGGATGAGGCCACAGCTCTGCTTCTAATACTTGCAGCATAGGCCATCTGTATGAAACAAGCATTAGGAATATCCCTTTTAGCTGAGGCTGTATTTTTTGTGCCTGATTTTCTAGGGGGTTTTTGCACCTAAGGCAGGAGTGGATTTAAGAGAAGAAAGACTTGTATATTTATTTCCCAGCCACTCTTGGCTGTAGCTTAAACACCCCCTCCCCAGCTTTTCTGAAACATGTGGCCTTATCCGAAAGAGAGAATTTTGGGATTAAGTCAACTGTTTCAGCATGGTGGAAACCTGAGTTTTAAACCATCTGCAAGGATGTAATTTCTCCCTGTGTTTGTGTGGAGTTTCCTCTGGGTACTCCGGTTTCCTCCGACACTCCAAAGTAATACTTATAGGAAATTTAGATTGTGAAACCTATATGGGACAGTGATTGACAATGTCTACAAAACACTGTGGTATATGATGACACTATATAAGTAAACAAAATAAACAAACAGATTTTTTTTTTTTTTTTTTTTAATGGCAACAAACCATGCCTTTAACCGCTTTGATAAAAACCCCTCTGTGCTGTTTGCTCTCTGAGATCGTGCACAGTCTTGAACTGTACAAGAAAACGTTTGACTATAAAGATGAAAAGGGTTGACAATACTCTAAACCACTTTCTGTAGCTTAGGAGAGGGTAGCTTTACCATATGCTCTTCATGTTCAGAGTGAGAACTCTCATCAGGATGCGTTTATATTGCAGTGACCCCATTCTCACATCTAGATGAAGAGCTGTCGTTACACTTTAGAGGCCATAAAGCACCTTCATGATTTGTTTTTGTACATTTAGACTCTCCCCATGAACTTGTAAATGATCGCTGTGCCAAGATCAACGTGCAACAAAACTCTGCTGCGTTCTGAAGACTGCCTAATGCAAATGGAGCTATAAATTATCATTAGAACAAACCAATGTTTGTTCTACTTTAGATGAGGTTAATGCCAGGACAGATTGTGTGACAGCATATATTATGAAGTCTGAAAAATGTCTGAACTTGTGGAAGCAGTTGATAGATCTTTATTTTATTATGCGTTTCCTTACTTTTTTTTATTTTTGGTTTAATGTCCATCCAGAAGCCAGTAGAAACATGGATCTTACTGAAAGCTCTGCATACTTAGACATAAGCACATCAAATGTGTACTATTATGTTAAGGTATCGGAGTATTTGTGTTTTAAAATCTAAATTTAAAGTGCTACTATGTTTTTTCGCTTAAAAGGTTTCTAAGGAAGAGCACCTTCATAACATGATATCTGATAATTAATCTCTATGGAAAGTACTTGCTGGATCCTTTGTAAAACCTGTCATTGCCCTGCTTGTGATAGTAATGACATCACTGCAGAGAAGAGATCTCAATAAACAGGAAGTGTCAGAATATTATGCTTAGTGATCAGTGTGAAAATTGCAGTAGTATAGGATTTGAAAAAAAAATTAAAATATGTTGAACAGAGAAACTTAAAGGGGTTGTCCCGTCACAAGGATCCTATCTATAATGCTTGTAAATGTGAATGTAAGACTTTTCCAAAATACATTGCTTCAGCAGAACTCCTTTGTTTGTTCACTATATTATATATACTATATACTATATGACCTAGCTGCTCCTGAGTCAAGTGATGTGTCTGCCTGCTCTCAGGAGGAGGGAGGAGGGGCTAAGTGCAGGGAGCGAGCCTGGAGGGGGGGGTAGTTTACCCTTTGGGGGAAGGGGACGCCAATACACTGTTTAGACGCCGGCACAGGTGAAGCCAGCAACATCTCTATGCTCCTGTCCTGCATGAAGCCAGCAGCAGCGGAGGCGATGCTGTTATTCCGGCCGGGGGGGGGGAGGGGGGGGGCGGAGGAGCGGAATAACAGCATCGCTTCTGCCGCTGCTGGCTTCATGCAGGGCAGAAGGTGAAGCCAGCAACATCGCTATGCTTCTGCCCTGCATGAAGCAAGCAGAAGCGATGCTGTTATTCCGCTCCGGGGTCACATATGCAAAGCCAAGCGGCGAGATGCCGCTGACCCTGCGTGCACGCTCATACACCAGTCTAGCCTTCACAATGCAGACCCGGCACCCTGTCGGGTCTGTACTTGCATTGTGAAGGCTAGACGGTCTAAGAGCACGCACGCAGGGCCGGCGGCATCTCGCCGCTTGGCTTTGCATATGTGACCCCGCCCACCAATGACGAGACAAAGCCGGAAGACAGAAGATTTTAGAGGAACGAAGACTGGTAAGTATGTGACGTGGGAATACCCCTTTAACTTAAATGGTGACTTACTTTTCATACAGCATTGTCTCTTTTAAAGGGTCTCTATCATTTGGAAAAGTAATTTTTAACTAAACATTTACTTGCATAGCCTTTAGAAAGGCTATTCCACACATACATTCAAAAACTACTGAAGTGATTAACATACAAAAGGTATGTGTGGAATAGGCTTTCTAAAGGCTATGCAAGTATATGTTTGGTTAAAAATGATTTTTTCCCAATTATAGAGCCCCTTTAAAAGAGCATGTAGTTCTAGACTAAAATGTAATGCACTTTATTTACAAATGTTGCTGTTTCTGCCTGAAAGCCTCTCTAAAGCTAAGGCCTCATGTGGCGTCCCACAGCAAAAAAGGGCTGTGGGAAAAACCCAGTGTTTTCATTGTCAGGGATATATTTAGATGCATTATACCCTATATTTGCAGTCCAGTTTCCCTGCATCTCCTATATTATGCTCTCTTGGCTTTTGTCAGTTATTTGCTTGCTATTTTACAGTTCTTATTGGTAGAATTACATGTTGATAGACCAGTAGTAGTAGTAATAGGTAAGCAAGAGGACAAACTGCTCCTTATTGTACATATCCACATCCTGAGAGAGAAATATGAAATGTGCTGCAGCCATAATAGGGCTAATAGCAACAGAAGTACACACTTCTCAGAATGATGTTGGAGGTATTTCAACTTCTCATGAAGACTCAAGTACATGTTAAATATTTCCAGTCTATAAATGGTTCAGACGTATTCCTGCAATCCTGAAATACGTTGTGCTTTAATATGTTTGATTTGTGATTTGATACGCTGTGAATACTCCAGAACGAGTCCAGTATAGTGACTGGACACCAAACTGATGCCATAGGTAACCCTGTATTTCATCCAGCATCTTGTATTATGCCAAATGGAATCGAGACTGAAGGGCTGGATATATATGAACACCATCACCTGATCGGGCAGTTGTTAAAGGCGGGATTGTTTGCATAAATGATAAAAAATATCAATGGATATCCATTCAATGTTAATACGCCTGAATATTTCTTTTTCGATTAATATTTGCTGCTCAGTGCTACTGTGCTTATGGAATCTACATGAATACTGAATTAATTTAAAAGTAGAAGAATGTGAAATGACATTATGTTTCATTGCTATTGCTCTTCTGTTTTCCATTGCAATATTTCTTCCAATCATCAAAGCTGCCCTTTACTTATATGGAAAAACATTCTGTATGATTATTACAAAAGTGCAGTAACTCTATTAAACACTTAATACTTTTGTTCTCGGGAATAAGTGATTTTCCATCCGAAGTAGCTCCTGCATTTGACGTGATGGATTCAGTACTATAGCTTCTAGCTTTCATACAATTTTTTTTCCTGCTTTTAGTAGTTCTATTTATTAATAAAGGTTTTTATGTTCATATTTAAGAAATTTGAATTTAATATTTGAAATAGAGTTGTTTTTTTTTTATCACAGGCTGTTTTTTTTTTTTTTTAAAGTTTAATAAGAAAAACTGTATTGCAATTATAAAATGTGTTATTCTGTTATAGCAAGTGTAGTTAATGATGTGGACATATTATGTCAGTACATTATTATTGTATAGTTAACAAATCCGGTAGAGAAAAGAATGAATCAAAAATGCAATGCTGACTGCCAGACTTGGTCCCTTATAAGAGTGGGTTCAGTTCTTGCAGGTCTGCTTCCTCTTAACTATATGACTTCCATACAGTACAGCATGGAGGATAGCTAATTTGGACACCAGGTCTGAAAAGACCAATGACGTTGGATTGTTAAACTAAGAATTTTGGTGTTTTGTTTATCTGAATCTGTTCATCCATTCCAAACATATAAGTCCTTTTAGTATTTATGCAAATTAGAGTATTCTAGTGAATGGTAATACCATATGACAACAGCTCACAGAGACCCACACCCCTACAAAAAAAACACATTGGACTGGCTTTCAGGTCTTTTTTTACTTTGTCACTGACAACTTGGGTGACTTGACAGAGCTGGAGTTAGGTTTTCTTGCACCCAGGGCAAATATTTGGTTTTCTGCTTTAGCCATGTATTCAAATACAAGGCAAAGAGGCTTGATGGCTAATCCTCTAGCACTTAGTACCCAGAGAATTTGTTCATGTTTCCCTCAAACTGCACCACTGGACAGGGGAGTGGCCCCAGTCTCTGAATTACCATCCAAAAACAAAAATTCTGCTTGCAGATGCTACACCCAGCGCTATAAGTAATACTGTGAGTGAGTATCTAAACATTTAATTCTGTATAAGTAAGGATTTTTTTGTATTCTTTTTCCTTTTAAATCATTGATGTGCATTCCCTTTTTGCAGTCCGTAACATAGGGGTGTGCAAAAGGTGTGGTTGCATCCTGACCCAGGAGTCTTCAGGAACTCATAAGGTGTGTTTCCTAATTTGGGGAGACCAGTACTATAAATTATACAATATATTTGGAAGGCATAATTCAGATTTTGTATGGGAACCCAGGAGCTTCCGCTACACCTTTGTACATCTGTAGTTCTAGATAAAAACAGAATAGTTAAGTAATGTAAGGGAGCCTTCACACGAAGTATACGCTCCGCTCATTCTGAATGTAAAACTCGTTCAGAATGAGTGCATAAAAACCAGCTCCCATTGATTTCTGTGCTTGCCGGCATACGTGTGCGCCCCATTGAAATCGATGGGAGGCTTTTTTCCCTATTGCTTTCAATGTGATACGCGCATATGCCGGTATCCATAGAAATCAATGGGATCTAGTTTTTATGCGCTCATTCTGAACGAGTTTTACGTTCAGAATGAGCGGAGCGTAACTCCGTGTGAAGGCTCCCTTAAAAATGTACACATATTTTCTCAAGGTAGATCACAATTTCTATGGAATCAATCCACGTCCAAGGAAATTGTTGACTGATTAAAGTGACTACAAACTATTCCCGTATGTTGTGTATTTTTATTTACCACTTATTTTCCCGTGTTACAACAATGTTGTTTTTTTTTACATGCAACAAAAGACTCTAGTCTTTGAAGTATTTATATAAATGATGGAGGGAAACATAATATACGTAAAAAAGGGTAATTTCTTTTACCCTTTTAGTAAAGCCTGTGTGTGTGTAAATATATTTACAAATATATATTATATGATATAATTTTTGGCAGAACTCAAAATCATTGTAATTGTGCCACACACACTACAACTCTATGTTCCTGTTGGGTCCCTTTTGAATGTAGATACATTCTTTTGTAAGCTAAATATATAGAGTTTTGTACTAAAAAGAAAAAAAATTTGGTTTCAGTGTTTTTTTGTCTGCTAGGCTAAACCTTATTCAGAATTTTGTTTTACTGTACTGTAGTTGCCTGACTTTAAATCTGCAATTTATCATTAGGAAATTTGTTGTAAGAGGACATGACCAAATCTAAAAAACATAGAAATAGAACTGGTATGTTTGTTTTTCTGACATATGATAAATTCTGACACTGATGGTCATCCAGCATTTCCTACAAAATTATGTTTTAAGGCTGTTTTGCTTATATCTCAATTCAAGACATTGTTAGAGCAGGAACCAGTTCCTGCTATAATGATAACCGGTTGTACTCCCATCTCAAGGATCCTATATATTCAGCTAGCATATGTAAATTCAAGAGTTTTTTCTAAATACATTGCTCCAGTAATGCTGCTATGTGTTAGGACTGTGCAACAGGTGCGGCCATGGTATCAGGGTTGCAGCCTCTTCCGCTGCAACTGTGCATTCCAGCATGCATTGGGTTAACCCCCTTGCAGCCGATAGGCGTGGTTGGTCTGCTAACTGACATTGGTGTCATCCTATCAGCATTCGGCTTAAGCACCTGGGCTGGCTGATCGGTCCCGCCTTCCCTCTATTTAAGGAGGCTGATTTGGACGCCCGGCGCTCTAGCCTCAAATCTCATTCCAATGAACTGTACATGCAGTGGACATGCTGTGATTTCCAAAACCATTGCGATTTCCCTATAGGTATAACGGGAGCAGAAAATTTTCCTCTGTGGACTTTCTATGAAAAGCACTGCAAGAAAAACCGTGATGGGTTGCTGCCACATTTTTTCCCATAGTTTTTTTTGCTGCAGCCTGCTACATGGAGCCTTAGCCCTAAAGAGGTTTTAAAGGACTTATAAACTGATGATCTCTCCTTAGCTAAAGTCATCAATTCAAGATCCATGTCAGTCCGACACCTGAGACTCCTACTGATCAGCTTTCTTTTAGTATTCATGTACATACGGCAGTCCTGAAAGTCCAATGAGATTATAAAGATACCTTGTTCAATGGTGATATGGCTGATGGATAGAATCGTAAAACTAATTGAAAAGTAATGCAGCTATAATTTAAAGCCTGATATCTTTTTGTTTAAAGCCTCATGCACATGACTGTAATTTGTACGGAGAACACAGTGAGCCATTCATTTACATGGTCCCATGGACACGACTATGTACTTTGTATGGGAACATGAGCACGGGGCAAAACTCAGGACAGGACAGGTCCTATTCGTGTCCGTTTTCTCAGTGATCTCAGTGAATGGGTCCATGGAAGCACGGGCAGTCCACAGATGTAATCGATGTCCTGCTTAATCATGGCCCGGCGACACACACACGGTAGGGTAAGTGTCCCTTAGTATTGTATCGTTTTTCGAGGATTAGATGTGAAACTTGCTAGAATGACAAATAAGCAACAATAGGAGAAATTTGGAAGGGCGCATAAAGTTTTGCACGTCACTGTACCTTTTTAAAACACTTATTCTTTTTTCAGTCTCCAGGCAGCTCAATATCTAGAAAACTAAAGTGAAAATTTGTTATAAAGAAACGTCTGTTGCTCAGAGAACTCTGAGAACTCAGCTATTAGATCAATACTGTGTGGACCTAGTGTACGTCATTGAGTTGGCTCAATTACATATACAGCTTTGAAGTATAACTAGAGCTAGACATTTACAACTTCATAGGATAAAATCTTGGATAGAAATAAAGCAAGTACTTTGTATTATCCTGAAGAATCTGTTTTACTAACCGTCAGTAAAGCTTACACCAAGAAAACGTACAGTTTCCACGTTATAAAAGTCTGTTTTAATAACACTTGCATCATTTGTACATTTACTGCATGTTGACCTTTGTGATCTCTTATATGGTAATTTTTCAGTTATTCTGTATATACAGTGAATCCTCTTTGAGTTGGCCACCCAAAATTTAAATGAAAGGTGGTCTCCTGGGGGTTTTCTCAAATAAGATGGACCTTATGTTTAGTATTAGAGATGAGCGAACACTATTCGACACAGCCGTTTCGAATTGCACACTCCCATAGAAAGGAATGGAAGCGGCAACCAGTCGCTTAACTCCCCCCCCTCCCCCCCGTGCCAGCTACATCCATTCATTTCTATGGGAGCATGCTATTCGAAATGGCTGTTTCGAATAGTGTTCGCTCATCTCTATTTAGTACATGTTGGAATTGAGAAATTGTTAAAATCTGGTCCTGAGTAAAAGGATGGCCTTTTGGAGTAGTTTCCCTATATTATATTTCAGTGTTCAGCCACTTCTCAGGTCCAGGCTGCTGCCTAGCAAAAAATGAATGTATGCTTTCAACCCTTACAAAAGTCTCCAAAGGTCTCTGGACAGCTAAATCTAAAGGGAACTATTCACTAATTTATCTTTTGATTCTCTCAGCAGCATTTGAGATTGTAAAACTCCAACTCAATATGGTCCACTCTATTGGCCTCAGGGACACCACTCATCCTTGGTTTTCCTCCTATCTTTCTGATCGCTCATATAGTGTATCATTCGCTGGTGCTATTTCTTCTTCTCTTGCTTTTGGGGCTCAATCCTAGGACCCCTCCTCCTCTTCTCTATTTACACAGCCCCTATTAGACAAACCATCAGCAGATTTGGCTTCTGGTACCATCTTTATGCTGATGATACCCAACAATATAATTCATCCTGTGACATCACACCTACACTATACAGAACACCAGTGACTGTCTCTCTGCTGTTTCTAACACAATGTCTTCTCTTTATCTGAAACTGAATCTTTAAAAAAACTGAACTACTTGTGTACCCTCCATCCACAAACCAACATAATCCAAATATCTCAATTTCTTTCTTTTTTTTTTGTGTAGATTGTGAGCCCCACACAGAGCACAATGCACATTTTTCCCTATCAGTACGTCTTTGGAATATGGGATGGAAATCCATGCAAACACGGGGAGAACATACAAACTCCTTACAGATGGTTTTTTGCCCTTGGTGGGATTTGAACATCAGGACTCCAGCACTACAAGGCTGCAGTGCTAACCACTGAGCCACCTTGTGGCCCCCCAAATATCTCAATTTCTGTCTGCGTCTTACTATAAAATGAAAGCAGCAAGCCTGCTCTCTTCGGGTTGTATTTGGCTCAGATCTCACCTTCACCCCACATATTAGATACTTGAACACTTTTGCCATATGCACCTCAAAAACATCTCTAGAATTCAATCTTTTCTCTTTGTGGAAACATCAAAACCCCTCATAGTCTCTCTTATTCTCTCTCGTCTTCAGTATTGGAGTTTCCTTCTAATTGGGCTTCCTCTTACTAAACTTTCTCATATACAATTCAGTAGCCAGACTCCTCTCTATGTCAAATCAGTACCCAGATACATCTACTTTATGCCAGTCACTACACTGGTTGCCCATCGCCCACAGAATACAATAAAAAAGTATTACATTCACCCAAAAATCTATCAATAGCTGTGCACCTCCCTACATCTCCTCCCTTGTCACTACCACCCTAACCATCCTCTTCATTCTGCCAATGACCTTAGACTTGCATCCTCTTTTATCCAGACATCCCACTCCAGTCTCCAAGACTTTTTTTCAAGCTGCATCGGTGCTCTGGAACTCTTTACCCTGGACAATCAGATTAATACCCAACTACAGCAGCTTCAAACATGCCCTAAAGTCACATCTGATTAGTCAGGCTTATCACTTGACCTGATCTCATTGTTCTACACCTTAGCACACTACTTAGCTAACACTTATCCTAAGCTATCCTTCCTACTCCATTCCTCAGAACCTTAAAAGTTTGCTGGACCATTATACCAAACAAGCCATCTCACCTCTTGTCTCCCTATTTCCTCATAGATTGTAAGTTCTCGCGCGCAGGGCCCTCGCTCCTATTGCTTGATATATTAATATCTTTGTCACACTGTAATGTCTAATATTATTTATGTACCCTCTGATTTATAAAGTGCTGTAGAATATGTTGGCGTTAAGTTGTTATTATTATTAGTGACTCATCTGGTATGTCACTATTTTTGCATAGAATTAGTAGTAATACCCCTGCATACAAACCGCCCCTTCCACATCTTGGGTGGCATGGCCAGTTGACAGCAGATATAACGGGTATGGTGGAAGAAGAGGGGGCAGCGAGTGGTCACGAGCATTTTTTGCTGCTTAAAAGCATTTTAGGTGGTTTTTAATTCTTACATTTTTACATATTTTTTCTTCATGTTTTTCCAGTCCTATATTGGACAATGCACAAAAAAGGCCACACCTAAAGTGTGCTTTGAAAAAAATACCAAAAAAGTATACTTTTTGTTCAATGTGGTCAAAAAATGTGAGGCTGAACAGGTTACAAAAAAGGCTTTTTTTTTTTTTTTTTTTTTACAGAATCCGCCCATCGGCTGTCTTATATTGCCGTACATTGTTCTATACTACCACCAATTTTTATTTTACCTGCTGTATTATATAAATGAAGATGAAACATAATGCCAAGAATTGAAACTTCCAATTAAAAAAAAGTTCTGAATTTCCATAAATGTTTAGAAGTTAGAAATGACTTAGAATCATAAACCGTGGCGAAACTTTCCTTACAAACCGAACATCTGTCACTCGTTTCTTAATTTATCAGCTGCAAATAACTTGGGATAATCAAAATACGTTGCTGTTAGCTGTTTTACGTGTTTGCCAGGAAACATTTGCTTGTACGCTGTAAGATAATATCGACATTTATGGATCACTTAAACATAATATAGTGACCTAAATGGTTCTTTCCTTGGAATGCTTGTGTTCCAAGGTAATAAAATAAAGATTTAACCAATATTTAGGTTGGCTTTCTTCTACCTCTCTGTTAAAAAATTAATAGGGCATTTATTAAAGCCAGATTGCGAAGGGGCTTTATTTTAAAGGTTATTAACATATGGGAATAAGTTGGGTGATAATTTCCAATATTTGAAGATCTGATGGTGTGAAGACAAAATGATTTGGCTAAAACAAGTCCTTTTTTGTATCAGTGTTTTGATGGACTGTTTTGTGGTGAGTGTTTTCTGTTAAACAAGATACACACGTTCTTATAAAACTAAATGTTTATGAAGGTCCAGCATCTGGGTGCAATCTGCAGTTACAATTTATGCTTCAGTCATTTGTTCTGCCGGGCTTCTAGATGTGTTTTGTGACATATATGTGGGTCTGCTCATAAATCCTGTTTTATCTTAAAAGTCAGGTATGTAAATAGTTCTGTCATCCACAAAAATAATGGCAAGATAACCATCCACCTACCGTGATGAAAAGGAAAATGCTTGAGCCATGACTTTGAGGACACTGTATAATAGACAAGTCATTATGTCTACATGGAACACAAACAGAACTATTTATATGAATTATGGTTCTTGAAATTCATTGTGTAGTTTATGTATTGAGGCGAGGATACAGAATTCTGTCCAGCTACAAATCAAATTTTTATACTGATGACCAATCCACAGGATAGTTGCCACCCGTCCACTAAAAGCTTCTGGCCTTTAGTGATCCCAGCCGCCACCACCCCCAGCTGCTTTTTATAAGGTTCATTTTAACTTGCCAATCCCAACCCCAGCCCCTGACCACTGCAGCTTTCTCTTCTGCCTTTAGCTTCCAGGGACCCACATATTACATCAGCAGGGATTGGTAAGTTAATAACAGCCACTATCTGCTGGAGTTATGCCGCAGGTAGTGGCCTACAATCACTGTATGGGGTTCCTTACTGTATGCACTCCTGTAAATGGGACACTTATTGCATGGAGGCCAACAAAGGGGCAATATGTTTGGGGGGTCAGGAAAGGGTAATGTTATACAACCTTAATTCTATATGGGTACCAGGAAAGGGGCTTTATTCTGTGTGGTGGGCAGGAAAGGGTGCAATATACCTAGTGGAGCCAGTAAAGGCTGTGTTATATGGTGTGGGGGCAGCTATATCATTGCAGGGAACTGACAGGCCAGAAAAATAAGACAAATCAGAGGCAGAATTCCACCTTATTTCCTCTTCATTTTACACCATCTGAACAAACTCTTACTCTTCCCTGACCCTTTGAGAACTACAACCTTAATCATGCCGAAATCCTCAGGACCTGCTGAGAGTTGTAGTTTTATTATTGCCAATAACTCTATCATTATACTGCTGTGATAGTAATTGCTCTAATGGCTTAGACAGCAATCTTAGCCATTTAACCCCTCAGATGGTGCAGTCAATACAGACTGCGACACTGCTGAGTAATATAGAAAATATAAGGCTATGTTCATGCGGAGTAACGCGCCGCTCATTCTGACGCGTAAACACGTTTCAGAGTGAGCACAGTAAAACAGAATCCCATTGACTTCAATGGGTTTGGTCTTACGCGCACTACCCATTGAACTCAATGGGCTTTTTTCCCATTGCTTTCAATGTGATACACACCAGAATGAGTGGCGTGTTGCTCCATTTGAACGCAGCCTTAGGGCTAATTTATCAACAGTAATGTTTTCCATGTGCCATAGTTTGTGCTTAATTTATTACTTAGGT
Source organism: Leptodactylus fuscus (assembly GCF_031893055.1). Classification (NCBI taxonomy): domain Eukaryota; kingdom Metazoa; phylum Chordata; class Amphibia; order Anura; family Leptodactylidae; genus Leptodactylus; species Leptodactylus fuscus. Next base: position 141,046,436 of record NC_134269.1, on the reverse strand, counting down.
ACATCCTCTGGGGTTCTTGCACCTAAACAGAACTCCACACTAGCTCCTTGCTGGTACAGAATTATGACAACATTTATGCCAGACAACTAGCTTAAATGATGATCAATCTGACGGGGCTAGGAAAGTAGTTACAATCTATTATGGACCATTAATAATATATGGAGTCTGAGTATATAGTATATTTAGCTGTTTTTTATTTCTATAGGCCATGCCCCTTGAAAAGGTCACTCCGACTTTTGGTCACTCAGGTTAGTGCCTCTGTGCCAGACATCTAAGACCTGTCTAGGGGCTTTACAGATGTTAGATTATTGGCAAGCTTCACTGAAAAAAGGTGTGTTTATAAATTTGCAAATGAGGCTCATGTCCATTGGGTGTCCCAAAGCTTGGGTAGGTATGTCTTGGGGTCCTGTGGGATTTCAAGGTCTAATACTCTCCGGAGAAGGTAGAGGACCACCAAGCAAAAGGATTGAACTGCTGAACTTTTTTTTAGTTATTTTGATCTGTGACCCCATGGTAGGCTGTAGAATCACATTGCTGCAATAAAGCTCCAGACAAACCCGTAAGTTATATGCAGCTGTAATGCAGCACTCATTTATGTATACAGGGCCATACGGTTCCTTTTTATGCCTCCATCATTTAATAATACTATGACACAGAGGTTCAATTTACATTGAATGCTTTAGAACAAAAATATTTTACTGAGTAGCATACAGTTCCTTTGTAAGGCTAAACTTCCCATTGCACAAAAACACAGGAAAATCTGCAACAAAAATAAAATATTTTTTCTGCAACATAGGCTCCTTCGCCTAATACAGGATTTTATTACACGTGACACACAGTTCCTTAGTACACAGTTAGATAGCCACAGTTATTCGATCAAGGCATACATTTAGTGGCAAGAGTGAGATTGGAACACAACATTCACGTAAAGTGCCCTTCTTTCATCCAATCTTGTTCTTGGCATAAAATATAGGCTACGAAGGAATGAGAGTCGATACAGTATATCCCTATGTAAATAAGGACACAAAAGGTCCTAGAAAGGTTGTGTTCTGTTTTAGCTGTGATTTGTAAAAGTAACAGGGAAATACATGTATTTTTTGTGTAATTTTTACAAAACGTCGTAAAAGTCATAAATCACAACAATAATAGTATATACCATAAAATAAATGCATAAATAAATAATGTCTTAATGCAAGTGGAACATAGACTGTATTGCTATTTCTTGTAAATCCAGATAAACTGTATATTTTTTCTTTTTTTTTTTTTTCTTATGGTAAAGTTGGAAGGGACCTCAAGGGCCATCGGGTCCAACCCCCTGCAAGTGCAGGTTTTCCTAAATCATCCCAGCTATATGTTTATATGTTTAATAATCTATGCTGCTAATCTTGTGTGAACCACAGTGAAACATGAGAATAGTGCCTCTCTAACCAGGGCCTTAAAGGGAGCCTGTCACCAGAACCTAGCATATCAACCCATCCCTGCAGATACATAAGTTAGGGTCACTTTAATCAAAGTGTTTTCCCCTTGTGAATTGGTGCAGAGATGTTGTTTTTGTGAATATACAAGTGAGCTCTTCAGAGCAAGGAGAACATTACCACTTATTTCTTCAGAGCCACGGCAATGCCCTCTTTTCTCCAAAGAGTTCATTTGCATGTTGACACAAATGGCGATATCTTGACAGTGGAGGCACTGATTCATAAGGGGGCAAACACTGATTCAGGTGACCCTAACCTATCTATCTAAGGTGCTGGAGTGATATGCTAGTTATGGTGACAGACTTCCTTTAACATTGGTAAAAGTGCTTCAAATTACCATGGAGAATTGAGTTAAGGGGTGCTTTATGTGTTCCTGGCAGGCAGACTTTATATGGCACACACACACACACACACACATTATTATTTCTGTTAGATTGAAGGAACAGTTTAAAATGGTCACTAACTTTTCAGATGACTTAGGCATATTAGGCAGAGCATGCGATTTCGGGCTAAAATTTATTGCACTTTATTTACAAATTGTTAATCTTTTCTATCTAAAAACCTCTCTAAAGTTCCTGCAACTAAGTGTCTCTCTTTTAGCTAATCTGTTCACTCCCTGTCACAAGGGAAGTTCCTTCCTTGATTATCTTCAAAAGCAAGACATCTTCACTGTGAGTGGTGTGGGGAGGGACTGGTTTTCTTCACGCTGTGAATGGAGAGGGGAGGGGATCCTTATTGCACATGCCCCAGCCTAAGAGAGAAATGCAAAATGGGTTGCAGTCATAATGGGGCTATTAGCAGCAGAAAAGCTTATAGGACATCATGTATGAAGGTTTATACAACTAGAGAACTGCCCAGCAAGACCCTGCAGATATTTCAGCTTTTCTTTGAAAATTCAGGTACCCTTTAAGTATTTGAATGAAAGAGATTATGACAAAGAGCATGGCAATATGTATGTTAAGGACATAGCATATCTATGTAATCTATATAATTTATAACTGAAGCACTGTGGTTTCTTTTTCTTCTGGTGCTGGGATGACTCTTCATAAATCATGTTCTCTGCATCAGGTAGGGGCTTTATTAAGACTAGCGTGCAATCAGTAACTGTTTCACTGACTTTTATTGTTGTGTTTGTTGCTATGTAATTTGGTCTGCATACCTATTTGTGGGGAGGGGGAATTTATTTAAGGATATCTGTTACTAGCAACCAAGCCCTGCAGATAGAGAGGTTAGGGACATCTAAATAAAGTGCCTTATTCCCATTGTGAATTGGTGACTCCATTGCTGAGATATAGACATTTTTGAAAATATGCAAATGAGCTTTGAGGGCATTGCCACTTACCTCTTTGGAGCCACAACAATGACCATATTGCTCCAAAGAGCTAATTTGCATATTGACAAAATCAGCAATATATTGGCAACAGCGGCACCAAATCACTTCACCTTTCATTTCTCTGGGACAGCCAGAAATAGTTGTGTGCTCTACTTCAGCCATCTCCAGTGGTCTCTTGAAATGAATGTAGTGGAGATGCACTTGTACAGCCAAAGCTCAATTTAGAACTGGGAGCAAACTGCCCCTGTCCTCATGCTCAGATGAACCCACAAGACACTGCAACTCTATGGTTAGGGGGTAAGTTGCGAAAATGGAAAAACTCCACCTACCTATGCACTCCAAAGGCGGTAAGCGGCAGCAGGTAAATTTTAGTTTTCAAGGATGTGCTTCACTAATCTACTTTTCCAAAATATTTGAAACTTTGTGAGGATATAAGGTGATATTTGACAGTCCTCAGTCACATAAGCAGGGGTGGAGAATTACCAGGGGCTATGGGGCACAAAGCAGGGGAGGGGCATTTTTATTTTGCAGTGGGCCTTACAGCTTATACGTCTACAATATTGTGCTGGGAGGGGACTCTATTGGGACAATTTATTCCTCTGCATATACGGATATTATTATTTTATATATGATATAAAATTATTTGAGAAACAGCATGTCTAGCAATGTTTGGCCATTTGCAGTCTTTTTATTATCTGTGCCTCTAAACTATGTATTGCTAGGAAGTAACACACCAAGCAGTTTTAAGAGAGTTTCTTCTGGTTAAACCTTACAATTTATGATGCATTCATGTTTTATTTCCTCCCACTATTTCTAGCAGTCATTGACTGTATATCATCATGTTGTTATTTGCGTGTATGCACACATTGACATCAAAGTGTTTTGCATGTCAGATTTTTTTCCTTGTGTTCCTTATGTTACCAGCCTAGGCCAAAAACCTGCTCTTCATGATAACACCAGATGTTACTCTTTCCTTGAGCCAATGGAAACCTTATGGAATAGTTTGTTTTTTATTTCAGTCCAGTAGAAAATGCCAGTTTAGCCGAGACATTAAAAAATCCTCTTTACTGACCCAAATACAGGTTTCTGCCAGAGGTCTCCGAAGCAATGGTTTCCATTGTAACATGAAAGCATTCATTTGCCACTGAGACCTTGCCAGCGGGTTTATGGAACCTGTTAACATCTTTCCCTCGGTGCAGGCTGTCCTTTTAACACTCAGCAAGTGCTACCCACAGGTTCTGCTGATGAAAAAAAATCATTAACTGCTCTTATAGGTTATATGAATAAGCCCGTACAGTCTGATGGAGAAAATGGGAAGGAAAATGGAAAATCAGGATTTCTTTTTTACAAACTTTACATTTGCCATGTGTTACAGATGGAATTACAGTGCAGCTGCTAAAGGAACTTCTTAAAGGTACAGTGCCTAGTCCTTGCAGCCACATTTCAGCTGTAAAAAGCATCTTTGAGATTTTATTAAATATACTGTACAACAAGAAAGTAAAGAGAACAATGGTAATGGTATAATATTTACATCATGAAAATAATTTCTAAGCGATCTTTTACAGTTTAGAGATATTAATCATTATAAGTAACTGGGCACCTTTTACATTTGCAGTGATATTTATTTCCTTTACATATACAGAAGTCTTATGAGTCAGGTCTGTAAGATTTCCCCCATTTCCCTTCACACCCACACAATAATTATTTTACTCATACCAAGTAATTGCAATGGAGTTGTATCAGTGCCAGTGCCAACCATGGTATTACTAAAGGAAGACCGGATGTACCACAATCCTTGTTTTACAAATGCATCTCCAAAACCATTCCCATACTGACTTACTCAGAAGGCTGCAACATATATGTACTGTGTACATTTGGTTATGCATGGTATTGTATGTATAAATGAGTTTATTTGAGACTTTTATTGACCTGCGTATTTAGGAATTTATTTAAGCAATCCATTGATAAAAAAAAAAGCAGTAAATGCAAATTTCTCAGTTAAGATGCCCTGGCCCTACTAATTTTTAACTCTATCTGGCACTGTTCCTCTGATTTAAAGTCTAATCTTCATTTCTGTAAAATGGCAACCAACTTACCAGACTACAGGTGTACTTTGGTTTTCAGTGACAATTCCTCTTGCTATAAACGGCTGCAACCAAGAGAAGAAGAGAGAGTCTCAGGCTACCCTTTGCACACACTTCTCTTGGAGGGAACAGGTACTTTTGGAGAGAGTGTTCCAGATTACTACTGCATGATATACATAGTTTGAGAAGATAGTGCAAGGGGAATCGGTGTCAGAGGAATGGCACAGGAGAGACAAAATAGAAGGGAATAGGTGCTTTAACTGTGTGTTATGCAAGCATTATGAAATGTGCATTGTGAAACAGAGTCGATTTAAAGGTACCCCAAGGCTTTTTTCATAATGGTGACATATCCACAGTGATGGCAAACTTTTTAGAGACCCAGTGCCCAGAACCCACTAAACTATCACAAAGTACCAACTTGGCAATTTAACCTTATCACTGTGTGGATCCACAACTGTGGATAGTTTCAGACCCACAAATTACAGTGGTGTGAATGGGGCTTTACAGAGCTTCTAATGATACAAACAACTTTGTACTGAAAGGTAAAGGTCTCTGCATTTAGTACTTCTGAACAATTAATGTTCACTATTTTACATCACACAGGATCTGTTTTGTAGTGACCATTCAATGTTATTACAGCCTGTAATAATGTCACATGTCTGCTATAAAACAGATACTGTGTGATTTAAATAGTGAAGGGTCTTCATACAGTACAATCTTCCCCACAGTGCCCCCCAGACAGTATTATATGCTCCATAGTAGTCCCTCCCACACAATATTATATGCTCCACAGTATTATTCGCTCCACGGTACGCTCCCCCATACAATATTATGTGCTCAATAGTTGCCCCCTCCCCACATACACAGTATTATATTTACCTGAAGTCCCATGAAAAGCAGTCAGGCCTTTTCCTTCTTCTGACTGCAAGCGCTGATGACTTATGTCATGGCACCTGTGTTGGGGCAGAGGTGACACTCTACAGTCAGTGTAAGCCATGGTTCGTGGTCTACACTGACAGCTTTCAACTGTATGTGCATTTGCTACTGGCAGTAGCTTCCTGTATTGGGCGTCTACACGTTTGGCATGGTGTCCACCTACACTGGGCATTTACATTGACGCTACTTCTTTATTTCTTTACCCTTAATGATATGGGCAATTGGGGTCTGAGGAAGGTCCTCAACTAGGACCGAAAATGTTTACCGTTTTTATGGATTGCATATTCATGGCTAAATAAAAATTGGATTCACTTGTTGCACAAGACCTTTGAGTGTCTGATATAATTTGTTACTAATTCACGTTGATAGATTTAGATACCTCTACATCTACTTCCTAGACAGCATTATTTATTAGGGTGGATGTTGTGAAGCTGTTTTTCTTCACCATGGAAAAGACTCTATGAATCGTGCACCACTGTTGTCCGTGGATGTCCAGGCCTTTTTAAGTTCCTGAGATCACCAGTGCTGTCTTTTTTTTTTTTTTAATCAGTATGTACAAAAATGTTGATTTGTCTGTTATCTCTTTCATTGTTTTCTGCCTTTTTTTTTTTTTTTTTTTTTTTTTTTTTTTTAGCCTAATGGTGGTCTATTTCATTATCATTGAGAACACCTTTGACCACATGTTGTAGGTTCACATCAACAGCTTCCATATGCAAATGCCACACCTGGATATCAACTCCAGACCTTTTACCTGCTTCATTGATGATTGATTAATGAGAGAATAGCCCATGAAGCCCATTAAATAGCTTTTGAGATAATTGTCCAATCACCTTTGGTCTCTTGAAATAGAGGCTGACACATATTACAGAACTGTGATTCCTAAACCCTTCCTCCAATTATGATGTGAATACCCCCAAATTAAAGCTGAGTCTGCACTTTAAGCCCATATTGATTATATAACTGTATCTTGAATATGTTGTGGCAAACAGCTAAAATGCCAAAACTTGTGTCACTGTCCAAATATTTATGTACCTAACTGGATTTGCATATCCATAAAAAGCTGATTTTCTCTGTAATGCTTCATTGTTAGTGGCCACAAAAGTGTTTTTCTGCACCTGTGAAAGACCCTTACACTTCACTGTTATTGGCTTGGGAGGCATTTTTACTTTTAGCGAGTCCTTGTAACAGATGTATGCTTTGTTTTTCTACTTTCCCAGTGAGAGTGATTCTTGTGCAGTAGCTAGCAGTAAACTGGCTATATTACTAATATGTGCCGCCTCGCATTGTCCTAATTGACTGTATAATATGAACATTTAAAACTGAGGATGAAAAGCATTTCACTAACAAAAGAAAAAAAAAATCATTCTCTTGCCCTAAGAAAAGTAATTTGTAATAAATGCGTATGTAAAGGATGCCAGATCTCTCCCGTCAGAATGATTAAGGAATCCAATTACTCCTGTAAACTGATTAGAAACTAGTTTCTTCTTTTCTCTGACTATAGGGGTTTTAACTACATATAAAGAGAAAAATGGGAATGGACTTGGCTGAAGCCCAAAGGTTATTAAGATTGTAATTCAACATATTTAGGTGATGTACAGACTTGAAAGAAAGTCCCAGGCAGCAATACTTCCTGCTCTGGGATCTCCAGACCCTGATTATTCAGTGAACTGATTTAGTGGTACTTTGCAATGGGGAGAGTATTACGCAAGACCTGTTGTTTTGGTACAGTAATTGTACGTGTAAATCAATTAACATTGGAGACTTATTTATTATAAATATAATGTTTGATTAGGAGACATCTGGACACTCGGAGTATCAGCAGTGTCAAGAATGTCCATGCGTTTATCACAGGGCCTTTCCATTGAACAAGACGTTATCAGAGTAACATCTCTAAATGTTGACTTAGATTCTCTAAGTTGATTAGCACTGGGTAGACTATGGTGTGGAATGTAAGCAGTTTCCTCATTTTCCACCCTTAACTCCTACAAGGAGGACTCTCAAGTTGCAGTTCCCAAAATAATCACTGATTGGGTGGCAGTTATGTTGCGCTAGCATTATCAGGAATGGAACTGGGGTAATTAACAGGGGATTTCTGAGTATCTGATAGGACAGGACAAAGACAGGAGCATAGTCGAGAATGGAGCCAAAAGTAGAACAGCAGGAACCAGGCAAGAACCAAATGTAAGGAACAAGACTGATGACAAGATCAGACCTGATCAGAATTAGTAGCACAATGGCCAAGAGCTGGGATAGGGGATGAGCCATAGTCATAAGTTAGCTCATCCTTTAAAAAGGCCACCCGGCCAACAACTCTTTAGGTGCTGCATGACGTGGCAAGTAACCAAACTAGGCCATTGGTTGTAGCTGCAGTCATGTCCGGGGACTCAACACTAAAACTGGCAAAGGTGAATAAGGGCCTTTTTTAGGCATTGGAAAAAGAAGAGGAATTTGAGGTGGACATCCATCTTGGATTCCTGTTCATTTTCCTCACCAGACCTAACTCCTTATGATGGAATGCTGATGTACAGCATCATCTTTCTGTTGAAGCTTTATGCTGCTGATTAAGCACAGATGAATGGGTCTAATTTGGGCAAACTCTCGCCACAGACCCCGTAGCTGAACCAGCTGCAGAATCTACGGGAAGATCGAACAAGACATTTATTTTTGCCAACCTTTTCCAATCTCTTCCTCCCATTGAAAACAATGGGAGGCAGAATCTGCCACTGATTCTGAGGTAGAATCCACTACAAAATTGGTGGCAGATCCCACTGTGTGAACATGGAATAACAGTTACAGTTTATTAAGCATTGCATTATTCAATACATGAAAGCCCACTGTGCCTGACTGAGTACAGTGCTCCCATCATTCTAGTTATCTGTGGGAGTCTCAGTATCCCTTGCCATTTAGAGATGAGCGAACACTGTTCGGATCAGCCGTTCCGAACAGCACGCTCCCATAGAAATGAATGAACGTAGCCGGCACGCGGAGGGATAAGCGACCAGCCGCCGGCAAAGTGTACGTGCCAGCTGCTTCCATTCATTTCTATGGGAGCGTGCTGTTCGGAACGGCTGATCCGAACAGTGTTCGCTCATCTCTATTGCCATTAATAAAGAAAAAGTTAAATGTTATTTTTGACTTTTATCCTGAGTGTGATTTTCATTGGTCATAATAGAACAACACTCATTGGTCAATAAATTATTGGAGCTCCATCTTGTGTAGCTATTCTTGCGTAGGTTTGGGCATCAAATGGCTAGGGGTGCCCCAGTTACCGGTAACAGCTACTGGTTGCATACCCCAATGTTGGTTTCATCATGCATTTCTGGTAAGCCTTCTAGTTTTTTCCCTATATGGTGACTACCCTTGTATAGTATACAGTAAGTGTGTGCCTTCTGGAGAAACCATGAGTCTCTGTGATTTATTACTTCTCAGTGTCAGTTTTTGTCATTTCCCACGTGTTGTCGGTATTTTTTTCTCTGATACCAAGGCTTTTGTGCCTACGTATGGATTGTCTTCGATCACACAATGAAACATGGCATTCATGAACCCTGCTTTCAAGGTGAGGTTGTTTGCAGGAAAAATAAAATTAGTTCTGAAAATGGAAGGAAACAACAGGAATTAGCAAACAGTTTTGCTGAGTGTGTTTCCGGCAGAGAAGCGTGTTTAACAGCTGCTTGTTTTGGCCACTTGCAATGTCCTGCCTTTTTTCTCTAAAGTGGAAACTGAATTGTGTTCGTGTCAGAAGGAATGCGGCTGCCCGTGTGCGCAGTCAGGAAGAGCTGAACTCTCACTGCTATTTTGACAGTTGCAGTAAGAAATCTCTTCATGCCTTCTCTTTCATTCTGGGAAAGCCCATACTTGAAATGCCTGTAAAGAGGTGGAGAATAAAGCTTAATCCCAGACACAGAGATCTGTGAACGTTACCTTCAAACGCCTCACGCCCCAAAGGAGTGTTAATGTTATACTGCAACCGACTGGCTGAGCAGATTCTGTGAGTGTAAGCTAAAAACCGTTTAAGATGAAGCAAATCCTAGACACATTATGAAAGTGTGTATGGTTTCTAATCCCTAGGAAAACACATGGCTGAGACTTTGCTTTGCTGTACTCTAGCAGCCGAGACGTACTGATTGAAGACTATGGTAGAAGAAGGCTCTACTAACGTGTTTTGATTTTGTCTGTAGAGCTAAAAGTCTTCTAGAAACTATGTCTGTGCTTGGTGTTTCGTCTAAGTTAAGACAGCCAGCTGTAGGATCAAAGCCAATACATACAGCCCTACCTATACCACATGTTGGCAAGACCATGTCACAGCAGTATCCATCAAGGTCCCTGGAGCTGATGAAGCCAGAGAAGTCATTGAATTCTTGTCAGCTCATGTTAAAGCCATCCTGTGATTTTGACGAGAAGAAAACTTTTCAAGGCAGCGTCAGAGAAGCTGAAGAGAGAAAGGTGAGTAAAATTTTCTATAAATCCTATCCTTTCTCCCTGGTCCAAAGGGAATATTGATTTGCTACCTCAATCTCTGCACTTCTCATTCATTCCTTCATTTGTCCTCTTGAAGGATGTTTTCGTCTTTGCTGCTTTATAGCCTTCTTTATTAGGAACATCCCATAGCTCATCGTGAGCGTATCCCTGCTGTGTTGTTTTAGGGGGTTATTGATTGACATGGGATGTCCTGCAATATTATATTTCTGACACTTCCAATAAAATCAGCATTTATTGCAATGCATCACATGAATTTATAATATGAGGGTTGGACGGAAATAGAAATGGCACTGCAGTGAATCGATATATAGAATTGGCGAAAATTTTATTACCAGTATATGACAGCATTAGTTATATTACAATGTGGCTACTGAATGTGGTAAAGAAAGTAGTGGTCGTTCTTACAGTGTAGCCTAATTCCATTCTTTATCTGTACTAACAGAGCAAGGCTGAAGGTTAACTGGTTAATTTTTTTGCATATGAACTCTAAATGAATACAATTATTTTCTTAACGAATAATACATGTGACTATTGAGAGGCCTGCCAGATATATAGTAATATTTTCTAGCTGGACATCAGGTTATCCTGATATTCTGGCACTTATTTCCGACATAGCTCTAACTCATCATTTTACATTTAAGATCAAACTCTGTTCCGTTTACTAAGGGTGAAGACACATGCAGTGGTCTCCAACCCCCAGAAACACGTGTTCAGTACCAAGTACCAACCAATAATCAATAAATTTGTCACCCTGTCAAGTGAAACTCCAGTGGCCCCGCCTGGCGTGCGGCCAGAGCCTCTGTGCGTGTCTTCACCCTCAAATAACCAATTAGGAGACTCTGTTTTATATGACTTCTCTTCCCTTACACATAGAGGGTTTTATAAGCATTCAATAACCTAGAATCTCTTATAATCTGGCACCTGTCAGGTTACAATAACCCAAAGAGAAAGGAATTGTGCTGTGCATTTACAAAACTGATGATAAAATGTATTGCACTTTCCTGTTTTTTTTTTTTTGCATATGTAGCTATTTTGTGGAAACTTGCATGGTCATCAGATGTGGGCATTTTGGAATGACTGCAAAAGTGGTAGATGAACGCAGTGATAAGTGGTATAGAAGAGAGTGTGGTGAACCACTGGGACATTATAGATAGTATCCGGTAATCTGAATCCAACACTATACCTGACATAAATTAGTATAGAAATCTTTGGCGTAATGACTTAGTGGTTAGCACTGTTCTTTAGTGGCACTAGGGGCCCTGGGTTCAAATCTTACCAAGGGCGTTATTTGCATGGAAATTTCTCCCTTTGTGTGCTTGGTTTCCTCTGGGTTCTTTGGTTTGCTTCTACTTTCCACATACATAATGATGGGTTAATTAACTTCTTATGAAATTGGGACTAGTGTGTGACTGTGTCTGAGAAGGGAATTAGATTGTGAGTGCAAGTGGGGACATGGACTGATGTGAATAGTGACTTACCAACATTTATATAGCCTAGATCATGACATTTAAACCCAATTATGGAAACATTTCCATACAGGAGGTTTTGGGTACAGTTTGCATAACTTTTGCAGTCAGCTGGATTGTACCAGCAATAATGAGATAAAATGCTCAAAATTACAAGACTGATACAGAATAATAAATAAAGTAGTACTACCACCTAACATGTGCAAGCGAAGGTGAGATGTCTTTAGCATACATTATGCTATTTTCCATTACCTATGCTTAAAGGGGTTGTCCAGTTAAAAAAAATTATATATATATTTTCATATCTGTTGTCAAGGAATACTATGGGGGATGGGTCATCTGTTCAGGATTTTCATCTCTTGTGAAATGTAGAGAGTGTCTGGACCTATCTTTTCATGCATTAACACAGACAACCTATGATTTGACTGGGCACTGTGCAATTCTTATGTTCCCCTGTGGTGGTGCTGCAGAGAAATATTATATTGTGGAAAAAAGTCAGTGTTAGACAGAGTTATCAGTATTCCCATACTGCCAAATCTTACCCTATAATAAATGGAGTACTAGATCATGTTTAAGGTTCCTGACCAACTCCATTATAACTAGTCTTACTGCTATTTTTGTATGGCCGGGGAAAAAAACTGAAGTCAATTGTATCAATGCCATATGCTGATACTAAATATTAGATACAGGATATAGAATGCCCAAACTAGATACATTTGTACCAAATGCCTAGCAGCAAGAACCATTTTTACCACTCACCGGTATGCACAATTCATTTTGTACCTGCATACATGAATAACTTATAGTAGCCATACGGTCAAAGGTGTCCCAGGTAACATATCTGAAATGTCATGCTTGTTTTATGTGGTATATAACAACAAATGAGGGTCTTAAGCAAGGGACAAAGACAAAGGAAAGCAATTGAAATGTGCACAATGCGAGGAATACTAAAGGTTTGTTTGTGCATATTGTGATGCAGGATAGCAAACTTTGTTATATAATGCCGTATAACTCATAGCTTTATATTGATGTAATACAGTGAAACCTGTTTGAGAAGATCATGCAAAATTGCGTTAAAAAATGGTCTCCTAGCGGGGTGGTCTTCTCAAATAAGATAAGATGGTTAATATGGAAAACTGTAAATCTATCACAGAAAATGTGGTCTAGGTAAGGAGATGACCTTCTCAAAAAGGTGGTATTAACAGACTACAGCTGTGGACTGAGGAATAAACCGACTACTGCTGTCTTAATGCTGTGTAAATAATTTGGTCAGTGACCAGCCTAAAATGTGGTGCTAGTGAGTGTACGCTACACAGTGTACTCTACACAGAATATCCACCCAAGATACTGGTGAGATTTTGGCCAGACATGATATGAGTCACATTATCATTTTTTTCCACACCCTCATGGAGCTTGTGTGACTTGGGATTCCCTCAGCACGGCTCATTTTTCTTATTTCCCAATCCATCTGGCTGCTGCGAAATGTTAAGTTGTAACTGCAGCAGAACATGCTTTTCCCAAATAGAACTTTAGCACACATTTAGAAAACTGCTATGCAATGAATAGCTATTGCACGTATTCTAATATAGTAGCCAGGGCATGTGTGGTGGTCATGGCTGGCAACGTGATATCACAGGGATCTTTTAAGGGCGATGTGTATTGATTCATAATCAGGATGCTCTTAAGATACAATAATATGGAGTTTTGCTATTCAGAAAGTGTCATAGTTTGATTTTATAATCTCCCAGACTGACTTCTCTGACTTAGGCTGAGTTCATGCAGAGTTTTTGGTCCGGATTTTGAGGCCAAATTCGCCTCAAAATCCTGACCAAAAAGATGACTCCAATTGAAATCAATGGGAGCTTGTCAATTCTTTTTTTCCGGCTCCCGGAAAAAAGAACGGACATGCTAATTCTTCAGGCGGAGTGCGCAACTGGATGCCGTTATACTGCACTGGCATCCAGTCGCAGCTACCCATTTTTTTGGGCTCGGAAACTGAGGCAGCCTCCGCCTCAGTTTCTGGATCAAAGAACCCTATGAGAGTCCGGCCTAAGGCTTCATACACACGGCCATGTGCATTGTCAGTGCGCTATCCAGGTTTGTTATGGCTAGCACACTGACTCATTATATTCTATGACTCCATACACTCAACTGTGTATAATCATGAATCTGTGTATGGGGCTATAAGCACAGGGCAAAACTCAGGACAGGTTTTATAGCTGTCTGTTTTGCAACCTAGGCTCACTGAAGAAAGTGAATGGTTTCATGGAGGCATGAGTGGCAAGCAGATCTATATGTGCCTTCTGCGCCATTGAACTACAGTACATGAACATGGGTATGTAGCATTAAGGTTAGCTCTATGTAAATGGATGGCCTACTGTTTGCATCAGTTTCCTTGAACGGGTTGTTGAAGTGAGGGCCAGATGAAGTGCACCGGTGCAAGAAACCGTCCTCCAGACGCTGCTGGTGCCTGTCTCCCACTGCTGTGTGTTATCTGCTGTGGAATAAACCTTTTAACATACGTGGTGAGTGCCCCTTCTTTCTTTCTTCTTTTATTGTTAAAATATGATGTCACAAGTCAGAGCCCAGGGGTATGCCTAGAATAAATTTGTCTACAGATCACTGCTGAAAGTTTCATTTTATATAGTATGCATGAAGTCCAGGTAGAATTTGTGGTGGAAGTAATATTCAGATAAAACGTCTTTTGTATAGTCCATAATATTTGTGCCGCCATAATAATTAATTAAATTGCATAGCAATATAACAAAAGAAATAAGGTTTCATGAAGGTCACAGAGTTGACAGTTGTGCTTGTATTGTGTACTTTTCCATTCCCAGTGCCAGTACATAGCTGTACTGTTATTGTTTTATGATGGTGTAAGATAGTTTGGCGCTGCCTGTGTACGTTGGGCTTTGTGATAGATTCTTTGTGAAGAAAAATACCCTTAGGTTATATGAGCAGGTAGCATGAGACACAGACTGTCACTAAATACAGCAGCATTCCTTACTTGACTGGACTGTCAGGATGTGATGTTTGAGGAAATATGACTCGAAACAATAGCCCATTGACATTTTGTAGGTTTATTAATTTATTTTATAACATTCATTTATACTTGAGCTGTAGATTATTCTGAGCGTGTGAAAGGTTACAGATGAATTACGGATGAATTAATAAAAAAAAAGGATAAAATTATAGCAAATAGGAATTGCCCCTATTTTACATGGGGATGGTCTATAATAAACTGGGTGATGTTGGCAGGAAACAATAGGGACTAGGGAGGTTTACAGTCTGCACACAAAAGGGAAGAGACCACATAGTGTATATCCAAGTGAGCCCTGAATTATGATATGGACTTTTGCCAACCAAGACATAAGAGGCTGTTATTTGCTTCTCCCACAACTTAACTCTCTTTTAGCCCATAGTAGATGTATGGTCTGCCTATTTAATAGTGCTGGGCAATTCATCTCAAAATAACCGAAACCGAATGTCAACCCGGATAAACGAAGTCATATCGTGCATGTCAGTGATTATTCATATCGCTATTGATATTCATGAGGTTCCACCTCTGAATCATAACTGCTATCAAGAGTCTCTTCAGACCCCAGAGTATAATTAATGAAGGACTAGAAGGGTGATCAAACTTTAAAAAAAAACAGTGTTACTTACCTCTCATGGGTCCCGGCGCTTTTCCCTGTTCTCTTTGAGTCTTTTGCTGATGTCCGGGACCGCTGAGGCTGGTAATTAGGCCTCAGTAGTCACTTGGGTCATGCAGTGGTGTGATGCTTGTGTCTATACGTCACCACGCCACGTGATCACTGAGGCCCAACCACAGGCCAAAGAGAGCAGGGTGTTGTGCCGGTCTTCTTCTAAATTATACTCTAGAATCTAAAGAGACATCAGAAAACAATAACCGTTTTGGTTCAGACACATTGGGTCTGTACAAAACCGAGTATAAGGTCGCCCAACACATACTCCTACTTTAAAAGGGGCATGAATTTAATAGGAGTGTGACCTAAATAATCACCATTAATCATAATCAAGGTAAAATGCCCGATTCATCACCAGCCTTAAATGACCTGTATGCTGCTAGTTAAAGGTGTGTTCCAATTCCTATTTTTTTTTAACCTGCAGAGGCTTAAATTAACAAACACTGGGATCCAGTGGAAAGTCTCCATTTGGGCCCCCGGTCTTTGTTGATATTTGAACACTTCTGGCTGTATTGTACAAGCACAGGGCAGAGGTCAGGAACACCTAGAACCTGAACTAAGACTCTCCACAGGAACTCTGGCTATATGAAGAGTTGACTATACAGTGTTTATTTTAAGTCTCTGCAGGGGTTAAAATAAGAACTGGCTGGGACATTACTTTAATCCAGAAGTCATGAGGAAATAACATTATTGTATATTAAGTATTATTCTGTAATTATATTATTGAATTACTCCTGTTTGGGAAGGAAGTGTTTCTGGGTATAGAGCATATAAGGAAATGACCGATCATGGAACTTCCAATATTCATGTGCATAGTGATCTTTATGGAGTCAAAGGTGACTTTGTTGTATAAATGTTATGTCCTTTGCAGCAGAAAAAAACTTACTTCTGCATTGCTCTACTGTGTCCTCAGTCTGGAATAAATATGCATTGTAATAAGTCTCTGGGCCAACTTTAACTTCCCAGAAATGTTCCTTTTCTTGTTCCTTCTTGCCATCTGAATATTTTAAAAGCTTTACTATATAGTGATGTAGTGTACTGTCTATATATGCCTATGGTATGCCTCTCTCTGCTACTTACATTTTTGTCCCATTATATGTAAACATTGTGCTATTCTAGAAAGGGTAGGGATAGACAGAGATTTATGTAAGGTGATCATTCTCATGGTTAAAGCTATAGGAAAGGGATAAAAGAGTAATCTCTCTTTTTAGTACTGTCACTATATAAACACACTTTGTTGTGCAGCTATTGAAATCTACCTGGAATTTGTGCTAGGTGGTGAGCAGTAAGGAATGCTTGTCATATATAACGTATTAAAATGGCTTTATTGTTTGGCTCTTACAGGCATTTCCTGCATAGAATATCATTGGTGGGCAAGTCGTGGTACTGTATATATGCAAGATTTATATACAGTTTATTTCTTTTGATTCCCCCTCCCCCATAACCTTGTTTTTAATATATAGGGCTTAGTGGAATTTATGCAGTGAATGCATTAATATTGTGTGATATCCTCCAAGGAAATTGTGATGATACACTATTAGATTGTCACCAAACATTTATTTAGCTACATTCCTAGCATGCATGGGGTGACAACTACTTATCTTTTTAGCCCTGTCTACTGTGCTATTGTCACTGAATTTCCTGCGCCAATTGCACATCACCCTATGAAGGGCTCTCCTAGGTTGACGTCTCTGCTCTAAGGTCATGATATTTAATTCATCCTGAAACCTTTATAAATAAAATCTAAAATCGTGTTTAGTTGTTATTTTTTGTTTGTGCACGTTTTCATTTCCTTTGTCATAAATGCATATGAGCAAATACAACTGACTGTCAAAGGACATCCACAGACTACAGAAGAACAGGAAATCATCTCATTGCTCATAAGTGACTTATTCAAAGGAATATGTGGAATTGCATGTGTTTATGTGTATTACAGACATAACAATAGGATTTCCTGACAAACAGTCATGTCGGTTACATTTCATAACAGCATAAAGGAGATATTCCATTGTGGAATTATGTGATACAGGCTGATTCATCTATTAAATTATTATCTATGTTAGCTGTGGAATTGTTTTAGCACATAACCCTAGGGGTCTGGAATCTTGTAATAAATACAGTCCTTGGTAACACTGATCGAATATCACTGACTGGCATTCTGTGGATTAGAACTTGCCAGTATACACAGAAATGATTAGAATACCTACAGTAAATGGGAAATAAAATGGCATGTATTTAATGTGGATTTCACCTTGGATTTACCGTAGACTTGGTCACAAAAGAGTAGGTGAAATTTTCAGCACATAAAGAATAAGTGTGCATCAGAATACAGAATGCTCTTAAATCAATTTTCTTTTTTTTTTTAATCATATTTTTGTGAATGTTGCTTTTTTTTCTAACCCCCATTACCTGCATTGTACGGTATTTAGTTGCATACTATGTATTATGGCCTAAATATACTTGTACATGTACTATAAATATGATAACTCAAGCACATCGGCCCACTGTTCCCAAGATGCCTGCCCCACAATTCTAGTAAAAAGTGCATCTTCTTTTTCTGGTACAAATCAGTTTAAGCAATTTTACACAAAATCAGAGCTTTAAAAAGCACCAGATTTACTTCTGATTTACTCTGTGGCATAAAGTAATTGACCGAGGTTCAACAACTAAAAATTGGGTCATAAAGAGGAGCAACCTCTAACTTGATGCAAGCTAGTCCATGTTGACACCATTAGACAGTGTTTGTAACTGTGGGCCAAAGTCTTTAGCTGAGGTCTTAGACCTTTAGGCCTCTTGCAGACAACCATGGTGGAGATCAGTGTGCTATCCGTGTTTTTCCCAGATAGTACACTAACCCATTCATTTCTATGGACTCATACACATGAACAATAATTACAAGGTCACTTATACGGACCGACAGTTCGGGACGCAAAATATAGAACAGTTCCTATTCTTATCCTATTTTGTGGCCCTGCTTCCATGTCTCCTATTCTTTTAATGAAAGGGCCATGGAAGCACGGGTGGCACACAGGTGACATCAGCGTTTCTCCCATGCGATGCCCGAGACTTGCTCTCAGTATCTATGCAATACTGTCCTTTGTACATCTGAAGAAGAAACCAGCTTCTGGTTTCAAAACGCGTTGTGTGTGAGGTAAGCGCGGATCCTTTTATCCATTTGATACTTCTGTAGAAGTTGGTTGGATAGGTCCTTTTCTGTATAGTACCATGCATACGTGTTTTCACAGTTAAGATCTGCCAGCTACTAGCCATTTTGTCTATGAAATGATATTTGAGTGCTGTGATCATTTCACAGCGATTAAAGGTGATTATATGTTGAACAATACTTTGTGGAATCGCTTTAAAAGGGTAATGCACAAGGTGCCGCACGGTGCTCTCTCTTGTGTTTTCTTGCCCGAGACTTTAACTCATAGCAGGCGGTAAGCACAGATGACCATGGCTGTAGTCAGTGTGCTATCTGTGTATTTCACGGATAGCACACTGACCCTTTCTTTTCTATGGGTCCGTACACATGACCATGAATTTCACGGTCCCCTTTGCGGGCCAACAGTCCAGGCCGCAAAAATAGAACAGGTCCTATTTCTGTCCAGTTTTGCAGCCCGTGCTTCCGTGGCTCCTATTCATTTAATGAGAGGAACTGTGGAAGCACAGCCAGTGCAGGGGTGGCACACTGGGAACATCCCCGAGTGCCATCTATGCTTTTAATTCACGGCAGCCCGGTCTTCTGCAATCGGTCTAAGACTTATCTTGCTTCCATTTGCCATGACAGAAAGTTACTGACTGCTACTTTTGTTGGACACAATATTTCACATGGTATTTATTTCTCATTCCAGTAGTAGACTAAAAAGTATCTGGTATCAGAGACTATATGTATATTTGTGCATCATATAGTCCTGACTGTAATGTATATCCTATATAAATTTATATGTTTTCTTCAAAGTAGTTGAAACAAACAAAAAAGGGAAGTGTGGTTTACTAGTTACTGTAAGGTGAAAGTAGCTAGCTTCTCCTCTCTTCTGAAAAGGAAAATACTATTGCTGCCAGCCCCAAACCAAACCACATGAATAATAAAGATAAGATAACAAATGTAACAGTTTAATTGAAAAGACAAGGTATACAGTAGCTTGAGACGTTTTTGTTGAAATCTCAGGAAATACACTTGAACATAAAATACAACCTGATGAAAGTAACATTATAAAATACATAAAGCAACCATTGTTCTCTTGTGTTCCTTATAAACGGGGCAAACTGGATTTGTCACAGCACCAAGCTTTAACAATCTGTCAGCTGTATGAAATCTATCAACAGCTAAAGCTTGTTTTTATCATCTATTCTTTCTTCTTTCTACTATGTCCGGTATTGCATCTATTATTTGTAAGGATCCTCAACACTTCCAGAAACTCACACCCACAGGTGTTTATTTGTACAGCAACTTGATGAAAACTTGACTGTTTCTGTTTTTTATCAGATGTCTTAACATTTGGTATATACACACTCCTATGTAAGGATTATGGGTGAAATTCTTTTTGTTTACCGTGGTAACTGATCTTCAATCTTATCCTGTTGGAGTCATATTGGAAGATCTGTTTTTGGACTGAATTGACAGTCTTAGCATCACTTTATCTACTGTAGTTTTGATACATAAGGTTTTTTGCCAGGAAAATAATTGGGTGTCCTTAACAGGGGTTCTTCAGGACCACAAAACTGATGACTTGTCCTTCTATACCATAGATCAGATTGGTGTGGGTCTGTGTGTTGGCACCTTGGCCAGTCAGATGTTACAAAAGCTGTAATGCTCACTGTTTCCCTTTATTATTTGACAGACACAGCTCCATATATTATATACTGGCTGTGTCTGATGTTACAGCTTGGAGTAGCTCAGTCCCATTCAATTGAGCTCAGCTGAGCTGTTACGGCAGACACAGCCACTACAAAAAGTTGCTTGTTAAACACTAAAGAGAACACCAGCTTTCTGGAATGCCATGGTTTCTTCAATAGACTGATCATGAAAGGTGCTGAAAAACAGAGCTCCAAGATCTGATAATGATGGCCTCTCCTAGGGATAGGGCATCCATTGTACAGTTTCCTATTAAGGAGATAGTTTGGTTTACAAAATCTATTTTCAAAAAACCTTTTTGGGGTGTTTTGAGTTAGTAAAGGGGGATCCCTCATTATAACCCTAGAAATTAGTGCATAATGGAGAGGGGCAACAAAGAGCATCCTTTCTCTGGGTGGCAGAGCATGTCTAGACATTATATAGATCATCCATTAGAATGAAATGTGCAATGCTTCATCCTTTGCGGTGGCACTATAAGATAATGCAATACTTCCTGCCAGGTTCCCTCACAGGCAACATCTCATAATAGGGGGTCTCAATGTCGGGAAAAATAGTCTCCAACATAAAGTGAATGACCAAAGTATAGAACTCTTTAAAGGGAGTTTTTTACTAGCTTAATTTTTGCTTTTCAAAAATTGACTTTCAAATACATGTTGCATGTCTTGGACTGTCTAAAGGTACGATGGTGCTCAGCCCCTACAATGCACTGTGGCTAGTTTGAGAAGTCCAGTGTACTGGTAATATACTCATATTAATTTAAAGGGGTTTTGTGGATTATGATATGGGTGACTTATCCTTAGGACAGACCATTAACATTAGACTGATAAAGTCTGACACCTGGAAGCCCCACCATTGAAAAGCTTACAATGCTTGGGTGAGCTCTAGAGATGAGCGAGTAGTATTCAATCGAGTAGATATTCGATCGAATACTACGGTATTCGAAAAATTCGTACCGATCAAATACTACTCGCTATTCGCAGTAAATATTCGATTCAGAACCAGCGTTGATTGGCCGAATGCTATACAGTGTATAGCATTCAGCAAATCAACACTGGTTCTGCAGGGGGCTCGTCCTTGCTAGTCAGGAAGCTGGCAGCTTGCTGTTACGAGGGAGCTTACTTTTTCTCATAGGAATGCATTGACCAGCGTTGATTGGCCAGTGAACAGCATTCGTCCAAACAACGCTGGTTCTGCCGGAGGCTTGTCTGTGAGGAGGCGGAGTCTAAGATCGGACCACAGCAGCCTCCATTGTGGTCCGATCTTAGACTCCACCTCGTCACAGACGAGCCTCCGGCAGAACCAGCATTGATTGGCCAAATGCTGTACACTAGCCAATCAACGCTGGTCAATGCATTCCTATGAGAAAAAGTGAGCTCCCTAGTAACAGCAAGCTGCCAGCTCTCCCGATTAGCAAGGACGAGCCTGCTGCAGAACCAGCATTGATTTGCCGCAGGCTCGTCTTTGCTGGTCGGGAGAGCTGGCAGCTTGCGGTTACGAGGGAGCTTACTTTTTATTAGCGCAACTGCAAGCTCTGTGCAGTTAAAGCACATGGACCCCATAGACTATAATGGGGTCCGTGCACTTTAACTGCACAGCACTCCTCCTAAACACTCTCCTCCTGCTATTCGTGAACTTGGTGACTCTCCTTTAGTCGAATAGTGGTTTCCCCTGAAAGGAGCATTTTTTTTCCCATAGACTATAATGAGATTTGATATTCGATCTAGTAGTTGAATATTGAGGCTCTACTCGAAACGAATATCGAATCTCGAATATTTCACTACTCGCTCATCTCTAGTGAGCTCCACTTCCTCTTCTCACGTCAATGAGACCATTCAGTGGTCACATGGCCACGCTGAGCGGGCAGTACCTTTCAAGTAATAATACCAAGCACAAAGGTGTCGGACCCCTTCTATTGTAGTAGTGTTGCCGTTTCCTAAGGACAGCTGATCAATATCATAGTTCCTCAGAACTCCTTTAAGGCACATGGTTAATTAAAAATCTGCTGAGAGCGGAGGTAACTGGTTGTCCTTTGTCACTACTCACTACCACTAAAGCATTTCCAATACATGAATAGTTGTGAAGCATTATAGGATTGAAATGTGTTTAGTTCCCATTGTACTTAGTTGTAATGATTTTTACTGCCTGGGATAACATTCTACTTATCTAATGGTAAGTGTCTTTGAATATACAGGAAGTTTTCCAGGAGAGAATTTCCAGAGATGTTGCCTCCTGTTCACTATACTAGAGACAGATTGAGAAATCCCTGTTATCTCACAACTAAGTGTTTTTTTCCATCAGAAAACACAACTGTAAAAGACTGAATTATATATACCATTAGAAGTTGTAATAAGGCCATGACAATAAACACAGATTAACTCTTTACTGCACACAGTTTTCTGCGAAGTGCAAATTTAGCCTGTTTTTCAAGAAGTCTTGAAATAGTCAGATTTATCTCTAAAGTGTGTGGCATTATATTTCTCACCTCCAGTCTTTATAGAATGGTGTATGTGGTTAGCCAACAAATTATACTATATTTGTCAAATTATGTTGCTAAGTTAATTTAGCTTTTTGAAAGTATATATAACAATGCATTGCGGTGGCCATGACAATTGCTTGGACCATGATCATAGAAATATTAAGGATTACGAACAAAGCCCTATTACCCCAGCAGTGAAATTATTAAACTGAAACTTCTTATAGTCCTCCATCTGCACATGAGGAACAAAGCAGGGAAAATGCTTTGTGCTTTTATTACATTCATTTTTGGAATGCTTGTGTCCTGAAATTGGCCTAGGGCTGCATGTGCCAGGTCCATGGTAAAACAGCACGGATGGCATGTGGATGACATCAGTGAAGGATATATCTCCTTCGTTGAACCCAGGCCATAAAACAGACAAATATGGGACCTGTCCTGAAGTTTGCCCTGGACTTCGTAGTGTGTAAGTGGTCGAAGAAAATAATAGGCCAGTATATGGTAACATATGGTAAAGCCAGTATATGGAACACATGGTAAAGTGGGTAGCATGTGATTTCTTAAGATGCTGCTCATTTCATACTATACAAGGCAGTAATAAACAAGTATCCACTGCTAAATTATTTGTGACAAAGTTAAAGTAGAGAATGGTTACTTGTCTCTTTGAGTACTTCCATGTAGTCCTCAACTTTATAACTTGGCCTCTAATATGATACTGTTTGGCAGTAACAGTTAATTGGTTCAATGGTGTATTTGAGAAATACAAGTACAAGATAAGAAATACTGTCTGAATAACATTAATTTGACTCTGCCTTTGAGAACTGCTGCTATATCTCGGTAGTTGATAGAGAAAATCCCAAATAAAGCGTTTTCGGTATACAACAGATTGCATAATATGAGATGGCACGTTGTTTAACATGAATTATTTTTATGTAGGAAGTGTTGACAGAAGTAAAGCAGCAGTTATGCCATAAGTGTGCTCTGGGTGAATACACTTTCTGCAAATGTAATTTATCATACTTGCTTCACTACACTGAAAAAAACCTTGCTGCGTTTCCTCCGCTATTACTTACTAATTTGACCCTGAGCCTGCTTGGGTTCACTGGCACAACCAGTTCTAACCCTTGACATTTTTTCTCAGCTTTGTAGCATTGAAACCATTGCAGTGAGCAAAGTTTGACAGCTGTGACTATAGATAGGTGAGGAAAGCTATCACCCACCTTTGTCTTTATGTAAGTGACCACCAACATCGAAGATTTACTTATGTCAGGTTTAGGCAGGGGCGTAACTACCATAAAGGCAGTGGAGGCGGCTGCCACCGGGCCCGGGCCATTAGGGGGCCCGGTGACAGCCGCTACCGCTGCGTTTTTTTTAAAAAAATTGGCCATTACGGGCCCTATTTACTTGCCAATCCTGGACATAATACTGTGTGCATGGGCCACTATGGGACATAATACTGTGTACAGGGCCACTAAGGGACATAATACTGTGTGCAGGGGCCACTATGGGGTATAATACTGTGTGCAGGGGCCACTATGGGGTATAATACTGTATGCAGGGGCCACTATGGGGGATAATACTGTGTGCAGGGGCCACTAATGGACATAATACTGTGTGCAGGGGCCACTAATGGACATAATACTGTGTGCAGGGCTTACTAAGGGACATAATAGAGTGCGGAGGAAGGGGTCGGTCAAGGTCTTCGGTGTCGGTTGGGGGGGGGGCATGTCAAAAGTTCGCCACGGGGCCCCGCCATTCCTAGTTACGCCACTGGGTTTAGGGATAGTGCACACACCAAAGCCTAGTGCCATGCTGCTAGAGGGCAAAACCTCAGTTTATGTAATGTCCGTTGGAGTTTGGCACAATTTTTTTCTGTTGGATTTGACCTCTGTATGTCTCTCTCCACATCTGGTTGTCCTATTGCAGCTCCACATAGAATGGCTTTAGCCATTAAAAATATATAGGCTCTACACAAAGGGTTCAGGACTCCATGTGTTCCTGAAAACAATGGTTATAGTGATACAGGGGCATAACTTGAGGGGGTGCTGTCACAGCAGGGCCAAGGAGCCTTAGGGGGCCCATAAGTACTGGCATCAGTATTGAGATTGCAGCCTCCATCTTGCCCATAAGCCAAGGAGAGCCACAGATTACCCTAATCACACTAAGGTTTATTAAACTCCTTAGCACCCGTAACCACCTCTATCAAGAATTCGCTGTAGGGATGAGGTAGGGGGCCCCATACAAAAAATTGCACCAGGGCCCACAAGACTTTAGTTACAGCACTGTGATATAAATATTTTGCACATATAAAAAAAAATAGATGGCTGCCACATATGATTCCATGCGGAAACCAAAATCTATCAGTTAATCAGTACTACCCCTTTAAATCGTAGTCTCATCCATCTGCTGCACCCTAAATCAGGATTTAATGTGCCAGGTTGTTAATGCCGCCTTGAAGAGAGTAATTAAACAAAATGACTTGCACGCAGTTCAGCGAGCGCTGACATTTTTCCAATTACTGTAGGCTTACAGTATCTTGGCCTGATGTTGCTTTGGTCATTTGGAGAAAGCATTAAAGCAAATTGTACAATATTTAATTATTTTGCCTATTTTCCTGATGTGAAACATTAGACAGCAGGTTCATATTATAATGGCTAAAAAATGCAGATCATTCAACACTGACCTAGTAATAGGCACTATTTTATGTAGTTCTAGTTTCTAGTCATGGTACAAAGCAGCACTGAGATTATTGTAATTTATCATAATATAACCAAATGTCCTAATCATTAGAGAGAATCCTTGGTATGAGGATACATAGGTGAATATACAGTACAGTACTAGGGTGGCTGTGTTATATGTTAATTGAGCTGCAGTATTCTTCCTACTGACCTCGAAGGTGTCTCATTACTTACTGGAGTTGGTTTAGACCGCACAGGTTTAGTACTGTTATAAGGAAAGATCTTGACTATACAGTTACACTACAGTTAGAAAATGTGGGAAGTTAGGACTACACACTGCTGTTATGGACTACATAGCTACATTGCTGTTGTAGAAGAAGGCTCACAATTGACACAACTGACTGCTGTTCTAGGAGGTCCAGACTACACTGCAAGACTCCTGTAAAAGAAGGAGGTCCAGATATCAAAATTGGACTACGGTCACAAGAAGAGCTCCAGACTACACGACAGGACTGCTGTTATAGATGGTCAATACTTCACAGCAAGACTGCTGTTATTGGTGAAGGTCTAGGCTAATCGACCAGACTGTTGTTATAAGAAGAGGTCGAGACTACACAGCCATACTACAGTTATTGATGGAAGTCCAGACTACATCCCCTATGTACCCAGGCTGCACAGTCATTCTACTGTTAAAGGCAAAGGTCCGGACTTTCAAGTTGCATTGCTGTTAGAATAGCATATTCAAACCTGACTCCACAACTATTCATATTGTAGTGTCCCACTGGGCTATATTTATGTGTATGACATATGGATGTTCTCCTGGGGGAACCACTACTATTATTATCAGACACCCCCCCCCCCCACCACCACCTGCATTGCACCAGCCTAGGAGTGTCAGAGGATCTGCTAACTGACCACAATGACTGCTATCCACTGTCCTTGCTCCCTTCCAGGCTGCTGCACTATGGAAGTTAAATACTCTGCCTATATTACCTGACTGTGATAGGAGATAAGGCTTCTGTTATAGGAGATATTCCAGTCTACAAAACCTGGGCAAAAACTCAGTAAATATTAAATAATATACGTTACAAATTTGGCATCTTTAAATATCAAAATGTCGGTCAACTAGTCAGGGAGTAGTTAGTGCAGTCAGGAGGTAGTTAGTGCAGTCAGGGGGTAGGTAGTACAGTCAGGGGGTATTTAGTGCAGTCAGGAGGTAGTTAGTACAGTCAGGGGGTAATTAGTGCAGTCAGGAGGTAGTTAGTGCAGTCAGGGGTATTTAGATAAGACGGGGTAGTTAGTACAGTCCGGAGGTAGTTAGGGAAGTCAGGGTGTAGTTAGTACAGTCAGGGGGTATTTAGTTCAGTCAGGAGGTAGTTGGTGCAGTCAGGGGTATGTAGTACAGTCAGGGGTAGTTAGTGAAAACAGGGGGTAGTTAGTACAGTCAGGGGGTATTTAGTGCAGTCAGGAGGTAGTTGGTGCAGTCAGGAGGTAGTTGGTGCAGTCAGGGGTATGTAGTACAGTCAGGGGTAGTTAGTGAAAACAGGGGGTAGTTAGTACAGTCAGGGGGTATTTAGTGCAGTCAGGAAGTAGTTGGTGCAGTCAGGGGTAGTTAGTGAAGACAGGGGGTAGTTAGTACAGTCAGGAGGTAGTTAGTGAAGTCAGGAGGTAGTTAGTGCAGTCAGGGGGTAATTGGTACAGACATGGGGTAGTTAGTGCAGTCAGGGTGTAGTTAGTGCAATCAGCAGGTAGTTAGTGCAGTCAGGGGGTACTTAATGCAGTCAGTCAGTAGTCAGTGCTTGACTCTCTAATTTTAATCTGCACTGCATTCTTCTCTATGCCAGTTATTGTTTATTGCAACATGCTGAGAAATCCTAGTGATATTGGATGTTTATTGTTTTTTCTGACCCAGCTTCTTTTTTGACCTTTTGTCTCAAAAGCTTAATGTCATTTGGATCCAGGACTTCATGAATCTTAATTTATCTCCTGTTGTAAGACTTTTAGTTTTGGAATTTGACTCCATCCTTGACCATGATATTGGTTTCTTTTTGAGCTTGATGATTTTGCCATGGTTTACCTGTATTAACCCTTGTTACGTATGGCTAAGTTCCACCCTGTTTGCTCTGTTGGCTGGCAGCTACTCTGCAGATGAAGCCTGGGGATTTGCAGCAGTGGAGTACAGATCTCAGCACAGAGGTTAAAGGGTAAAAAAAAAACTCGCAGTCCCTTTGATTCTGCTAACCAGAGTGGCTTTAGCCAACTTTGATAGAAATAAGCTCTGTTATATTGCCGAAAGGCTGAGCATTTCATAGAGACTGAAAAAAAATATTTTCAGATGCTTCCCAGAAAGATTGAAAATAAATAAATTCAGAAACTTATCCTTCCATTTATAATTCATATGATTCATTAAATTAATAACTAAAAATCCCTATGCATTTAGTGAAGTCGTTCCATTTGTAGAATAATCAATGTCTTCTCTCATTGATAAAGATTTCAGGCGTCTCGAATACGCCGTAGGCCCAATGCCAAGCTTGCTTCTGACTTTCTTGCTGAAGGGAAAGGTGCAAAGTTCAGGATAGTCCAAGCTATTCACCGCTGATGTTATCTTAAATCATCTGTAGCCTCTTCCTGAATAGACAATGTGATGTGAACTGTAGAAGAGGAACACTGGGAAAACGAGTATAGCCAGCTGTGCATGTCTTAAGGCCAAATGAAACTGTTGGCAAGTTGTCATTAAAAATATTGTATATTTTGTACAGCAGAGTGTAATGGAGCATAATAAAACGCCTTTTAAGAGCTCAAAGACTATACATCTGTTAAAATCTATAGACTGTATTCAAAAGGGCTTTATTTTCCTGTGTCTTTCTACTAACTATGATAAGAGGCTGAAATTCACAGTACTAGTGATTTGATCCAATACAGCTGAGACCGTATTAGTTATGAAGACATAAAAATCTGCAATTTGAGCCCTATAATTAAGTTTGACAGCCTGCAATGAACTATAGTGATGGTAACTGGTACTGAAATGGTGATATTCTGGTCATGATAGACTTGGCACTGACTTCAGCTTTACTTTCTGGCTCCTCTGGGAATCAAAGAAATTCTTCACTCATCTTGGTATTAGTTGCGATCGCTCCTCAGCCTCAACTGGTGAGGAGGACAGGGAAGAACTTTCACTTTGGTTTCAACACAGAAAGAAAATTGCCCCCCCCCTTTCCTTGGTGTCATATGACCATTGATGTGCTCGAAGGGTGTTTGCTGGCAATACCAGACACAGCCAGAGGACAAGAGTATGAGTAGCTAGAAAATCCCTTTAAGAAAGGGCTGCATGTCATATAAACAGAGTTCTAACCTCATTAAGATGTTTCGTCCTGTTTAGTTTAATTAAACTGAGATATAAGCCCGCAATCATTAAAAGGGTTTTCTGGACAAAAAAGGTTGTTGTTTTTTTAAAAAATTTCTGACAGTGCTACTAATGGGTTGAGTGATTTCTGGGTGTCGCTGGGAACTCCTGGTATCTCCTGCTTTTGTTTCTAAGGTTCTGCTTCCTGCTATGTAACTTCCTTACTATGCCCTCTCACCTTACTCCCACCTCCTTCCTCAATCCCCCCTAACATACACCCCCTCCCTGTGTCTCTAGCTATCCCACCCTTCCCTACCTACTCAGCCCAACCCCCGACCCATATTATATGCTTACCCTTCACGCTTCTTCCTGTGAGACGGCCCCTCTTCCTCCTGCACTGATTCAGTCTGTGCGAGCTCTTCCCCAGCAATGATCCACCTCTACTGTGGATGTGCAGTAGAGGTGAATTACCGCAGCAGTGTGCACATTGCTTGGAGAAAAAGAGAAGAGCACGCACCCTGCAGAATCTGTACTGAAGGAGGAGCCGCCTTGTTGGAAGAGTGGATGGTAAGTATAATGGAATGCACTGGAAGGGGGAGGGGGGTAGTAGTGATGTCCATTTCTGGAAATGGGGAAATAGATTGTCACCAGATAATCAGAAAATGTCCCTGGGGCGGTCACAATTTTGATTACTAATGTTAATTAGAAAGTAGGAGGGGGGAGAGTATATAGACTAGCGTAGGGATTTCAAGTTATCCTGGACAACTCCTTTAAGTATAATTGAGTGGAGGGTAATTTTTCCAGCTCTAGTATAGGTAATAACACATGTCGAAATCTGACTTTAAAAGTTCTCCTTTTGCCCTGGCATCCAACAATCTTTGTATGTAGGGAAAGACCCGTCAATCATAGTAAGCATCCGCAGGATAATGGAGCTGTCCAGAGGACACTTCTCCTTGAACCTGGCACATAACACAGGCCATGATCCAATGCTAAAGCTACAGTATGTTTTCTCTCAAGAGTTAGCGCTTTAGAGTTAAACATAGCTTATTAGGATTGTCAGACCAGTCACTAAGCCATGCTTCCTGCAGCACACAAGACTTATACACACATAATCTCTATCCTACAATAAATATACACTCAAGTGACATGCTATCTCTTAACATATTGTTGAAATATTTTGTTACTTGGCCAACGTACAGTAGGTCAGTTTAGCTAAATTTTATCCTATGTCCATGGAGATCCATGAGGATATAACATCTGGAGAATCCTCCAAAGACTGATAACTAATTCTTTATTGTATTCCACAGACAACATTTCAGAAACTAACAAAGTTCTACTTCCTTTGTTAAGAATTAGACTATACCACACTCATTTTTGTCCATGAAAGATTATGAGGACAGTTTGCATATTTCTAATCCCCTTTTTGTGCCTCCTGGATTTTAGAGTTACTGTAGGTGGGAAGTTTAGTAGACTATGTATATGTGACAAAAATCATTCCTTTAATTCTGTGCAAAGTTTTTGTAGTCAGTTGTGGGAAGCTTTAGTCCAATATGAAAAAATAAATCTGTGGTTGTTTAGTTTGGCTTTCTTTTCCAGTACAGAAGAAAGAATTTGAAAGGCAATTTGAAATTCTTTTTAAAATATGGATTATACTAAGAACAGCAAGGACACAGCACAATCAGAGGAAGTATGCTAAAGCGTGCAGTCTTAATGTCTTGTTTCCTTTACTTATTTTTTGGTGATATACAGTACCGGTTGCAATACTGTTTCAAAGAAAAACAACAATATTTACCTGTGCAACTTCATTCATGAATGGATGTTTTTTACTGTGGCTTTTGGCAGTCTACACAAATGTAACACAATGAACTTTGTAAGAAAAACAGTGTGTCGTGACAAGCCATTGATTGATACAATTAATTTAGTGATCCGTTTTTGTTTTTCTTATGTTTAAGGTGTGTATGTTAAGGTGTGTATGCTAAAGTGCAGTTTCATCGTTATTTCAATCAGGTTGAATCATTTTTGCAAATAAGTAAAATATTTGCAAAAATTTAAACCTAACTTAGTGCAACAGTTTTATTAAGGTCATACATTAGTAATTAATATAATGTCACAATATAGCATATATAACCTAGTGACTGATACAAGAATTATGGGATGTAGCCTGTAAAGCACACGGGCACCTATGTTGATGACAAAAGCTATGAGACGAGGCCCAGAGCTGGAACTAAATACTATATCTGTACTTCTTTTGTCTAGTTAGTTAGTTTTGATACCTGATGTGCTATGCAAGCTCTGTAATGTCAGAAGGGCAGTGTCAGGCAGGGGTGTGTGATTCAGAGCTCCAATCAGAGGCACCCAGTGCCAGATCTCAGAATCACCCCCTTTGTCTGCTCCTGCCTGACACTGCCCACCTGACAGTACAGAGGCTAAATAGTACATGAGGTACCTCAGCTAACAGCATTGATTGCTCGGGAACGGTGGGGGCTAGAGAAAAAATTCCAATTGCACCAGAATAAGTAGAGCAGCACCTATTAATTAACATTAAGAGCTTGAATTGGTGGAGATGGTGATGGGTCCTCTTTAAGCTACAAGTGTAAATATGACCCTAGAGATGGAAAAACCCCTTTAATGTTGCCATATTTTCAAAAGTATATTATGTAACACACATAATAATTTGGCCAGGCATGTAAATTAGAACAGGCTGTTAATAATGAAGGCTTCACATTTCACTGGCTTGTCATATCTGTATTCTGTAGACTTTTCTTTTTGTATTGTACTAAAGATACATATATATTTGACTTCTACTATAATTAGAATGACATTCAAAGAGATCTACATTAATCCACATACAGCTTTATTATATAATCAATATATTGATATGATATGTAATAGATTAAGTTATGTACTGGATGTAATAATTGAAAAGTCAACATCTGGAAATATATCATTGTTTACAGATGTGGCTCAGTGACCTTTGTCTGGCTTTTTTCACTTTCTCAGACTTATTACTGCGAATACTCAATTTTCTCAGACTGGGAACTCTACAGTGGAATAGAAATTGGGTGTAAATATTTTATGCACAGGCCAGTCGTTTTGGCACAGTGAGTTCTAACTGAATACAGGCCGTTTGCACAGCATTTGTCTGGCAGAAGGACCAAGAGTTTTCAGCTTTTCAACTCGG
Source organism: Leptodactylus fuscus (assembly GCF_031893055.1). Classification (NCBI taxonomy): domain Eukaryota; kingdom Metazoa; phylum Chordata; class Amphibia; order Anura; family Leptodactylidae; genus Leptodactylus; species Leptodactylus fuscus. The sequence continues at coordinate 141,014,426 of NC_134269.1, read as the reverse complement.
ATGTCAGATGACCTTTATTCCCTATTGTTCATGTATTTTTCACATTGAGCAATCGACATTTTCAAATCTAACATTTGCTGGCAAAAAGCGGGCAGAAAGTTAGAATATAAAAAAAAAATCAAAGTGAAAATATTACACCATCTTTGCTCATAATCAAAAACAGATTTATAAAATGTTTTTGTATGCACTAATAGAGAAAGCCCATGCTTGAATTCATATTAAGTATTAAAATAATAACTTGTGTATGATAGTGTAGACATTACAAAACCACACTGAACTAATCATATGATTGTTTGACTGGTGATAACTATGCCATTATAATGAGCACCACAGTCTTTTGTCTGTAACTAGGGTTGAGCGATTGGGATAGGAAAAGACCGGATTCTGATCGACGATCGAGTAAATTTCGCGATCGGAATTCCGATCACAATCTTTTTAGGTGGGATCGAGGTCGGAGGTTATTTCCCACAATGCTTTGCTACTGGCCAAGCATTTTGGGAAAAGCTAACAATGTTAGCTACTAGAGATGAGCGAGTACTATTCGAAACCTCCGTTTCGAATAGCACGCTCCCACAGGAAAGAATGGATGCAGCCAGCACACAGCCTGTGCCAGCGTCTGGCCGCTTAACCCCCTGCGCGCCGGCTGCATTCATTCATTCCTACGGCATAGCAGGGAGGAAACAGAAGAGTAGATAGACAAGTCAATGTACAGTAATGCAGATGTAGCAGAGTCCAGTCTACAGCACACAGAGAGGTAACAGAATAGTAGATACTATCTACTCTTCTGTTTCCTCCCTGCTATGCCGTAGGAAAGAATAGACGCAGCCGGCGTGCAGGGGGTTAAGCGGGTGGACACTGGCACAGGCTGTGTGCCGGCTGCATCCATTCATTCCTATGGGATATCCACTAGAAATAGAATAGTCCACTTACCTGCACAGATCCGCTGCTGCTGTCGCTCCCTGTTCTTCTTGGTCTGTGCACGCCCCTAGCTCCCAGGTTAGTGTTACAGATCTAGGAAGAAGGCGGAGCTTGTGGCTTAGGAGAGTGTGGGCGGATACTGGGAGGGGAGACGTGAGTGATGCACTCATGTCTCCCCACCCTGTATCTGCCCACACCCTCCTAAGCCACAACAATCCCCACCTACTCCCAGCATCAGTAACTCTAGCCTGGGAGGCGGGGGCACATACGGTGCTCTGCAGACATGCGAAGCAGAAAAAAGAGGAGCGAGAGCACCGTGGAGCGGTAGGGGCAGCGCTTCTGTGCAGGTAAGTGGACAGTAGGGGGATTTAAGTAGCAAAGGGATTTTTTTAATCACTACACAGCTTGGAGTCTAAAAATTAAAGCGTTCAATTTTTAGACTCCATGCTGTGTAGTGAATAGGATCGTTTTTAAAATCCGATCTTCGATTATTAAAAAAATTGCATTGGGATCAGGTTCGAATGGAAAATGATCGGAAATTGAATTTTAAAAATGATCCTGGAATCTCAAGATCGGCTCAACCTTATCTGTAGCTACTTTAATAGACTCTTTAAAGAGAAACCATACAGAGTTTTTCTTTATAATTAACTGGAAAACATATGTTCATGGGAATTGAGAAAGTAGGTTTGAATGGGATAAGTCTAGTAACTTTAAAGTCCTCAAGAAAGTGCAGTTTTATATACCAATGTCGGCTTTCCTGATGTGTTTTTGCACCGATATCTCCCCATTGTCACAAGGGCTTTCTCCACAGCTTAGCTCATCGCTGGCCGGTAAGGAACGCCCTCTTCTCACAGTACAAAGCTTTGTTAGGGTACTGTCAGGAGGGAGATGGGAGGGGGGCATTCCTCACAGCTTAGTGATGACCTGTACTGTGAGGAAAGCCCTTGTGACAGTGGGGAGTTATCGGTGTTGAAACTAACAACAGCAATATCTCCACCCCTGGGGCACATACCGGGAAAGCTGACAGTGTGCTGAATTCAGTGCACTGTTGGCTTTCTATCAGTATATAAAACCTTATTTTATGAGGACATGGAAGGTCGTTTTTAAGAATCCTAGACTGTGGAACCTCTTCTGCCCTACAGATCATTAAAAAAAAACAACTAGGGGATATTTATATTATCAAATAGCAGAGTATAATGCCTAGGGAAAAGATTGTTTGCCATCTTGCTCATGTATGTAAGTACCCTGATCAAGGAATAGTGGTTTATTGTTAGGCCATACTATGTAAAATCCTAGACTCAAACCATCTTACCAACTTTCCCCAGCTTTTCTATGTGACAGGGAATAGGCATATCTGAACATGTCCAGCCAAGAGGACAGATAGAGGATGACACATGTATGTTCCTGAACACTGGAATATCCACAATTTGGTTCAATTTATATTGAAGGGCCTGTATGTTGCTTCATTTTATTCAAAAAATGTACAGTGGGGAGAACTTGCACAATTGGTGGCTGACTAAATGCTTTTTTTTTGCTCACTGTATACTTACAAAAATAATATTGTATATAGAAATTTCTGATGTAATGCCATCAAGTAAGATTTTTTTTTATGTTTTTTTTTTTAATGTTCCGCCTCATTGTATAAAAACTTTTAAGGTAAATAGAACATGCCCTTTTTTAGTAAGTGTTCATTATCATCTAGTAAACTAAGCTTGGCCAGCTAGGCTGCAGCATAAACTCAGCATTATTGATTATCCCCATTCATGTGTAAAGCAATAGATGGAATGTAAAAGTTTATGTTGCCACTTTGGAAGTCCATCAGCACTCCATATTAAACTAATATATTGCTTGCATTATGCTATCAGAGTTTGATGGACTTTCATAAATATGTATTACAGTATGTGCCCAGTCTATCATGTTTAGTGTAACACTCATAGGCCATATCTTGGATCTGTATATGGGAGTCTTCACACTTGTTTAGTAATATATTGGCATGCGCTTTCATATTACTTTAGTCCTCCTAACAATGACTTACGACTTGTTACTGCTGTCATGAACTTACTTTCAGATAGAAAAGTGAAAGGCTGAGCTTGTTTGGCAATGAGTGCATGACCTTTCAGCTTTATAGAGACAGTGGATGCATTACGTTTATCCAGTCCCAATAGGTTGATTGAATAATTTACAGTATTTCTATTTGACAGGCGTGGATATCTATAAAGGTCAATTACTTCCATGTGGTCTTTTTCTATTCTAATTTTCTGGAATTGTAACCAATGAAAAAATGTTGGTTCTTTTGTCAGTTTGGATTCTTAAAACTACATGTGTACTGCAGGGTGATATAGGTCTGTGTGTGTGGAGATATATATATATATATATATATATATATATATATATATATATATATATATATATATACACTCACCGGCCACTTTATTAGGTACACCTGTCCAAATGCTTGTTAACACTTAATTTCTAATCAGCCAATCACATGGCGGCAACTCAGTGCATTTAGGCATGTAGACATGGTCAAGACAATCTCCTGCAGTTCAAACCGAGCATCAGTATGGGGAAGAAAGGTGATTTGAGTGCCTTTGAACGTGGCATGGTTGTTGGTGCCAGAAGGGCTGGTCTGAGTATTTCAGAAACTGCTGATCTACTGGGATTTTCACGCACAACCATCTCTAGGGTTTACAGAGAATGGTCCGAAAAAGAAAAAACATCCAGTGAGCGGCAGTTCTGTGGGCGGAAATGCGTTGTTGATGCCAGAGGTCAGAGGAGAATGGCCAGACTGGTTCGAGCTGATAGAAAGGCAACAGTGACTCAAATAGCCACCCGTTACAACCAAGGTAGCCAGAAGAGCATCTCTGAACGCACAGTACGTCGAACTTTGAGGCAGATGGGCTACAGCAGCAGAAGACCACACCGGGTGCCACTCCTTTCAACTAAGAACAGGAAACTGAGGCTACAATTTGCACAAGCTCATCGAAATTGGACAATTGAAGATTGGAAAAACGTTGCCTGGTCTGATGAGTCTCAATTTCTGCTGCGACATTCGGATGGTAGGGTCAGAATTTGGCGTCAACAACATGAAAGCATGGATCCATCCTGCCTTGTATCAACGGTTCAGGCTGGTGGTGGTGGTGTCATGGTGTGGGGAATATTTTCTTGGCACTCTTTGGGCCCCTTGGTACCAATTGAGCATCGTTGCAACGCCAAAGCCTACCTGAGTATTGTTGCTGACCATGTCCATCCCTTTATGACCACAATGTACCCAACATCTGATGGCTACTTTCAGCAGGATAATGCGCCATGTCATAAAGCTGGAATCATCTCAGACTGGTTTCTTGAACATGACAATGAGTTCACTGTACTCCAATGGCCTCCACAGTCACCAGATCTCAATCCAATAGAGCATCTTTGGGATGTGGTGGAACGGGAGATTCGCATCATGGATGTGCAGCCGACAAATCTGCGACAACTGTGTGATGCCATCATGTCAATATGGACCAAAATCTCTGAGGAATGCTTCCAGCACCTTGTGAATCTATGCCACGAAGAATTGAGGCAGTTCTGAAGGCAAAAGGGGGTCCAACCCGTTACTAGCATGGTGTACCTAATAAAGTGGCCGGTGAGTGTGTGTGTATATATATATATATATATATATATATATATATATATATATATATACAGTCCTATGAAAAAGTTTGGGCACCCCTATTAATCTTAATCATTTTTAGTTCTAAATATTTTGGTGTTTATAACAGCCATTTCAGTTTGATATATCTAATAACTGATGGACACAGTAATATTTCAGGATTGAAATGAGGTTTATTGTACTAACAGAAAATGTGCAATATGCATTAAACCAAAATTTTACCGGTGCAAAAGTATGGGCACCTCAACAGAAAAGTGACATTAATATTTAGTACATCCTCCTTTTGCAAAGATAACAGCCTCTAGTCGCTTCCTGTAGCTTTTAATCAGTTCCTGGATCCTGGATAAAGGTATTTTGGACAAACAATTCAAGTTCAGTTAAGTTAGATGGTCGCCGAGCATGGACAGCCCGCTTCAAATCATCCCACAGATGTTCAATGATATTCAGGTCTGGGGACTGGGATGGCCATTCCAGAACATTGTAATTGTTCCTCTGCATGAATGCCTGAGGATTTGGAGCGGTGTTTTGGATCATTGTCTTGCTGAAATATCCATCCCCGGCGTAACTTCAACTTCGTCACTGATTCTTGAACATTATTCTCAAGAATCTGCTGATACTGAGTGGAATCCATGCGACTCTCAACTTTAACAAGATTCCCGGTGCCGGCATTGGCCACACAGCCCCAAAGCATGATGGAACCTCCACCAAATTTTACAGTGGGTAGCATGTGTTTTTCTTGGAATGCTGTTTCTTTTTGGACGCCATGCATAACGCCTTTTTTTATAACCAAACAACTCAATTTTTGTTTCCAAAATGAAGCTGCCTTGTCCAAATGTGCTTTTGCATACCTCAGGCAACTCTATTTGTGGCGTACGTGCAGAAACGGCTTCTTTCTCATCACTCTCCCATACAGCTTCTATTTGTGCAAAGTGCGCTGTATAGTTGACCGATGCACAGTGACACCATCTGCAGCAAGATGATGCTGCAGCTCTTTGGAGGTGGTCTGTGGATTGTCCTTGACTGTTCTCACCATTCTTCTTCTCTGCCTTTCTGATATTTTTCTTGGCCTGCCACTTCTGGGCTTAACAAGAACTGTCCCTGTGGTCTTCCATTTCCTTACTATGTTCCTCACAGTGGAAACTGACAGGTTAAATCTCTGAGACAACTTTTTGTATCCTTCCCCTGAACAACTATGTTGAACAATCTTTGTTTTCAGATCATTTGAGAGTTGTTTTGAGTAGCCCATGATGCCACTCTTCAGAGGAGATTCAAATAGGAGATCAACTTGCAATTGGCCACCTTAAATACCTTTTCTTATGATTGGATACATCTGGCTATGAAGTTCAAAGCTCACTGAGGTTACAAAACCAATTTTGTGCTTCAGTAAGTCAGTAAAAAGTAGTTAGGGGAATTCAAATCAATAAAATGATAAGGGTGCCCATACTTTTGCACCGGTCAAATTTTGGTTTAATGCATATTGCACATTTTCTGTTAGTACAATAAACCTCATTTCAATCCTGAAATATTACTGTGTCCATCAGTTATTAGATATATCAAACTGAAATGGCTGTTGCAAACACCAAAATATTTAGAACAAAAAATGATTAAGATTAATAGGGGTGCCCAAACTTTTTCATAGGACTGTATATATATATATATATATATATATATATATATATATATATATATATATATATATATATATACACACACACAGTATATCGAGAGAGGGAGGCCAAGAAATAAAAACAGATATGCATGACCAAATTATTGTTAAGTCGATGTTGCCATGGTTTTGCCTTAGTTTTATCAACTTGGCATAAATAACATGTTAATTCTGTCCTTGAGGCTGAAGTCTCATATTGCAGAAATGCAGCATTTTCCCCACTGCAGAAATGCTGCAGGAAAAAACGCTGCATTTTATAGCACGAGCCCAGTGAATTCTAGCTAATCCCATCCACACATTGCAGAAAAAAAATGCTGTGGAAAAGCTGCACGGAAAACACATGCATGTCAATTTCCCATTCATTTTCCCCAGGTTTGATAAAGGAAAAAATCTGCAGAGAAAAACTTAAGGCTAAGGCCCCACAGGATGATTTGCAGCTATAAAGCGCTGCGGGAAAAAACGTGGTGGGAAAGCATCGCTTTTCTTCCCCCAGTGCTTTGAACAGAAAGTTCGTGGAGTTTTCCTCCACAGATTTTTTGTTACCATTATATCTATGGGGAAGTTGCCGGCGTTTCCGTAGATATAATTGACATGCTGCAATTTCCAAAACCGTGCCGGTTTTGGATATCACAGTGTGTCCGCACTGCGGTTTTAAACGCAAAGTGGGCATGGGATTTGCATGAATCCCATCCACTTTGAAGTTACTGTAAAACTCCGCGTTTTTTCCAGTGGCGTTTCCACCGCGGGCAAATTGCGGCATTTCCAGCCTGTCAGGCCCCGGCCTAAAAGTCCAGTGGGTGGTCCTACTAAGTGATAAATGGCCTTCCTTGTATGATTGTGTATATAGAGCTAGGGAAGTAAGCCAAGTAATAGGATTGTTGCTGCAGTGTTGCTTCTATTACTTGAATAGGAGAGGTGCTGCATGTGCTCCCTGTCCTTTTGCAGATTCTTGCACCTAGATGCTGCTGGAACAGCTGATCTGTGCGGGGTAAGAAAAATCAATCTGAGGCCAGACAACCTCTTTAACTCCAAGATGCCTCCTAATATCTTATCACTTGTAGTAGTTGGATGCAAATATAAAGAATGCACAATAAACATATGTCCAGAAGGTCATAAATCTGAACTTTATCTCAGTTTTCCATCATAAAATCACTTTATATATGTATAACTTGCCTTGTTGCATTATTTTCATTTATTTTGTGTTACTGCGCCAGTATCTTCCAGGGTTTAACCGAAACTCCTTACATGGAAGTGCTGCATCCGCATACATGGCTCACAAATAATGAAAATTACCATAGGACAAAGACTTCTCTAATTGTGTTCACTAAATGAATCTGCTCCATTCTTCTAAAGCCAAGATTTCTTCTGCCTTACCAATATTATTTCAGCAAATATTTGTTTTAATTTCCATTAGAGACAATGCACAATTGTTTTCATCATTTTGTGAAAATTGATCCTAACCACAATAACTGAATTAGTTTTTGTCATTGTGTGACAGCGAACACTTGCAAGCTGGGAAAATGTTTAGAATAAATATTTGAGTATTATTCTCTTTCTGTGCTTGGATAATGTAGAACTTTATTTTGCAATGAACAATGTAGGGGAGCTTGAGCCCTTTCCCAGAATTGCTAATTCTCCAAAAACAAATACACTTGACCTGTTTAACCTTCCAGGTTATTGCTTTGCTCCTGGCGCGTATTTAAATAACAGTAATACTATGTTATATTTTCTATAAGGTATAGATGAAGTAGATGACACATTGTGGTGACTGGTTACTTTACATGAACCTGGAGTCACGAGAGAGCTATACTATGTCATGAGGCTGCAGTCTAGTCTCTTGTTCTCTGTTGTCATATTTTCCATATTTTTTACATTTCTAGATCTCATATTACGTTGTATACAATCAGATTAAGAGCTCTTCTCTTGTGATATCCCTTTGGTTTTCTGCCGGGTAAAGCCTGCCATGTGCATGGTTATGTACAGTTCTTAAGGGCACACGGGGCAAGTTGGCAGCGGATTTTGACGCGGAATCCGCCTCAAAATCCGCTGCTCCCATTGACTTCAATGGGAGCCACTGGCTTCTTTTTTCCGCTAGCTAGTAGTGGAAAAAAGAAGTGAGCTGCCCTATCTTGCCGCGGATTCCTTGGCTGAATCAGCCACGGCGCGAGGCTCCTGCCCATTTATTTGGGCCTAATCCATCTCGGAATGCCGTGACGGGATGCCGATGCACTGTGAACTTGCCCTAATACTATACTGACATGTGGCATCTTTAGTATAGTACTTCAGTAGTTTCCTCATATGCAGCAGAGAGACCCCTGCATTTGTGGTTTAACATGTGCAAAAACAAGAGCATAACCTACATCGAAGTAATAACCTCACAACAACTCAAATTATTGCAGGAAAATTTTGTTCTATATTGACCTAATTTTTGGCAGGCCTACACAAAAACTACTATGGCAGTGTCTGCAAATATTATTAGAAGGGACAGCCTACTTGTGTGTAGATGGAGAGAGATACAAATCTATCTATCTATCTATCTATCTACTTGGTATATGCATCCACGCTTTTTTCCCCATTTGCTGGAGGTCCTCTTTAAACGTGGTTTTCTCATGTAGACTAATGCGTATGTTAAGATATAGCCTACAATTGGAAACTTCACATGGAGTACTGATTCTGCCACGATTGCTTGCGGCATCAGCGCTGATAAAAAGACTCCCATTGACTTCAATGGGTTCCATTTAACACGTGGAACACATTGAAATCAGTGGGTTAAAAAGCCTCCCATTAATTTCAGTGTGTTCCGCGCGTCAATGGGACTCTTTTTATCAGTGCTGATTCTGTTGCGAGTTATGGTGGAAGAATCAGTGCCACTTTATTCCCTGTGAATGCCCCCTTACCGCAATTGCACTTGCTCAGCACTTGCTCAGGCAAGCAACTCTGTAGCTTGAAAAGAGGCAGCCGTATTAGTACATGGTCTCTTCACTGCATACAAATCACAGTGCCTTTCATTGTATAGTGACCGTACTCAGTATTGTAGCCCAGTCCTTGCATTTGAATCGAATAGGCCATGTGAGGTCACAGTCTTGGGAAGACAAAAGTGCACTCACTTACCAATTCAAACTGATGTCAATGACCTATACTAAGACTACGTCATGAATATAAAACTCCTAGAAAACCCCTTTAGGCTAGGGCCCCATGTGGCATAAACTCTGCGATTTGTGTGCGGCGTTTTACAGTCAGGGCAAAGTGGATGGCATTCTAGTGAATCCCATACCCACTTTGCGGTAAAAACCACGGTGTGGACACGCCACAGTTTCCAAAAGCGGCATTGTTTTGGAAATTGCAGCATGTCAATTATAACTACGAAAACGCAGGCGGCATACCCATAGGTATAATTGAAACAGTCCACATAGGAAACAAAAAAAAAGCTGCGTTCCCACAATGTGAGGCCTTAGCCTTAATGTTACTATCAGTGAAGGTATATTACTTTATTTATATTTTTATTTATTTTTCTGACACTAGAGTTAATATACAGTATATAGCTTAGCTGTTTCTACTAGGAAACCTGAAGAAAGCGAACTGCTGTACTTCCTTTCCTACCCTTAAGTGAAAGAGCAGCACTTAAAGTGTCTGTGTGGAAACCCTTAGAGGAGCTTTAGCTTCTGGCTGCCGTTTGCCCCAAGTGTTGATAATGAACCTGCCGGTGCTTTGCTGCTGCTTTATTCATGGCAGGTACATCTGTAAAATTGTCTCATGGAAAAAGTGAAGTTCTTCATTAACCTGCAAAATGCATTTCATATAGAGAGGATTGTCATTACCACAATTCAGATCAAGTTTTACAACCTAGTTATAAAATACATGCTGTGCTATTTTGCTGTAGTTTGATCTGATTCTATATAGAGTTAGGTCCTGTGCCATACTTCTGGTTTTATCATTAATATGGTTTCCACTCTGCTTTGAAATCCAAAACCTTTTGGGTATATTTTGGTGTCTTATGGCACATCTAAAACATATGTTGTTGGCCCAGAGGTCCAGCGAACCCTATAAAGAATATTGCAGTAATCCTTTATTATTAACTTCTAGGTTATAGTATAGTCATTCATATCTGTAATGTTACAGTACATTAAGCCAATCCTATTGCATTAAATTGTATACTTTATAATACTGGGTCTTTTCTTGACAAGGTTGTCCCTTAGATTTGCTGGCAAGCGTCATAGTTTATCTACGTTCAGTAACAGACCATGCAGACTGATATATGTATAAATCCATATTACGTATGTGGCTATATATTATATGGCGTAGTGGATATGTGACTAATACAATTGCCTAATGTGCAAGCATAAGGTTACCAAAACTGAATCTATGCTAATAATATCTATGTGGCATTTATTCATATTGGTCTTTCAACTATGATAATTGGAAAAGCCAGATTAAAGATGAAATCTTTGAACTACATTGATTTACATTACTGGAGATTAAAGCTAATATTTATTTGGGGGTTGGGTGGAGGTCTCCCTTACTCAAGTTTTCACATCTCTGTGAAATCACTGCGTAAAATAAATATTTTTGGTACAATAGTTAAACATTATTGTTGTTGTTTTTAAGAGCCCATTTTGTAGTCTTGTTCTGTTTTATATTACTTATGTATAACTTTGCAGAACCTGGCAGCCTACATAAATGTCTGCTATAGCAGAATGGACTCAGGAGGTCCTGGAGGAGGAAGGAGGTCCTGGAATCAATTCTCAGCTCTGCTACTCATTATAGTGTGTTATTAAGATTGATCGAATTGGTCAAGTGCAGTCTGACAAATAAACTATGAAGCAGTTACTTTAATTCATTTTAAGGTTGACTGCTATAGCATAGGAGAACAGTCACTGTAGTTGTAGCTTGTAGCCATCCTTCTGCATACCTTTTGAATATGCACATTTTCTCTCTCCATGCTTACTTAAAGCTCTTCCTTGTGTGATTCCTAGTCACTCAGATGTCTCCTCACTTTTGCGTCCTTTCCTGCGTATATCATAGGACACAGAGGCTGTTGTGTCTCCATCTCCATCTATGGCTAGCTACAGATGGGCATATGAGCTAGGAACCAAACTCCAAAAATCATAGTCATTTATGATGCTGGGAATCCCTGCGTCCAACTCTCCGGAAACTACTGTCCCCTACTATAATCATGTTATCAGTTCAGGTCAGCAGCCCTACAAGGAGATTAGTTGATGCTTGGAATTTCAGTGATAGATCTAGGATATACAGCTGACCCCTGTTCCCTCTGGTCCATGGACTACAGTGACGTCTTTGGTACCCAACATGTGACTGTTCAGGCCATTGACTGAGTGCAGCACCACCTGACCCTCTAAACTCAGCCCTGGCAGTCAAGGGGGCTAGATAAGTATAATTTCTTTTTCATTTTACACCATACCCAACCATAACTGAGTTTTTTATTTAACCCAGTAACCCCCTTTATTATCAAGGTGCTTTACATATGAAAAGGGTTTACATACATAATGCAAAAACTAGAACAGTATAATAGACTAGCTAAGGCTTAAAATCTACTGTAGAAGAGGGTGTCTGTCTGTCTACATATCTATCTGTCTATACATATAGAAAGCTATAGAGGTATATATCCCAAGTATATGGCCAGAAGTATATTGATATTGTTCTTAGTGTTATTAACCACCCTTTAGTAAGTAGGGCAGCATGAGGACACATGGCTAGTACTGTTGCCTTGTAGCATGGGTGTACTAAGCTCATTCATTACATAACATGGGGTTTCTATGTTCCCCCTGTGTTTTCTTGGGTTTTCTCTTTCTGCTAGGTTTTCTTGCACACTCCAAAAACATACTCATAAGTCAGGCCCAGTTCACTTCTGCACATGGGTTTCCATTTGGGGAGTCTGCTTGGGGGACCCTCTGAACGGAAAACTGATCCGCATAAAAAGGTGTTAACTCAGGAAACCCGCGGAACCCCATAGATTATATAGGCATTCGTGTGGTTTCCGCACAAAAAATGCAGACATAAAAATGCTGCTTACCTTTTTCATGCAGAGAGGGGAACAGAATGACCCGAACGCAGATGTGAACCGGGCCTTAATTGGCTTCCAATTAAATTGTTCCTAGTATTTGTCTGATGTAGAGTATATAGATTAGAAGCTCCAGTGGTGACATATTATCACTCCTATACAGATTATGGGGATAACATCTATCCTTAGAGAGAGACCACCTTCTCAGGTGTGTGGAGACTTATACAGCCATAGTTGCTCCACTGCAAGGGAACATGTGAAGAATATGCAAATCTGTCTTCCAAGATGTAAACAGGGAGACAGTGCCTCTGTTATGCTGCCCTCTATAGCAAGCACCCTGAACATCATGCCCGACTTTCCCAGAAGTCTTTACTGCATAATGCAGGGTTATAACCAAATCAATTTCTTAGCTACGGACGGCACCATTTCTGTCTGGTTGGACTTCATCAGCGCAGCCTAGAGAGAATTGATTTGGTAGAAGTGAGAGGCTGAGAGACCAGATTATGGGGATAACATCTATCCTTAGGGAGAGACCACCTTCTCAGATGTGTGGAGACTTATACAGCCATAGTTGCTCCACTGCAAAGGAACATGGGAAGAATATGCAAATCTGTCTCCGTAGCTGAGAAATTGATTTGGTAAGGAGTTACAGTAGTCAAGGCGAGAGTGAATCAGAGTAACAATAAGTCTCTTTAATGTATCACTGGTATTCTGGAGATGGTTTTTGAAGTATGGATGACAGGAGCGTGCGAGTGATTGAATATGGGGATTGAAGGAAAGGTCTGTATCAAACACAACCCCGAGGCAGTGGGCATGCTGCCTTGGAGCTATAGTAATGTTTTGCTTTCCACAGACATTTCTATTCTGAACTGCCCCAGTAACTAATTATGTTGGATTTGTCTTCATCCACAAGGCTTTGGTTAGGGAAGAGTAGAGGCCAGCAATAGCTCTGCTACAACTCAGTTGTAATCTATAGTAAACAAATTAGTACTCTATTCCTAGCAAGAAGCCAGAAAGTAGACTCTGATCTTGGAACAGCATAATGGGAAGACGCGTGAATGAAATTTGGCTGTGAAATTCTTTCCAGCTAGCTATTTACTATGGATTTTGTGCATGGTGTTCTTTCCCTTTTAAGGCTATGATGTTTTTTTTTATCAGTTCCTAGATGATATAGTCTTAGATTTTTGCTTTTTTGTGTATTTGATTGTTGTATGTAAGTGTAAGTTTAAGTCTAATAAACTCTTATCATATTCACCTGCACCTACTTATTTTGAAACATGAAATTGTTTTAAGATAATGATTGCGCCAATAGTTGGTATTGCTTTCTGATATGAATTTGTTTTAGATTCCTATAATCAGATTTTCTTCACATAATATGTTAATAGTAAAACCCCCTATCCATGAGTGTAAAATGCTTCTCTGTTTCAGTGTATAGTGATCTCTGTGTCCCTCTAGTGGAGTACAGTGAAACTATCAGTTTCTGGATTTTCTGTTACCTACTAAACTATCCATTCTGCAAATGATTCAGTTACATGTTTATTACTAAATATAGAGCATGGCCTAAAACATCAGCTAGTCTTCACCAAAAAAAAAAAAAAAAAAATCAAATCAGGGCTAAAACTTTGCAAGATTTAGATTTTAACTGACGTTTTTTTCATTCTTGCAAAGGTGTTCAGTTGAAGCAAAAATTTTAATTTGTATATTTTTTATGCCTTCTTATCCTGATGTCTTTTGGAATTTTATGGATCTTCTAGTAATAGGTGGGAACTAATCTGTGGAAAGACAGTTGCATTCATTTTTGTCTCTCTGCCAGCATTTTATTAAATACAGTCTTACTTATGTTTTTCAGTACTATACAGATTTTTTACACATGTAATGTTGAACTGAGTAAAATTAAAGAAAAAGCCTAATGCCAAGCTGCTCATGGTTTAGACTAGAATATATTTGCTCTGATTTTCTGTAAGTTTTGGGATTCTCTGCAAAAAGACAGTATTTGATAATTGTAATGTCAGCCACACAATGAGTGTGCAGTTGTATCACAGATAGTAGTACACTGTAGGCTCCTCCTCTTGTCACTTGTCCAGTTTATGATACAATGAGACAAGGGTTCTCAGCTAGTGTGTTCCTTGGTTTGAGTATAAAATTAATTTTGACCCCCAAAAAGTCTCTAGAATTAATTCAAAAAGGTAATTTCATGTCCTCTAATATTGCGCTAAATTCAGTACACTGTCCATTTTGCCACTGTCTGCCCTTTAATTTTGGCACCGATATCACTGCACTGCCAGAGGGTTGACCTTTACAGCTCAGCATGATCATTGGGTATTAAGCAACACTTTCTGAATAAGACCTGTTCTTAGTTTTGCTCCCAGGTCATGGTCCCATACACTGGACTGTAAAAATCAGGGCCGGCGTTAGGGGCGGCAAAACAGGCAATTGCCCCTTGCCCCATCCCCAAAGCGGTCCCCTGGTATATGGAGCTTGATGCCTCTGGATCTCGGAGTCAGGCCTGGCAACATCGATAACAGAAAGGGGCCCGGCATTATGTGCCACAGGGTCTTTCCAATAGAAGCATGACCAGGGAAGGTCTGTAAGAATAACAAAATTTTTACTCAACTCTCTAGGGCCTCCGTCATTTCTAGCCTGCAGCTGAAGTCATGCGTTCCATGCCCAGAATGCATGACATCAGCCGCAGAGAAGCCAGTGGGAACAGTGGAGAAGCGAGAGAATACCCAGGAGAAGTGAGTATAGCTGTTTATTATTTTCCCTCACCTCCCCTGGGCCTCCAATTATTATACTCTGGGGTCCCCCCCCAGTACAGTAGGCACCCCACAGTAGCCCCTGACAGTATAATATGCTCCCCAGAGGGCCCTTCTAATATAATTCTGCACAGTGTCCCTCTAGTATAATGCTGCACACTGGCCCCACACAATATGATATGCTCTCCAGTATCCAATATGAGCTTCCCCAGTATAATGGCCCCACATAGTATAGTATACTCCCCAGGACCTTGAGCTGCTTCAAATGAACTCCTTGAAATTGGTTTTGAATATTCCCTTTAGGCCCCAGAGCATAATAATAGTACTGAAGAATATAGCAAGGCAGAATATTATATTGTATGGGGCCACTGTGGAGTGTTATACTGTGTGGAACCACTGTTGATTGTTACACCATGTAGGACCACTGTAGAGCATTATATAGTGGGGAGCCTATTATACTGTGAGATTTATTTTTCTGTGCTGTGTGGAGCATATTATATTGTGTCGGGCCACTGTGGAGCATATTATACTCTGTGGGGCCATTGTGGTGCTTAATATTGGAAGGTGCACTGTGGTGAACATATTATACTGTGTGGGACCACTGTGGAGAATTATACTGGAGGACACTGTGGGGAGCCTTTTATACGGCGAGGGCATATTATATTGTGAAAGGCTGCTGGGGAGCATATTATACTGTACAGGGCCACTGTGGAGCATTAAACTTTGTCAGGGATTTAGGGAGCACATTATACTGTTTGGACCGTTATGTACCATTCATATAGGGACACTATGGGGTGCCTAGGGGAGCATTTTATATTGTGTTGGGCCACTGTGGAGCATTATATAACATGTGGAGTATTATACTGTGGGGAGGGGCTCAAAATCCCTGCTGGCAGCCCAATGTGCTATTTTTGCATCCCAGCTGTCTGACTAGAATCTTGCTCATACTAATGCTCCATGTCCATATAGTACTGTGCATAAACCAGCCATGGATCTATTGAGGTCTGCACAGTACCATAGGCGATAATGATGCAGGACACATACCCCATAAAACCGGACTGTTAGCATATATGTAAGATGTCAGTGAAGGAAACACGGGGTAGGCTATTAGCTTTTGGCTGGGCCCACAGAACAAGTTTGTCTGGTAGACTCTAGGCCCTTCAGTCCGACATTGTATACAGGGAAACAATTATAAATAAGGGAAATTATATATGGAGGGGCGATTATTAGGGTGAATTATTATTTATAAGGTGAGGTACTATTTATGAGGCCAATAAAAAGGGGTAAAGTATTATATATAAGGCATCTATTATAAGGGAGATCTATTATTTATAAGATGGGGACTATTTATAAGGGGGTATAATTAACTTATTTATAAGGGTAACTATTATTTATGAGAGTGCTATAGAAAGTTGAAATATGTGCAGGGTCTTGCTTAGGCAGTCTTTTCTATGACTGCACAACTTTCATACATAATGTCCTATCAGTTTTTCTGCTGCTAACAATCACTTTATGGCTGAAACACAGTTTACATTTCTCTCTCAGGGTGTGGGCATGTACAATAAGGAAAAGTCTCCCCCCTCCCCTATCCATTACGGATACTGTTCTGCCATTCTCCCAGGAATAACTGTACAATAGCAAACGAATAGCTGGAAAAGAACCTGAGTGACCTTAAAGGGGCTCTATCATTGGAAAACTCGTTTTTAATTAATCACATCCTTGCATAGGCTTTAGAAAGGCTATTCCCCATATAGCTTTTGTATGTAAATTGCCTCAGATTTATCATTCCACAGATTACTGCTCCATATTCAAGTGCTTCACACCAATCTTTTCCTGGATTGGTGTGAAGCACTGGAATATGGAGCAGTAATCTGTGCAATGATAAATCTACATTTGTGAAATGTCAGGTGAATGCTACCTACTGGAATGTATATTCTTTACTATAAAACTTGGTGGATGAGGGATAGGTATACGGCTGGTTTTCTTATTTCCAAAGAATTGTAACAGTTTTGCTTCATTCTACATCCAAAGACATGTTATACAATTCTATGCTTTCAGACGTAATGTATGGTGCAGTTCAAATGACAGCTGGATGTGTGCTCCATCTATAGAAATAGATGTCATGAAAGAGAATTTGATTGATACTAATGCCAAAATATGATGTGAATAGAGTGTAATAGTGTAATGTTTTCCACTGAAACTATAATTAAATTATATATCCACAAGTATTTGCAGTATGCATCCCCACGATATTCAGTTATAGTTCTGCAAGCAATGAACATTGATCAAACCAAGACTTATGAAAAATTGAATTTTGAAGAGATGCAAATAAAGGATTATACCATCTACATCATTAGAACTACCTGCCTGATACTGTGTAGATAACCTTTTTGCCACCAAAACAGCTCAGATGTGTCAATGCATGGATGCCACAAGCACCTCTATTGATTGGTCTTGTTTTTCTAGCAAAACCCATAGATGCATGCCCGGATTTGGGATATGAGAAATCTGAGCCAAGTCAATACCTCAAACTGTTTATTATTTTCCTCAAACCATTCCGGAGCAATTTTTTTTGTGTGATTTGCGTTTAGAAAATACCGGTGATTAAAACGGGTGATATCAGTACATGGGTTTCTTATTTATCTCCCTTACGTGTATATCACCATCATATTCTGCAGCACTATACAGCTGTTGTCAGTCACTGTCACATATAGGGATCACAATCTAAATTCCCTATCAGTATGCCTATGGGGGGAGGGGGGAAACCAGAGCACCCTGAGAAAACCCACAGAAGCACAGGAGATACATACAAACTCCTGGTTGATGTTAGCCTAGGATTCCAACTCTGCAAGGCAACAGTGCTAACCATTGGGGCAAATGTCAAAGTAAGATCCACACAAGGAATCAAGGTTTTCGATCCAATTACTTGACAGTGCATGTTGGTGCCATCTTTACCCAGACAAACAATATACACATACCTATCTTCCATTGTGTCATTTTCCAGTTCTCACGCTCACATGCCTACTGTAGGTGTTCTTGGCAGTGGACAGAGCTCGCCAGCTACATACACCCCCTGTGAAGCAAGCTTTCTTGAGCCAGAAAGGCCGACTTTCTCTCTATTCACCTTGTTGCCATTTCATCAGTAATTCCTCCTTGTACATCTTTTCGTTGGTATTAACCACTTCATAACAGGATTACCTCACAAGACCTGGAGTTTTTGAAGGTGCTTTGACTGAGCTGTCTAGCCATCACAGTTTGGTTCTTGTCATATCAGTTATAAAAACGTCTTTATTAAAGATGAGCGAGTAGTGAAATATTCGAGATTCAATATTCGTTCCGAGTACAGCCTCAATATTCGACTACGCGATTGAATATCGAATCCCATTATAGTCTATGGGAATAAAATGCTCATTTCAGGGGAAACCACGATTCGACTAATGGAGAGTCACTAAGTTTAGGAGGAGCAAAGTGCAGTTGAGGAGTGTTGAGGAGGAGTGCTGTGCAGTTAAGCGCATGGACCCCATAGACTATAACGGGGTCCGTGTGCTTGCAGCGCACTGCCCGCACGAATGATTCATGCGGGCAGTGTGCAGCAAGCACATGGACCCCGTTATAGTCTATGGGGTCCGTGCGCTTTAACTGCACAGCACTTGCAGTTGCGCTTGTATTCCGTCCGGGGGGGGGGGGGGGTCCTCATGTGGACTCCTTCTGGATGGAACACATAAGCTAGTGTGAACCGACCCTAAGCTAGTGTGAACTGACCCAAAGAACCGTACAGAGCAGGACACGGCGCATGGATAGTATTTTACCTTTGAGTAGCAATCCCCGCATCCGTCCTGCAGAACCAATGTTGATTGGCTGAATCCTATACAGTGTATAGGATTCAGCCAATCAATGTTGGTTCTGCAGGAGGCTCATCTTTGAGGAGGTGGAGTCTAAGATCAGACCACAATGTAGACTGCATATTTAAAATTAGAACAGTCTACATTGTGGTCCAATCTTAGACTCCGCCTCCTCAAAGACGAGCCTCCAGCAGAACCAGCGTTGATTGGCTGAATGCTATACACTGTATAGGATTCAGCCAATCAACGCTGGTTCTGCAGGAGGGACGCTGCAATACTATCTTGCAGGTCTATCATTCTCCCTGCATTGTGTCCTACTCCTTCCACTTTGCTTTTACTCGTCCTGCAGAACCAGCATTGATTGGCCAAATGCTGTACACTGGCCAATCAACACTGTTCAATGCATTCATATGAGAAAAAGTCAGCTTCCTCGTAACAGCAAGCTGCCAGCTCTCCCGACTAGCAAGGACGAGTCTGCTGCAGAACCAGTGTTGATTTGCCGAATGCTATACACTGTATAAAGAGTAGCATATAGATTGCTTGGAAAAATACTGCATGTTCTCAAAGCACCCTGCAATGGGCATGTACAAATTCTAATATTGTACCCAGTAATATATTACATACTATATAATGTATATAAGGCTCCATTCACACAGAGGAATGTTGGCATTTTTTGTGCTTATTTTGGCACATAGCACCGCGTTTGCGCCGTTCAATGCGACCGCAAAATAGCGCGGTGCAAACACGGCATATACGTGGCGTTTACGCGGCGCTATGTGCCAAAATAAGCACAAAATAAGCACAAAAAATGCCAACGTTACTCTGTGTGAATGGAGCCTAATGGTGCTATATAGTGTTGGAACAGAAGCCCCATATAAATGATGTCATACACTGACTGCTCATTGCTGTGGGACTTTAATCTCCAGCAGCCCCATAGCAGTGAATGCAGCATCAGACGAGCAAGTGGGAGAATGCAGGACGACTTTGTCTACTGTTCTCGTAATCGCTGGGGGCACCCAAAGGTAGGACCCCTATGATGTTCCACTTATCATCTATTTTATGGGTAGGGAAAACGTGTCTCTAATGGGACATCCTCTTTAAGTGTAGAACCGCCATGATGTGAATAGTAAAGCTAATTGTTCTGACTGTAATTCTGTATGTAACTATCAGAAAAATATTGCTGTTTTTCATAAAAAGCAAATACATAATTCATTTCTTATCTGGGGGCAGTGGGGAGCATCTCAGTTTTCTCCCAGATTCTGGCTTAATGTGTTTATTAATAAATGACAACTGTTTCATCAAAATTATGTGAAGAGCATTAAAGGGAATTTGCTCCCAATTTTGTGCTCCTCCCCCCATTCCTCAGTAAAAGTTTTAGCACTTCTAGCACCGCAGTGAAAACACACATCTAAAGATATCTGTTTTGCTGATCATACTTGTTACAGAACTGGAAAAATAAAATTTTAATTATGTACTCGGTGAGAAGCCAAATTTCCGGTGGGCAGGGAGGTGATCTGACTTCCCTTTCTACTTTCTCCCCTATGTTAGTGCTACTAGCAGTCTCCTGCATCATAATAGATATAGCCATCACTGCGGAGCCCAGTGGGCAGGCCAGGACACTTCCCTGTCTGCTGGACACTCGGCACTCTCCCAGTTATACGATATTTATGCTTGAAATTGGATTTACTTCACCTACCCAGTTGTATTAGAGCGTTGGGTGGAGTCAAAACTGGTGAAAGATTTGCTTGAATGTAATTTATTGCAGCTTTCTTAAACAATAATAGCTGTTAATACATGTACAATCCTGTTATTTATTAGATAATTGGAATAATTTAGAAATTTAGCTTGCAAATGTAATTACGTAAACTGACATATTCTAAAACTGCACACGATGCTTCCACCACATGTTCTGAAAATATAATAAAGGAACTGGGATACATTTACTCTAACAGGGGTCCCTGGAAAATCTCCTAGAATCGGTTTGTGTAGTAGACAATAAATTAGCCACCCATATAAGTCTGTGTTGAATGCGCACACTTCATTTACATTAGTAGAAAGTCGCATGTTAAGAATGAAAAGGCTAATTAAATAAATTGAATCCGATTATAGCATGTGAAATTTCATGAAAGCTCAGCAATTTTTCATCGGGATAAAAGTCACACAATAAAATCTTGTATAAACTGGACCATAACAGATCTGTATGTAAACTATTAGACTGTTAGATCATTTGTTTCCCATTAATTCCCTGGTATGTTTTACTTTCTGTTGTACTTCCAAATATTACTTCAAAGCAGATGGTGAATCCTCAGCGCTCTGAAATTCATAAAATGCTACATATTCACATAACCTGTCCGAAAAGTAGTTGACTAGCTTGTAAGTTGTGCACAGTGTAGATTGTATAAGTCTAGCTTCACTTTTTTGCAGTATTTTGATTATTAAAGATGATTAGAGATGAGCGAACAGTAAAATGTTCGAGGTTCGATATTCGTTTCGAGTAGCCCCTTAATATTCGACTACTCGAATTGAATATCGAACCCTATTATAGTCTATGGGGGGAAAATGCTCGTTTCAGGGGTAGGCAACGTTCGATCAAATTACACTTACCAAGTCCACGAGTGAGGGTCGGGCTGGATCCTCCGAGAAGTCTTCTCCTTGCAGTGTCCCCGCGGCATCTTCCGGCTCTGAATTCACTCTGCCAGGCATCGGGCCTGGACAGAGCCGACTGCACATGCCCTTACTAAAAGCAGACATGCGCAGTCGGCTCTGCCCAGGCCAGATGCCTGGCAGAGTGAATTCAGAGCTGGAAGACGCCGCGGGGAAGCTGCATGGAGAAGACTTCTAAAGGTAGGAGAAGAACCAGCGTTGATTGGCCGACTGTATAGCATTCGGCCAATCAATGCTGGTTCTGCATCGAACTTTTCCATTCGAATAGCGAGTGGTACTCGATCGAGTACGAGTATTTCAAATACCATAGTATTCGATCGAATACCTACTCGATCGAGTACTACTCACTCATCTCTAAAGATGATCTGTCTTTTTATCGTGATTTTTATATACTCGTTTTTAATCAGGATTTTTACATAAAGAATAATAAACAGTGACATGATAATATTATGCTAACACGGTATACTAAGACAATTACACTTGTTTTATGACTAAATATTATGTTTATCTATTACATCATGCAATTCAATATATATTTTTTTTAATTTAAAGGGAACCACACATAATAATACAGTCTAGTCTACTGGAGGCATGTTACAGAGCAGGTGGATCTGCACAAACTGATACAGATGTGTGGGAACAAACGCTGTAGACCATGGACATAATACATATATATCTGCTTATTGTGTGTTTAGGACAACACTGGCAATTTTTTGTATTCACAGTCGTACAGAAAACTTTCCATACAACTTTATTTGACTGCTCTGGTCCTCATGCCTGCAGATTGCACTGCATTTTCAGTGAGCATAAAATGAAAGAATATCAGGGACGCCATAACAAGTAGTAATAACAGTATCTAGACCAGGGGTCCTCAAACTGCGGCCCGAGGGCCACATGCGGCCCGTCAAGCACTTCTGTCTGGCCCCGCCGACAACGCTGACAGGCGTGCATTTATAATGAAGCTCCTGGGGAGCTCGGGCCAGGCCATGGAGTGCACTTCACTTTACCTATTGGAGGTCAACGCTCCCGTTGTCTGTGCGACCTGCTCTGCCTCTGGCCCACTGTTTAAAAAGATTGAGGACCCCTGATCTAGACACTGGAGCTTTGTAACATTTTCATTTGGCAGAAAAAAAGAGATTCTGCATACAGTACTTTACTAAAAAGGTCATTACACATACATACAGGTCATAAGATGGGGCTAATCTTTGCATTTTACACCCAAAATACATGACAAACCATTTTTCGACCACAGAGTTTTGCCCTGCTGTACTGCAATAAATTTGCACAAAAAGTGTTTGGAGAAACTTTATTTGTATAAATATGGAGTTTCATGGGGATTTTGTCGCAGAATACTTGCTGAAATACACAAAAAATTTCATTGTGTAATTCTGCCCTAAGACAATATATGATTCTAAATTTCTATCCAGTATAGGTAAATAATTTGGAACTGATCTTTAGGCTATTTAATGTGTATTTACTGTTACTTTCATGCCTTATAATGTTATCAAATCTGCATATTTCAGCTTTAATTTGTGTTTCATTAACTCAGTGTTTGCCAATCTTGTCCTTAAGGAACTCCAAGGCCACTAAAAATCTAATGACACTATTGTAATCCGTGACCTAGTGGGGTTTTCTTGAAGCTTAGTTTAGAAGACAAGACTGTTTGCTTGGTTGGATCATAGGTTTCTCCTTCTTTGGGAAAGGGCACCTGAAAGGGAAAGGGCACCCGAAAGGGAAAGGGCATCATAGGACCGTAAAATCTTTCAGTTTTATATTGCTCTTATAACCACTGAATGATAAACTAATGCACAGATTCCCCAATGAGACAATCTGCCACTGCAGGAGTCCTTCCTAGGCCGTATACCATTTTGTCACTTTTTTATACCTTAGTCCAATTTCAACCACAATAGAAAATGAGCCACCATAGAAAATCAGATCTACAAAACAGTAATGAGAAAAAAACATTGCTTATTAATTCTACAACATCCTCATACTGAGACATCAGGTAGAGCACTTGTGCACCTTACATGCCTCCTATTAGGCCACTTTAAGATGACCGCATGAATCGCACACAACATTTTCTATGCTCCGATACACACGGCCGTGAATTCCACAGTCCCATGTGTGGGCCGACGCTCCGGGCTGTAAAATATAGAACTATAGGTCCTAGTCCTGTCCTATTTTGCGGCCCTTCCTTCCGTGGCTCCTATTCATTTAATCAAAAGAGCCACAGAAGCATGGCCCATGCACATCGCGGCACACAGAGCACATATCTGTGTGCTGTCTATAGTTTTAATTCATGGCTGGCCAGTTGCAGCTGGGTCATCTGCAACCGGCCTTACTGTTAAGAACAAGGCTCTCAAACTAGTTCCCCACTTTCCTTGTAAGAGTATGTAGAGTATGTGGTTTTATCAAAAGGTGAATGTGGCTTCATTGTGAGGGGGGACATGGCTTAAATTGGGTCAGAATTTAACTTCCAAATTTGGTGCAAAGTAAGAGAACTGAAAGGTAGTGTTGGAGACATTAGGCAGTGTGGTGCATTTTCAGACTGCCTATCTAACTTTTAGCAAATATGGCTCAGTATGTTTTTCAATATAGTTGTGTGAAGTTTACCCATAAAACAAAAGAATCAACACTGCAGGACATCACCCTGAAGTGCCAGCAACACAAACTGATGGGACCCACTGCTCTGCAATGGAGGAGTCATGAAAAGTTGGCAAATCCTCATCATATTGTACTTACCGCAAATAAATTGTATTATAACAAACTTTCCTCATAGCCAAAATTTTCCATACCCCCTGTTAATTTAGTTGGCTTTCTCAGTACTTTCTCCACTTGAATGAAATCTTGATGTATAAAATAAAACTGTATTTGCACCCTATTGTTTTAATAACTGATAAAATAAGATTTTTTGCTTAGGCCTTAGCAATATCCTGTTGGCTCTAGACGCAGCAGATTGGCATTGTGTGCTATAATTTCAATTGACATTTAATCCATTTTAGGTCCATCCCATTTTTACTTTCTTAAAGTCTGTATTTTGGCTAAGAATGTGTAATGTTATATTTACCAACCGTGAATATCATCTGCCACTTTGGTGCTCTTTCCAATATACCTATGTCTAACTGTGCAGTACATATACAACAATAAGGAACAGAGAGAGCACTATAATTTACATCTTCTAAATCAATTACAAAAAAGCTAGGCTCTAAGACAGACCATGGGATATTTCATCATTGATCCAGGACAGTATTATGCATTTTCCATTATTCATATAATAGCAACTGTGGGGAAGTTAGCTCAGTAGAAGCAGTGTTGTTGACCCAAACAGCCAAGACAGGGACACAAAATTATGCAGCAGTAGGGGCCACACAGTAGCTCAGTGGTTAGCACTGCAGCCCTGCAGCGCTGAAGCCCTGTGTTCGAATCCCCCCAAGGGCAAAAAAAACATCTGCAAGGAGTTTGTATGTTCTCCCCATGTTTGCGTGGATTTCCATCCCATACTCCAAAAGACATACTGATAGGGAAAAATGTACATTGTGATCCCTATATGGGGCTCACAATCTACATTAAAAAAAATAAAAAATTATGCAGCAAACTGGTTTATTTAGAAAAAACTGAAAAATAAATAAACCTTCACTTCAAGTGCAAATGAGCAAAAACAAAATACAGGCTTAACCTCAGGCAAAAATAAAACAAATTCCTGATCGTCCGAGTGACTAACTAAACAGAAGTAATAACCTAACCATAAATGTGGCCTACTACCAGTCACACAAAAAACAAGAACAAACTGGTCTCGCTGGACTCAATGTTACTGGACAGACCCAGCCACCTCCTCACTTCCTGGATCTGTCCAAAAGTGCAGGCTCTGCAACCTTTTATGGGCCAGAAACAAACCCACACCTGGGGTTGAAACCTATTCCAGACCCGCACTGGACAACATATTCCTGTCACCTTCTCACACAACATATAGCCCTATGCATTGTACACTGTCTGTAATCATTCATACAAGTCCCTCTTCCCAACAGGGAAAGGGGGGCACAATCTGATTTAGCCTAAATTTACATTGAGTTTTAGCTTCCACAAAACTACTTAAAGGAATCTATCTTTGGCTCTAGTGATTTTTAACTAGGCATATATTTGCGTAGCCTTTAGAAAGGCTATTCTAGACATACCTTTTATTCATTAATCATCCCAGCCATTTTTTAATTAGCCCACTTTTATTGATATGCTTATTAGCCACCTCAGAGCACTTCACTGAGCACTGTGTGCTATGTGTAAACAGGGGGAGACTGCTGCTGCTTATGATGATGATAACTCATCAGTGCTCTGAGGTGGCTAATTAGCATATCAATAAAAGCGGGCTAATTCAAAAATGGCTGGGAGGATTAATGAATAAAAGTTATGTCTAGAATAGCCTTTCTAGATGAGGACATCCAGGACCTTCGTGTATCAGTAAGGTGCTTATCCAGTGCAGTGAATGCACTCTAATGTATTTAAAGAGGTTATATGGGGAAAAATAAAGCTCACCACTACACTTCCTGCACTGGATAAGCTTTATTTGTAATATATAATTAGGTTCTCCAGAGCCCTCTTTATTACCTTGGCAGAGCACAGCAAGGGAGGCCGTAGGTCTTGTTCCTATACCTCTCCTGCTGTGGCTCCCACTCTGTCACATGATTGACTCTGCTCTACTTCATGGACTTGTAGACAGAGTGAATGGAGTTGGTGACATTACATCAGCTGGCGCGGTAGCGGGAAGACATCCGATGCACCCAGCTTCTCTCTACAAATGTAATAATTAGGGCTAGGGGGGACCTGGCTACATATTAGTAATAAAGTTTATATAGTTCAGGTAACTTTATTTTCCCCTGGATAACCCATTTCATCTCCCCACATAACCCCTTTAAGTTGTGCACCCAGAGGAAACCTGTAAAACCTAAGGTGCACATACACATTAGATTGTCAGCTGAACTCTTGGTTTTGACATGACTTGCCATCATCTTGTGTGTCTGGAGGGAGGGAGGTCATTTGACTCTTCCTTAAAACATAATAACAGCAGGGAATAAAAGATCTACAACCTTAAATTTCAATGCCTGATCTTTTTAGGCGGGAGATATGCCGTCGCCAGAGGTGTATGACAGCAGCTTTGTCATCTCGCCCTATTCACAACATACAGTATACATGCTCAGTTGCACTGATGGGGGTGTAGGGCAAGACAGCTGTTGTCTGGACAAGCATTCAGCCAACCGCCATACAATATAATGTGTGCCCTAAGTATAAAGCAACTTTATAATCACTGCAGTACTGTAGCCAATAATACATATGCTATTATTTTATATATGAAATGAAGAGAAGTAACACTAAGAAGGGTTAACAAATAAAGAAGGCGAATTCCAGAGAAATACTGAATACTTTCTGAGGCAAAAGTAAAATCTGTATTGAAATGCAGAAAGTGTAAAACAATAATTATTTGTGTCATGAGTAGTGCTACAATGTCTGCTGTCAGGTTGGTAGCGGTTTTGTTGAAAGATGTTCATTAAGATTAACTTGCAGCTGCCATACACTTTCATATGTGAGGTATTTGGAGCCAGCCTTGATCAGATTTGCAGATAAAATGTCAGTAAAAGAATATACAACGCATTTCTTAGTACATATAGTCAGTACACAGAGATAAGATTCTTCTAGACGAATAACAGCTTAAAGCATTATTACTCAGCTCATTGGAGCGCAAATGAAGGAATACAGTTATAAGGGTCAAGATCATCACATGTAGGAAGTTTAGTAATGTAGTCTCGCTTATTATGGGAACTTTATAGAAAAAAATTCTGCATATACATAAATCTTATTTGCACATATTTCTTCTCTAAGGACACCTGTGGTTATAGACACTAAGGTGAGAGATGCATAATATATTGGAACATTTTCTGGGTTCCTAGTGCTCTGTTACATATTGATAGCTCTCTAAAGTGAGGCCGGGGCTAGAGGGTTTGTGCTTGTTTATACCGTACACACATGTCTATGTCCTCACTGTAATGAATATAGGTATCCTCTGCAGGTGTATATACAGTACAGTACAATCTAGTCATACATATATGTAAACATTTCCAAAAAGCCTTAAATTCCAATTTGAACTGGATATAAATTCCAGACTGTCAGCGCCATGAGCACTGGAGCGGATGATAACTATTTTCTAATCCTAGACAATCCCTTTAAATAAATTGTGGTCTTATAAAACCGCCTTCAATAGTTTAAGCTGTACTGAGGCTTTTTTATGAAGAAGAGTAGTTTACATTGCAATCTTAATCACAATAATGATTTTTTAATGGCTTTTTCACATTACAATGTATATTTATAAGTATCGGCCATGATCCTAGCGACCATACACATTAGTGCCTACTGTGAATGTAGGAAAATATCAATCTTTTTATTGTTTCCATTCATCTCTATTGATGATACTGGAATAACAGCTAGTCTGAGTCTTGATGCCACCCATCAGGCTGGGAACAAAGATAAGCGACGTAGTGATGGAAATGTCCATTAGATCTTTGGCAACAGTGTTTCAGATACAGGATTGTGTATTGATAGCTTGAGAAATTGTTAATAAAGGGGCTTTAAGTGTCATATTAACTTATATATTATAGTATTATATGGAAAATAATGAGAGTTGTTCACGTTACATAAAGAAATTGATGGGGTTTTAGCTGTGGGATGTGCTATTGGATATATGTTTTGTTTTGTAGTTTTATTACTTTATTACATTCATCTTTGGATAAGAGGAAATTATCTTTATTAAATGAGTTATCCAAATATCAAAACTTACCACCCATCCATAGGATAGATAATATGTGTCTGTCCACACAGACCCCAAGTACCATGTCCTTGTTTGAATGGAGTAATGGTCCTGCATGCTCAGTGTCTTTCCATTTAAGACCTATATAACTACAGAATGAATGGAGCAGCATACATATGTTACGGTTTGTACATTCAATGAAGGGACAAAGGCCGTATTCTTGTTGTCTGTGGGGGTCCCAGTGGTGGGACTCCCAGTGATTACACACTTACTTATTACCTATCTAGTGAACAAGTACTGAGTACTACTAAACTAGTTGAGAATCCGCTGCCATACCAAACAAACCCACAGATGTATGTTACGCTATGACTAATTTAAGTGATTGCTACAATACTAAACTGAACCGAAAATGAAGGGTGTAGAGAAAAAAAAGCCAGTTCCACCTTGTAATCCGGGATAATCCTTTTAAATCTACAAGGGTCTTTTACACAAATGTATTGTTAGATAGAGGAAAAAAGTGGTGCATTAAAGACATTGTCCAACTCATATTTTGCTATCAAATAGTGCTGCTGAGGGTCCCTTAAACATATCAAACCAGTATTATTTCCCTCTTCTTGAGACCTGATTTCCAGCTGTATACAGGTTTCCTGACTGATGTCACCAGTGATGCCCATTTGGGCTAGGAGACTGCTGCCAACCAGTCACAAGGCTCAACTGTGACCTCTTTACAGACGACACGTGACTGCAGTGATTTCAGGTGACCACTGAACCCAACACCTGGTACAAACAGCCCCAGACTGGTATATACACTAATGGAACTGCTAGAACTGGAAATGAAAGCCCAGGGAGAGGTTAGTATTGGTTTATTATATTATTGGGACTCTGAGCAGCAGTATTAAACAATAAAAGGCAGACAACCCCTTTAATATCAGTCCAACAATGAAGTACGTCTAGGAATAGCTGTCATTCCATGGTTACCACTAATAGACCAAATATAACATGTCAAAGATGGCTTAGATGCTAAGCATTCCAGCAAGTGTTTCCCCCATCATGCCACACAGTCCATTCATGTACAAACCATAATCATAATCTGTAGTAATTTATAGAGAATGTCAGATGATTTCTTTTTAGAGACTCTCTGCAGAATGAACAAAAGATTTTTTTTCTCTCTCTCCATTCATTCAGAGGCTTTTGCCAGGTCTTGTCATGAAAATCTCTCTGTATTTATCTATTAGAACTCTGGAGAGTCTCTTGATGGAGCGCATAACTATATTTGGATGTGATACATTGACGGGTTAATGGCTACAGCCATAAAAAGCTATTCGCTTGTAACTCGAGACTACAGCATGAGGTTCCGGATTTTAATGCTCTGTTAAGTAGAAGGAGCTTCGTTTAGTAACCACAAACTGATTGAAAAAGTGAAATAAGAGTTTAGAGAAAGCTAGCTGGGACTGTGCAAGGGGAGCTGGTCTTTGAAGAGTCCACAGATAATGCTCTTCTTATACATGTATCATGGGTGTATGTGTCAGTAGATAAAGTGAAAGCATTTGCAAGGAAATGACTAAGTGTAAGTCACAGTCATTCCGGTTACAGTGAGTAAGACCTAGATAAAATCAGACTATGATGAATTATAGCAGCTCTAACCCTAAACTGTGAGATGTCAGGATAATAACATTGCTGTATATCGCAGTTAAATGAAAAACTCCTCTCCCTTTCTATGTGTGTATATATATATATATATATATATATATATATATATATATATATATATATATATATGCGTGTCTCAATAATATAATAACAAAAGAGGTGGCACTGCAAGTTTGGTGAAAAGTAGGAGTACTTTATTCACCCAGAAACCACAAATCTTGCAGCAGAACCCCGTTTATTTAAAAAAACAGCAAAATAAATCTTTGTCAGGCACAGGATAAGCAAAATAAAATGCAACCTTAACTTCAGACAAAAAGGCAAAACAAAACCTGCTTGTCTGAGTGCTAACTAAACAGATAATACTATCTGTATATGGGGCTTACTACCACCCACGCGACTCAACCAAAACAGTAGCACAGTATCTTCTCCCAGACTCTCAGGGTTCCAAGACAGCCCTGGGCACTTACTCTCCTCCCAGGATCTGCCCTGAAGTGCAAGCTCTGCAGCCTTTTATGGCCTTGTAATGAATCTGGGACCTACACCTGGGCTACAGTTATTAAAGATCCACACTGGACCACACATATGTATATGTTTAGGTACTGTAAATGCTAGTGAATAGGTTCTTTTTATGTCATATGAAAAGTTCAGCTGGAGTGGGTCTTTGATATTGATCACCTATCCTACATTAGGATAGCTTGGCAATATACAGATTGGTGAGTGACCAGCATTAGTCACATAATTATTTTCTAGTATGGGTGTGGGCTAGTGTTTATGTGTGTGTTAATAAAGGCCATTTAAGGGTGTGTTCTTCCTTACGTTTCCTTTTGGCTCATCATACCCACAGATGAGTGGTAAGAAATCGGGATACTCTGCTGGGATATGTGTATGCCATATGTTTCTATATATAGCTACACAGTGATTAATGTATCTTGTCGCTTGTAAATTCGTATTTTTAGAAATTGGACTTTGCATTGGACACATTTTTATCTGCCACCCTGACAACAGAACTGTAAACCTGTGTCACCTTTATCAGAATCTGCTTCCCATTACTACAAACTCAGAGCAGTGTGCAGGTTATTAGGTTATTTTATCCGGTCCTAGTTTATCATCTCTATGTTTCAGTTAATTATTAAGGAGTGAACAATGAACATAGTTTGGTTTGGTCCCAAATACTGTATATTTTATCATCATGAGTTTTATTAGTAGTGTAGCTTAACGCATCCCTCCAGTTCTAAATAACTTTCAATGAATAGGCATTTAAATATTAGAAATTTTGTAATATATCATATTAAGAAGATCTGTTTCCCTTACCACTTATTAAGCTATTCTTCTGCTCCTTATGCTCAGTCTGACTACTTGTTTACATTGTGTCTGTTTCCGTTCTGTGTACTCCTACTTGCTTGTCTACAACCTAGAAGTGCTAAAAAAAGCAATGAATAGCAGAGTATAGCAGTAATAATTTAAGCATCTATTCTATCCCCCCCTTAAATACACTGATATGGAAAGTAACTGGCTGAAAAGTGGAGATTAATAGGTTATAGTACAAAGTTTGATATGTTAACCTGTACTAATTAATTTCTGAAAAGCTGTTCATAACTAGAGGTACACTTTAGGGAAGTGGTAAGCTTTATGTTAATATTTAAAGTGGAAAAATATCCTTTTTGTCCTGTTTAAAGTAATCATATTTTTACTGACATGAGATAGTAGAGTCATACATTTAAAACAACGGGAACTACTGCATAACTTCCTCTGCCAATCCGCAGCTGTCGAACCTTGTCTATATCTCTCCAGTACACTGGGTCCTCACCTGCTCTGCTGGCTTCATTCAGCTGTTACTTAGCCTTAGGACCAGACACTTAATATCCAGGACAGTTATGGTACAGTAAATATCTTTATTCCCAAGTGAAGTTGACTCTTTAATGTATCATATATTGAAGATTTATGTAAATTTACATGGAGCGAGGGTCATCTTTTACAGATGATATAAGTTGGTATATGATCTGTTTCATCTTCAGAAGATCCATATATAAAGTGATCCACATGCATTGACAAGTACACTTGCAGTATGATTTAATGTGGCACAGGAAGATACCGTTACACTTAGGCCCAGGAGCCTTAAGAGGGCCATAAAGTGTTTTTTCCCCAATATGAAGAGACCAGCACTATTAAAAATACATTATAATTGGGGGAACCTGGTATAGATTTTGCATTTGGGTCCAGGAACTTCATGTTCCACCTCTGCACCATGTGTAGCATGGGCAATGCCTAACGTCATTAGGCCAGATCATGGAAGAGTAACAAACTTTTCCTGTGGCGCATACTACTTCAAGATGTGGCACACTAATGCTGATTTCACACAGAGTTTTTTTGGACTGGATTTTGATGCGGAAGCCGCCTCAGAATCTGCCTCCATTGAACGCCTCCTGTGCATTGGCACCCAGTCACGGTATTCCGCTCCAGATTAGGCCCAAATGAATGGGCCTAGTTAGGAGGGAGTCTCGCGCCTCGGATATCATGGCGGACTCAGCCACGGAATCTCTGTCAAGATAGGGCAGCTCGCTTCTTTTTTCTGTGAGCGGGAAAAAAACACTAGTAGAAAAATGAAGTGGACGGCTCCCATTGAAGTCAATGGGAGGCGTGTTTTGGAGGTGGATTCTGAGGCGGCTTCTGCGTCAAAATCCGATCCAAAAAATGCTGTGTGAACTCAGCATTAGTCTCCTAACACTGTGCTCTTGCCACACTCCCTGACTCAGAGGTTTAACCATTCCCAGTGTAATGAACTGTACCACCTTGCAGGATGGTGTCTGGGACATTAGGTGGACATTATACTGTGTGGGGGTACTATACTGCGTGGAGAACACAGAGGAGGCTTCATCACTATATGTTACACAGCAAAGGCCAGTAGATGGAATTTACTGGGGTCAAAGGGAGCACGGGTGGACTGGGCCGGGTTAGATGGTCTTCTAAAACAGGTGGTCTTTTTGGTGGAGGCCCCAGGTTGCCAAAACACAGGGTTTTTTGCTGCAGATTTTTAAGCCAAAACAAAGAATGGCTAAGAAAGGAATGGAAAATATCCAGTGTATCCTATCCACACAATGCAGAAAAATGTGCGCAGCAGAAATGCTGCGATTTCCAAAATCATCACAGTTTTGGAAATCGCAGCATCTGAATTATACCTACAGAAACGTTGTCAGTTTCTCTGTAGGTATAATGACAGCCTTTGTGGGCTTTCTGTGAAAAGCAATGTGGGAAAATAATGCAATGTGTTTTTGCCAAACTTTGGATAGGATGGGCCTCAGAGAATGTCTGCCCTGAATCCTGATATTGTTTTGCCGCATTAACTTGAGTATTTATCGAAAAATGTTCACAATAAAGTCTTGTAAACAATAAAAACAAGAAGTGGCTGCTTGGTATAGATAATTTAATACAAATGTGGATACCACAACTACCACATTAACCATGAAGCTATTTTCTATTCTATATTATCTCACCTACAGCACCTATTGTATTAATATACAGCATACAAAGATCATGATAAAAAGCTAAAGGACCACTATATAGTTAAACGGGATTGTCAGGCATTGCTCATGTCAGTCATGTAACAAATCTGATGCTTCCTTTATTTTCGTTGTGAATGAAGTCTAATAGGACAAGACTTTTTTTATCTTCTATATGAATTCCCTCATAAATGTGAAGTGTGCACTTAATCTAAATACAGGAAGCTCGTGAGTTATTGACAGCCCAAACCTTAACATCATCATCATCACCTGTCCAGCTTGTCATTGAGCATGTTTAGTCTTCGCTCCTGGCAGTAGATGACTGTGTGCTGCTTGTGTTATGTTGACAGCTAAATGTGCGACTATGCTTCCACTCCTGGTCTATAATAGCAGTACTCCAGAATTGTAATAATAATAATCTTCAGTAAAGTACATGTGAAGATGTTGTCATGTCATAAAGATGTTTGTATTTTACTAGGTTATGTAGGAAGAACAATGCGTGTTATGCCCATACAGCATTTGGAGACAGGCTCCCTCTGAACAGCTTTTGACAGAAAGAATACTAAGTTCTAGGTTTTCCTGTTTTCTTACAGGCTTTTATATTTATTATAATCCTTTTGTATGATTGAGATATCCACTTGTCTGTTTCTGTGTCTGTACCCACAGTTATGATTTCATTTTTTTGAGACTGATCATTGTATTAAAAAAGAAAAGTTTCAAAACAAAACGTTATTTCCTAGTATTATCCAAACTGGTCTGGACTACTCACAGCCTGACACTGGTTTAGAAAAGCTGTACTCCCCCTTTCTCTATTTGCTACTGTATTGTTCTTAAAGGGACATGAAAACTCGAAACAAATAAAAAATAAATAGTAAACATGAGACGATATTGCCTCCACTATCAATATGGCCATTTTCTTAAAGTACACATATTGTAGAAATTGAGCAAAGAGCACAGTGCCCTGCTGATCTGTTCACATTTTATCTAAGGAGAGATGTGGCTAAGCTATCTAGCTATAAACATACCAGAGAGGGAGAGGCTCCTGCTGCAGCCAGTTGAGTCACAATCAGGCTCAGGAGAGTGAAGAGGAAGGACATAGCTGAACTCTTGTGACACACAAAAAGGTCTGTTTTATTTTAATATAAGACAGAATAAGATCAAACGGAACAAGTAGAATAAGGGAGGAACTGCTGGGATTATTATTGCAATTCCTTTACTTAAAAGTGGACCTGTCACCAAGCATATAAGCCCAGTGACCTACATAATGGTGTTGTCACCCTGAGTATTTTGGTCTTTTGTGTATTTAAATCCTTTCAGCCATCATTCCTTTAGTGTTGATAGAACTTGTTGGTAGACTGAGGACTCTTTCTGATATATGTCATATCATGACAGCATCTATCAGATGAGGTATGTCATTGGCCTTTTCAGACCTGCCAACAGGTTCTTTACAGACATTGTCCAGGATAAAAAAACAAGCAAAACCATTTTCATATTAGGCTGAGGAAGGTGCAAGTAGGACTTTTCTCTTTGTATTTTTCGGGCAGAAACTGGGGAAAAATCAATAAAGTCAATGGTTTCCACAGGTAACTGTTATTTTGGTAGGCTATTTTTCCACTTTTCAGGTCCCCAAGCGGACATGAAGAACGGAAAGTCGAATGCTAGAGTGAACCTACTGTACGGGGAACAGTGAAATACAGGAACCTGAAATGTAAAAACTTATACTTCACAAAATAATAAAATTTAAATTGGGAGTCTGTCTTTTTAAAAAAAAAAAAAAAAAAAAAAAAAAGCAAACCTCCGTCCTTATACCCTATTAGCAGTAAGTGTACACCTTGGGCTGTATATACAGTTCGTTTGACGACAGACACAATGATGGAAATTGTTGGACAGCAAATAACCAAGGAAACTGTAGAAACACCTCCGCAAGGTACTGGGATTAGGTTTATAAGGACTTTTATTTTGGTCCTGAAAAAAAACGCTTCCTAATTAGGAAGCAGTTTTTTGACCTTGAGGCATTTTTTGGAGGGTTTTCTGGAGCAGTTTTTGGTAAAAACTGCTACAGAAAATGCCAGGTGGTCTTCCCCTCCCCTAAAGTGAATGGACTGTAAAAACGCTAGGTGTTTTCAGTCGCGTGTTTAGCCTCCCATTCACTTCTATTGCTTTCCTCAGGAGGAATCTGCCTGAAGAAAGGTCACGTTGCTTCTTTTTTCTGCTAGCAGCATAAAACTGCTAGCAGAAAAAGAAAAAGCTAGCAGTCTCCATAGACCACCATTGTATGGAGGCAGAATTTGAGGCGACATCTTCTCTCAAAATCTGCCTCATTACCCCCGTTGTGAACTAACTGTAACCAATATACTGCTGATAGTCTCTCAGATGCAAAACTGTGTACACATGTAGCAATGGTAACCTATAGGTACATTCACATAAATTCAACAATAAGGTTACATGCAGTCCTAAAGAAAACAACTGATATCAATGTGAGTTGAGCAAAATAAGAGCCTGAGATCTACAGCTACATCTGTATATTGGCTGCTTTTTTTTTACTCAAGATGTCTGTTTCTTTCATATACTGTAGCTCTTCCAGTCTGCCAACAATGGGCCTAGTTAAAAGATTCTGTTTTACGGTATACACTGATTTATAGTTCTCCAAGATCAACATTATCAAGTGGTGAGAGGAAGGATCTTTGTATGTTAATCAGACAGACATCAAACCTTACATGTGATCCTAGTTGCTGTCTCTCCATCTGTTGTATGTTATGTCTATGAGAACTAAACCTTGGGAAGCTATAAAGACTAGGAAATGGTGATAAACATTACCCTTAAGAATTGTAACATTATACATAATATTCCAGGCAAAACACCTGGATTGCTAGCACTTCATTAGTGAGAGCTGAGTCATGGATCCCAGGATATTGCATCTGCTAACCATAAAGAGGGGGTAACGCTGACTATTTGGGAACTCTATTACCCTTGTATATATTGTTAATAGATCATGGCTAAATTTATCAGAGAAAAAAGAATGCACGACCGTACTTTAATCAACTAGAGAAAAAAGGAACCTTCTGGCTGTCACAATCCGATCCAGATTTCAACACAGTATAAATGCTGAAT
Source organism: Leptodactylus fuscus (assembly GCF_031893055.1). Lineage (NCBI taxonomy): Eukaryota > Metazoa > Chordata > Amphibia > Anura > Leptodactylidae > Leptodactylus > Leptodactylus fuscus. The sequence goes on along the minus strand of NC_134269.1, from coordinate 140,977,858 downwards.
TATGATTTCTGTTATCCAGGGAGATCAGAAATGTGCAAGGTAAATAAGAAAGTCTGCTGAGAGCTGCAACATGTTTGCCAAAGCACAGCTAGGTACCGAAAACTCATAATATCATTTTATATTCCTCTCCAATATTCCCTTCTAACTACAGGTCCATGACCCAGCAGCCACCACATCCAGACGCGTTCCTGCCAACGGTTAACTGTATTTGTTATGCATTACAGACTGAGCTATCTGGAGGGACATTACACACTTACCTCCACCTTACTGCTCATGTGGACACCATGTGTAGTATGCATTGCGTGACTTGCTGATCAAGAAGCTGTACAATATGCTCTGGAAAGGATAGTATTGTCTGGGTTAAATGGAGTGAGGTGAATGAGACTGTACTGTATGTCTGAGCACCAGAAAGTTGTATTGTCTTAAAGGGACAATTGTAAATTAGTAGACAATTATAAGTGAAATATTGCTGCAAATATAAATAATCCAAAATGTAGCAGAGCTTTACAGATTGTCCTGCGTTCATGGTTGTATCCATTGGCAGCCCGTTAAGACAAGAGTGTCACCGAAAAGATGGTTTGAGAAAATCTTGAAAAATTCAGCAACGTTTTTAAAATATTTATGTTTACAAATGTTTTAATTGTCTATAAATTCAAGTATAGTTACATTATATCTATAATTATTTCATTATTCGAAGCAGAGTGTGGGAAACTAGTTATATAAAATATCATTACATAAGGACTTTACTTTAAGGTATGCCTCACTTTTTGTCTGCACACAATATAAAGTTTACATATAGTGGCATGATTGTTTCACACCTTAGTTTTAACCTTTCTGTGGTACTATTGTATATAGTGGGTTGGCCTAGCCCACCATTAGGAGCGATCAGACCTCTAAATGAATAGGCCACACATAGTATTACTGATGCCACATGTGCCATCCATGGGGGTTTACATAAGTGCTATACCTCAGGAAGTCCAATTAGGACACCTCCAAATGCAGTGTGAATGCATCCTAACACTTACAGCACTTGTACTTATCTACATACAACTTTCAGTTTCTTACAACATCACAAAACCTCATTGTTTTTTATTATGCAAGGAAAGTTGCAAGACTTTACAACATAAAGAAACATTAATTCATACCTCTCAACTTTCAAAGGAAAGAAAGAGAGACAGAATGTGTGGCGCACATAGTGCTTTGTGCCAACTTTATCCTCACCCACTTCTATGTTGACTCCACCCATTCCCATCCATTTCTCCTTGTGCCCCCACACAGTATAATGCTGTTAAAGTCACCCTACCATTATATTACCCCATATTATAATGTTCTCCTCCAATTGCTCTCACACTATAGAGTCCCTCTCCTGTTGCACCCACAGTTTAATGTTACCCTCCAGCTGCCCCTGTTTATTGACACTCTCCAGTTACCCCCACAGTTTCAGGAAAATGGATCAAAATAGAACTCGTTCTGATGTTTTTTTCCACTTCAGTCTGTATGGTGCCATTGAGTTCAATGGGTCTGTGTTCAGGTCATTAGATTCAGAATGCAGAATAGTCATTAAAATCGGGCAATACTTGGTTATCTGCAAGAATCCTTAGTATTGGAGCAGTGAATTTCCATAGGTATTACCTCTGTGGAATATCCTACAATCCTAGCTTATGGGGGGAACTTGAAAACTGGAGTTAACTTGTCTTGGGGAAAAGGTTTGGCTGAAATTAAGATCTAGGTAAGACGCTGGCTGAGAGCCTGTAGGGGTACTAGGTGTAATAGGTGGACAATTCTTTGTGGTCATTGAACCTTGTTTTGTGTAATAATGCTTATGCTTATTTTGTGCAAATTCTCTTCACAATCACCATTGGTTAAATTTCATACCAGAAACTGTTGTTAGAGAGATCTATTTGGGCAAGTTCCCGCTCTTGTGTTTAGCAGATGCAGTTGGTATTTCACCTAGAAAGGAATTTCTAAGCCTTTATTTTAACTTACATTATGTTTATGTGTAGCAAACGTTCTTTGGAAACATACGCCAAGTTTCTATATTATGGGGTAAGGAGGGGGCAAAGTATTAACTGCTGGCTGTAACATATATTTACTTTGATTTTCAAAGCCATTCCATGTATATAAAGTAAATCTAAAATGTGACATAACTTAGGATAGTTTTTTTTCTTGTTCTTTAATGTCCCCTTTATTGTTCCCAGCAGTATACTTCCTCTTTTACTGACCTCCTCACAGTGTAATGCCCCATTATCTCACCCCCAAACAAAATATTTCCTCCTTTTATGGCTCCCACATAGTACATTACCCCCTTTTATGGCTCCCACACAGTACATTACCCCCTTTTATGGCTCCCACATGTTACATTGCCCTCTCTTATGGCTCCTACACAGTGTAATATTGGTCTATATGGCCTCTGCATGTTATTTTGCCCTCTTTTATGGCTTCCACACAGTATAACCCCACATTAGGATTAGAGATGAGCGAGTATATTCGATCGAATACCTCCCCTGCACAGGTTGTTATTGTTAAAAAAAAAAAAAAAAAAAAAAAAAAAGCGCCAGGGAAGGCAGGAGGGGAATCGAATAGTTACCGCATGGTATTCGACCGAGTACACCAATAACTATGCAAAGGGAGGTATTCGATTGAATACTACTATTCGATCAAATACTATTTGCTCATCTCTAATTAGGACATTACCTGTTGGATTATTCAGTCAACAATACCTGTACAGTGACTCCTCTGCTTTGGCCTCCAGGGGGCACCATGCACTGTACCTGGATGCTAACCACCGTTAGGAAATGATGTCCAGATGTTGATGTAGTAACATCCTGGAGAACGAAGTGGATTGGCGATGATCGAGTACAATAGCAGCTGCTGTCTGCTGGAGTAACCCAATAGTTAGCAGACGATTAAATAACAAAAACAAAAAACACATAATACAACCCACTGTGTGGCCCTCTTCCTTATCCACAGGACCACAGGCAATTATGTGGGTTCCTTTATGACCAAATAAATCCCATTGTGATTCGGAGAGGCTTTCTTAAACATCACACTCAAATTGCACACTGATATGATGAATCAACCTTATTTTATTCATATATCCTCACATTTAATGGTGGGTCCTTGGGTTTCTCACATTTTGTGTTTTAGGGCTGTTTGTCCTTTCTTTTATGTCTTTTGAATTATTGTTCTTAGTGGACATTTCCAGTGTTTGTCCTACTACCTACAAGCGTCACTTCAAATTTTGCATCAACTGCTGGATTTCATCCTTGATTACATCATCACACGATGAAGGCTGAAAGCTGTGCGATGATGTAATCAGCAGTGGAATCCAGTAATTGACATGATATTCAGCACGAAGCTTTCATGTAGCAGTACAAGACAAAAATACCTAAATGTCCACAAAGTCAAATTATATAAACCAACTGTAAGTTTATGGGTAGGACTATGGGGAAGATTTACTAATAGTGGCTAGCACCAGATTTATCAAAGTGTCCTGATGCTGTTTGATAAATATGGCATATTGCTAGATTGTCTAGTCTAACATTATACTACTTATTAGATGGCTTAAAAGTTCCTTTTTTTTTGCTAATTTTTGGAGAACAATGTTGCAACTTAGCCCACACCCCTCCCTTGATAGTCTATGCCCTTTCTCGTACAAGTTCAAAGGCCCCACATAGCGGGCTGAATTGAAAAAAGCACTGGTTTTAGAAATTAGAGTATTTCTGCTACTTGTGTTTTTCTGCAATGGTCTTCACTAGAATTCCACTTACTTTGTAGGGACTGTAAAGCGCCAAACTATGGTGTTTATGCTACTCGGGGTCCCAGCCTAAAAGTCTCTAAAACTGTTATCTCTTTCTTATAAATATATATATATATATTTATATATATATATATATATATATATATATATATATATATATATATATATATATATATATATATGAGTTTCTGCCTGCTTGTCCTTTTATGTGTGACCATGGGAGGCAGAAATCGCAACCGGACAAAGAAAAAAGAAGAATCCTGCTTGGTCTTACTGCTGATTCCACAACTGATTCAGCTGCGGGGTCTGCAGCTCCAGACTCCCTCCTGTTAAGGCCCATTAATCCAGGCTTACTCAGGAGTGGGTGTCAGGACCTGAGTAGTTTGTAAAAATATGTGTGTTTTCTGGTGGTGTTTGGCTGGGGATCTGAGCCGGTGTTCTGTGGCTCTCTGGTTGTTTTCTTGCCACTGAGCTATTCATATGGGTGTTGAGTATCTGCCTTTAGTGTACACTAGAGGTCTCTTTGATGTGAACAGGTGTTTGTCATACTCATCAACCTATCAGATTGTTCCGGGGTCTGTATAAGGCAGAGGGCTGGCTTCAGTCTTTGCCGGTTTTCATTCTTACCAATCTGAATTCTTGGCCCAGTTAGGAGGAGTTACTTGTGGAAGTTGCACAGTCTCAGGAGCTGATTTGGAAGGAGTGTGAGTGTTACCTTGTGTGAGAGTCTGTTTTTCCCTCTACATTTCTACTCAACCCCTGTCCTACATTTTCTGGTTGCATGACACTGCCTTGGTATTAGTGAGGTTGTGAGGTTTTGTTTAGGGTTTCAGGTTTATTTTGCCCCTGTCCTGTGTAACCCTTTCCTGACTATTCCACTTTTCCTTCCCTCATGCTCCTGTTGTGCGTTTTTGTCGTGCTGGGTGTTTGTTTTCCAGCACATCCCGTCCTAGCTGTTTCTGTTTGCAGCTGCACCTATTTTTCGTTAGAGGTGACCACTTTTAGTATCCCATTCCCTAGCCTCTTTCAGCTCTCTCCCTACCTATCGTTAGGTCTTCATGTTTAGAGAGCCAGAAGTTGTCAAGGCCAAGCTTAGCTTGGGAACAGCTGACTCTTGCAGGGCCTAGTCAGCTGTTGTAGTGCCAGGGAGAGTTTCCTACCCCATTCCAATAGAGGTGCATGCAGCATTCAGTATTTGGATGCTTGGGCATAGACACAATCGTGGCAGTGGGATACCGCAACGGAATGCTGATGCACTGCATTGGCATCCCATCATGGCTAAACCGTGGCGAAAATGCCGGCGGTGGAAAATGTACAGGAATTCCTCTTCATTTCTGCCATGTAAAAGGGGCAGAGCGCTGTTGATGATGCTTACAAACAGCTGATGATGCTTACACACAGCTTTTCCAGGTTTCCATAACAACCAATCACAGGTTTTTCACTGATATCCAAACTGAGATACACATGAGCACATGATGCTTATGGACCAATGGAAACTTGCAGGTTCTTAAGTCTTCACATGCACACAACTTTACACCAGGTTTCCATAGCAACCAACCTATTCTTATGGCGCCATTACACAAACAAAAAAATAAACTATACCTTTGCAACGCCATGTCATTGTGCTTGTACTTGATAAATGTGGTGAACAGCATGCTACAGTTTTTTGGTGCAAATCACTTCAGAATTCTTGCACATTTTACTAAATAAATCTCCCCCAAAGTATCAGAAACCATTTATTTAGTAGTAAGCGTCTCCAAAGCACATGGAGCCCATAGACTATAATGGGCACCGTGTGCTTGCCGCGCACTGCCCGCACGAATGAATTGTGCGGGCAGTCCGCGGTAAGCACACGGAGCCCATTATAGTCTATGGGCTCCGTGTGCTTAACTGCAAAGCGCTTGCATTAGCATTGGTATTCTGTCCGGGGGGGGGGGGGGGTCTCCATGCGGACTCCTTGCGGACGGAATGCAAGTGCTAGTGTGAACCAACCCTCAGAAATCCTATCTGGATGACAGGTGTAGTTGTACATACAACTCCCCTCATACAAGCAGGTTATTACATTAAGTAAATTGACTATGCTATTTTGCTCCTTATTTTTGCACTAATTGGATGTGATTTACAATCGGGATCGAAGATGTTTGATGCGGGAGTAGGATTGTAGCGAGAGGACGATTTAAGGCTGTACTCTATATAGTCTGGTAGGAAACTGCCGCCCACAGAATTTGTGGCTTGTTGCTATCTTTTTCTTAAATTTTGGCTGTTTTTTTATACAGAGATACCGTTGAGGAAGGTTTTGGTTTTTTTCTAATTTATTCTGGGCTGGATTAGGTTGTTATTGCTATTACTTTACACTGATACCTATGGTAACATCTTTGGAAACTATAGCTATAAGATATATGAGCAAAACAAGTTGGCATTGTAGCTGTAGAATTTGTCTAATCCCTGGTACTTTGAGACTGATAAATCAATTGGTCTTAGTCATTAAGGAGGAAGCAAAGTGACTGATTTGTGACAGCAGTTTCCTTGACATCCATGAAGTGAGAGTGCATTTCTTGTGTGGCCAAAGAACTACGGCGACCCTCATAAAAAAAAAAAAAAAAAAGTGAGTCATTAGAGCTGGGAATAGGAAAGAAATAGTTTCAATAATAGCAGCATAACGGTTTGCTTTTGAGCTGTGACTTCCCCGCTTGGAATGCATTTCTGAATACTTCTGCTATTGAAGTCAAATGCCTTTCTGAATAATTTTTATTATCTTCTCTCTCCCTTATCCCTCCCTCTTCCCTATGTCTTATAGATTTACACTGACTGGGCAAATCACTACCTAGCAAAGTCTGGTCACAAGAGGCTGATAAAGGATTTACAACAAGACGTCGCTGATGGTGTCCTGCTGGCAGAGATCATTCAGATCATTGGTAAGTCTGGGGTCCCAGCTGTGCTATAGAGGAGGAAGTAGGTTAGTTGTAGGATGGCTTTGGACTTGAAAAGGTTAAGTTCGCCATGTGTCTGCCTGCCCTGCACTTACTGACTCCAGAGCTCAGACTTTTGTGTGAATGCTGTGAAAGTATATTTGTATATAAAAGCTGGGAAGTATCAGCCCAACCGTTATATTACAACGGCTTAAAGTGTATCTTCCACATGCTGCAGTGTCAGAGATGAAGACTTGATCAAGCCATATGTCTCCCATGTGTGCATTTTGTTTGCTGGAGGGATCATTCTTTCTAGGATGCCTTGAAACACTATCCATGTCCATGCAGAGACAATTGGGGAGGATTTCATGTCAGCAGTTACTTGGCAGGGGCTGGGAAATTAGCAGTAGATCACATTCACACTTCCACTCCAGTAGGATTGTGTATGTTATATGGTGTGCCTGCTAGCTAGGAGGAGTGGTAGTAGTACTGTAGGTGAGTAAATAAACTATGTCTTAAGTTTCACTTGTATCTTTCTTCATCTTGACTTACACATCTTTTTTTTTTTTGTAAAGCAAATGAGAAAGTGGAAGACATCAATGGCTGTCCAAAGAGCCAGACCCAGATGGTAAGTAAAGTCTTTATTGAAGTGTGTTATATGTTGCATGTTGTTATTTTATTTTTCGTATTGTATAGTTATATGAAGTTTCTTAATGCACGGTATATGTATTATGCTTACTGATATATAATAAAGTGACACAAGTGGGTGAAATGAGGCTGGTGTATATATAGAGCCTTTTTTTTCAGACAAAGGGGCACAATTACCACTACAATAATGTAGTTCTGGGTTAACTAAAGGAAAATGAATTTTATTGCCATATATTTGAAGATCATCACCACTTTTTTGGTACCTATGATGTTTTAACAGTTGTCAAACAAAATGGTTCACGCTTGGTCTATGCTTGAGCTACATGGCGACGTTGGCCAATATTTCCATCATGGGACTAAGGATTGCAGAGTTGCCCTTTGACATTTTCACTAATGTAAGTGAATGGAGTTGCAAGTCGCGTTGTGACTAGTCGCAAGAAATACAGCATTGCTTGATCATTTTGCAACTACAACTCCCAGTCACAGCACCTGCTAACACAGTGTGACTCCATTTACTTACATTAATGTAAAAGTTGTAGGACGACCTGGGGATCTTTGGTTTTGTGACGGTAGGCACAGCAAAATCACTATCTAGTCCGAGCTTAAGTCTTATTCTGTGGGAATTACTTTCTTACCACAATGTAGAAAAATCTATGTGAACCAAGTTAAATCTGTTGGTTTATTATTAAGCATGCCAGCTGTTAATAGATGTATGGTCCTTCCAAATGGAGCTATATCAGTCTGTCCTATTTTAGTGACCTAAAGTGTATGACATCACCCTGGCCATTTTAAATATATACACATTACACGTGTATATTGCCTTCGCAGTCACGTGCAGCCAAGCGGACATTAGGTTTATATTCTGTTCATAGTTGGCCATTTAGGATTGGGTGCTGTGTTTATTTGCTTTTATACAGTTTGCATGTGCAGTACATTAATCTGTAATCCATAGGTATGCCCTTATGTTTATTATTCACATGCAGTGCTGTACAGAGTGTACTCCTTCACATCAGTCTCTGTCCTCTTGTACCACACACAAACACCTCAAGGTGCCAGCTTACCTGGAGTCATACTCTAGAAAGTTTTTATTTTTTTATTTACTCTATTTAATAGGGCAATAAAATTCTCCCCTTGATTTGTGGCTGGAGACTTATATTGAATTTATTGACATGTATTTATGCATACACGTGTTTGAAGCCTACACAAATCTATTGGTATATCATCATATACAGTACTATAAGAATATGAGCTATTGGACTTTATCACATAAGTGTGTCCCTCTTACCTAGGATGTTATAAGTGGATATAATGTTGTGTTGTAGGATATATGTACATATATAGGGGCAGTTCACACGGCGTAACGTGCAGCGCATTTAGGCACGTATACACGTGTCAGACCGTGGCGCTTCAAAACAGATCCCATTCATTTCAATGTGTGTCAAATCAATGGGTTACAAAGCCTCCCATATACACTGTACATATAGTGAGGCACTCATTTTTATAGAAGAAAAGCTGTGCCCTATATGATTATATTGTTCAATTGGTATAGTTGAAGCTGTCTGATCTGCATGCTTCATGTTATAGAACATCAGGAGCTGAGAAGATTGATATACAGGTGATATAACGTTCCATTTATTGATATCATATATTGCTATTTTTGGACTTGGAATCCAGTGGGCCGTGCCACTTAGTGATAGGCAATCCCTATGTAAGTGTGCCTAGCAGAGTAGGACCACCCTCTGGACTCCCAAGTCCAGAAAGAGTAGACTTTTACATCAATATAAGTCAATTAATACAAAATATTTTCCCACAAAACTACCGTATATATCAGTTCTGCTGTCTAACATGCTGCAGAGAAGCATATGGCAGGTTCCCTTTATATTGTAGTGGTCTGTGGGCTTCTGCCATTGTGGCCTAATAGCATGAGCATGAAGCCTTCATACCTAAGATCATGGCTTGAGGACATAGGTTTGATCTCATTCAAACTGAAAGTTTTTGTTGTAAAATTCTACAGTTATAGACCTCTTATAAACATGGAGACTTATTTTGGAAATGAGCCCATGTTCAAGCACAAAAAAGGTACCAGTGCTGAACATTTTTCATATATTTACTTATTCGCCTTAGGAAATAGTATTATTATAGAGGGTAAATCAATAAGTAATTTTATTTGAAGTAAAAAAAAAAAAAAAAAAAACTTTTAGTGTTTAATAGTATATGAACTGTTGCTATATGTACGAGTGTATGCTGTAAGTAATGAAATGGATCACTGCACAGTTATAGTAGATTTTACCAATGGTAAGATAGTTTGCTGTAAACAATGACACCTGCTCATGTGTAAATCTATACAGAGCCATGGGAAATGTTCTTGTTCAGTGGCTGACACTGTGACCTCTGTGGTTAGAATTAACAGGATTACATCAAGGGCACAGCTCAGGAAGCTACTCAAGTTGACCTAGTCATTAAGATGTGAGTATGACATCAGTGCTTGAGTTGACTCATCAGTTACCTTCCATTGTAGAGGCATCTTGAGAGTGATCTCAGATACAGTGATGATAATAGTGGAACAGTAACATACTATATAAAGCAAAATGATCATCTCTATATAACAGTCTTACGCACTGTATTTCTAATACTATGGGTATGTTTCTCAAAGGGGTCATATAAAGTAATAGAATATCACTAGGATATGTATCATTTTATGATTGATGTGGGAGTTCTAAACCACACCATTCTTGAGAATGAAGGGGACACAGTGCTGCATTGGGCTCTGCTGCATAACAGTGTTCCCAGTGACTTAGCTTTGAAGTGAACTATAGCTGGCTACATTAAAGGGGTTGTCTGGGACAAACTTAAATCCCTACAATAATCTAAACACCCTCCACCATGTACTCTTTAAATAATATAATTTATCAAAAATGTATATTTACCCATATCCTTGGGGCGGTTTCATGGTTATCAGATGAAGATCCATTTCCCCGTTTCCAGAAACGGAATGTTACTACTATTCCCCCTCCCCCCATCCACTCCATCATACTTACCTCTCTTCCTTCCAGGCTTCTTCTTGCAGGACAGCTCCTTCCTGTTTTCTGACTGCCGGTGCGTGCTATAGTCCCAGCGCTGCTCTGTGCTCTGCAGCCGTTAATACACCTCTACTGCACAGGAATGGGAGCAGCATCAGAGACCTGCACAGTAGAGGTGGATCGTCGGGTACAGAGCAGGGCTGGGTCTATAGCATGAGTCGGCAGTCTGAAAAGAAGGATGGTCCGCCCTGGAAGAAGAGTGGAAGAAGTATGTATGACAATGGGGGGAGAGGGCTGAGTTAGTTGGGAAGAGCTATTATTGGGTGGGATATCTAGAGAGACAGGGTGGGAGGGTGATAGAAAAGGAGGGGGGTGAGGTGAGAGGGATTAATGTGGAAGGTACATATCAGGAAGCTGAACCAGGTAAACAAATGCATAAGATACCAGGAGCTCCCAGAGACATGCAGAAATCACTCAAAACACTGCAAAAGGAGGTATTTGGGTGCATGGATTAACTTTTTGCCCATAACATCCCTTTAACTTTAAATGGGCTAGACTATAGTTCCCTGCATAGTGGGTGAGTACAGCTGTGTAGCGGAAAGGAAGAGAAAGGCATGCAGCACTATATCAGTGATGCATCCCCTTTATTCTCAGTTTCAATGTGGGTCCCAGAATTTGATGGCATATTCTAGCATATATTGAGGCCCCCACTGATTCAGAATTGATGGCATAGTTTCATAATATTCCATTACTTAGGGACCCCTGCCGATCTAAAAGTGATGGAATATTCTAGTAATCTGCCTTCACTTATATCGAAAAATCCCATATGTTGCTAAATGACTAAGATCACATGTAGATATTAGTATAGGTGCGTGGATCATATTGTCTGACAAAGTGATGTCCTATTTTAGTCAGCAGAGATTTCCCAGGAAGATGACCCTGCGGACTTGCTGTATCTACGCTTTAAGATCTCTAAATTAAACAATAAATGTAATGGTAGTTTTATAGGATATTCTTGTTGTAATAAGTTACAAGAAACATTCTGTAGCAAGGCAGTGTCTATGTAAGGGAAATGGCAAAGCATTTCATGGACATTTAGGTCAAGTTATTTGACAACTGCATTATAAAAATAGAAGGTCAAACTCTGGGCACTCACAAATAGCACAGGCGGCATGATTCGGGTTTTCCATGTTTATTACATTTATTAAATTGCTAACACATATTTAAAGCTCCTTGTTAATATTCATTAAATATTTAGTTACGTCATATTATACATCTGTACAAGAGCCATACCAAATATGATGAATCTTATAATCTTTTTTATTAGGTGTCCTATTGGATCCTATTACCTTACATTGGGTCTGTTAGGTTTCCTGTTCTTTTCTTGAATAGTATTAGGAAGCTTATTATTTTATTCTGGTTGTCAAATATTATTCTGGCTAGCAAACGGACAGCAAAGAACTAATTACCATAGGAAGAAATGTTAGGCATGTCCCTTGCAGTATCACACGTGAGTTTCTTCCTGATGAAGGTGCAGTGTATGGGAGAAGCCATCACCCATTTCTGGGCATTGTTAGAGTTGATGGATATAAGGCCAGAATTAAGCCTGCCTGCTCGGTCAGTTTGATCCATACCTCCCGGGGACCAGGAGATATAGTCCGTGCAATAGAGAGCATCACCTGTGGTAACTGGAGTGATGCCTATCCCCTTGTGGAAAATCTGGGTGATTGAAGTTGTGTGTGAAGAGTGTTGCAATGTTGTGTAAGTTGTATTTTATTTTGTATTTCTACAATCAAGCCCTGTAAAGTTTTGGTTCCAATAAATGAACGTCTGGTGATTTTAATTTAGGACACAACTTCACTACGTCAACAATTTTGTGTGCGGCATATGGTCAGCAGGATGTATCTGGCATGAGTATTACTACTTGTCGAATGTCACTAGGATACCAGAAACTAGCAACTTGGAGAAGCTGCTGTTTATTTGGGTAATAGCAGAGGCACATAGGTCCTAGAGAGAGCACACTACTGGGACAAATGCAACATGGTGCAGGGCTATGTCATTGGTTGTTGATCAGTCTGAGAGAGCTTTGGAAACCCCTGGGGTTCTCAAGGCCTGAGTTTAGTATTACCGGGTTGTAGAGAAGAGAAGTGCCAGAGGTAGAAATAGAGGTAAAGTACAAGTCCAGAGAAGATACCTTGTGGGTCATGTTAGCACATGCCCGTGATAAGTTGCTGAATGGCCCCTGGTTGAGGAAAAGAAGTGTGCAGAGCAACTGAATTGTGACTATGATCCCATTCACTACTCTCATTGAGCCCACACCTGTTCTGAGCTTTGCCCCGGCTCACAAACTGATAATATATATGGGGTCATAGAAATGAATGAGTCGGTATCTGTGAAAAAACATGGTTATTACATTGACAATATGCATAGTCATGCTTGACGCCTTAATGGAAATTTACATGTAGCAGATTTTTTACTGAGTAGTACCATCTTAGTAAGGTGATCTCCACTTAGTAGGAGAGTTGTTAATAGACTGTGCAAATGTTTTTTTTAATTCCCTAATTATTAATAATTCATTTGACAAAAGTTCCCTAAATATCAGAATAACAAAACAAAAACATAACTTGGTGAGACTTCTGGCAAGTACCTAAGGAAGTGAGATGGTGGCTTACTATAATTATTTGGTTTATTTAACAGTAGGTACTTTACACTTCCTAACCCTTTGTCTCTATTGTATTCTAAGCAGTGGCTCTAATATGTTAAGGCTTTGATTCTCAGCTGATTCCTCTTCAAGAGAGTAACATGGATTTGTGCCCTCCTACAAGACATCTGGCTATATTAGGGTGGTTTGACGCACATAATTTCTTGGAAAATGTTTCAGCTGTATGAAGGTTTACATGCAGTTTTTTTGAGCAGAAGCCAGAAGTAGATTCAGAGGAGATGGAAACTATAGAGGAAGAACTAATACTTCTCCTTTGTGCTGGGTTCAAAAACTACAGTGGTATTTTTCTAAAAAAAAGAACCAACCAACCAACCAAACAAACAAACAAACCCATAAGTGAAACCAACCTTAAGGTCCCCCATGCAAATGTGGATGGGATTATGGCTAATCTCATCCACACATTGCGATACAATAGGCACAGAAAATCTGCAGAGGAAAACTCTGCGGACTTTCTGTGAAAAGCACTGTGAACAAAGACGCGAAATGTTTCCACCACGGTCTTTTCCGCCGCGCTTTTTGGTTGTGGCTTGTTATGTGGGTCCTTAGCCCAAAGGAGCATTCTCCTAATCATATTTCAATTTGTAGACAATTAAAAGTTAAACATTTTTGCAAATATAAATTATTTTAAAAAATTGCAGTATTGGAATGGTTGCCAATGGATACAACTATGAATGCTGGAACTTTCTACGGTCTGGGATTCGTCAAAAACCCAGCCGTGATGACCTTATTGGAGTTTGGGTATCAGCCAGGGATACTACATGTATGGGGTGATAACGCTCCACTATAACTGGCAAGTTTCCAAAAAGTCCTAGACCATAGGAAGTTGCAGCATCCATGGTCCTATCCATTGGCAGCTTATCAACACAAGAGATTGTCACGACTTAGATGGTTAGAGAAAATTTCATAACTTCTAATTACTTATATTTTCAAGAATGTTTAACTATTAATTGGCAACAAATTTAAATGTGGTTATGTTTGTGGGAAAACCCTTCAAGGCCTTAGTCAAAGGACATTGATATCAGTTTGTCTATTCATATGTCAGTTTTTTACTGATTGTTTTTCACAGCCTTCAAAAATAAATTACATGCTCTATTCTGTCTGTTTTTACAGACATATGGAACTGATGGAAATCATTAGATCCATTTTAATTGATGTAAAACTGATTGACATCTGCTTTACGCCTGTTATAAAAAGATCAGTTGGTTGGATAGTTAAAGAGGACCTTTCATTTCCTCGGGCACACACAGTTTTGTATACTGCTAGAAAGCCAGCAGTGCGATTCTTATGAAACTGGCCTGGACAGAAATGATGGTACCCTGAAAATAATGTTACCAAAGGGACATGTTAAATTAAGGTGTGCCCACTAATTCGCATCATAGGTGTCTACAATTTTGTAATCAGACAGTGGCCTGTATATAGGACTACAGATAGTTACTGTGCTGTTTGGTGACACGGTGTGTACCACACTCAACATGGATCAGAGGAAGTGAAGGAAAGAGTTGTCTCAGGAGCTTAGAAAGAAAATTATAGACAGGCGTGTTAAAGGTAAAGGTTATAAGACCATCTCCAAGCAGCTTGATGTTCCTGTGACTACAGTTGCACATATTATTCATATGATGCGGAGTTTATTGCCAAATTAGTATTTCTATCCCAAAAGGAACAGATTCCCAGAATCTGTTCCTTTTGGGATAGAAATACTAATTTGGCAATAAACTCCGCATCATGTTAGTAGGCTTATTAACTGAGTCATGCATGATGTTAAGGGGGCTGCCCTCTAGAGAGCAGCATACAGAGGCACTGTTCTCCTAATTACCTCCTGGAGAATAGATTTGCATATTTTTTACCCAGAATCCCTAGCGGAGCAGGAATGACTTGTAAGTCTCCATACACCTGTCTAGGCACACACTCTCCCTAATGTGTATGATTATCCCCTGACCCATATTATTCAGAAATTTAAGATCCATGGGACTGTAGCCAACCTTCCCGGACGTGGCCGCAGGAGGAAAATTGAGGACAAATCAAAGAGACGGATAATATGAATGGTAACAAAAGAGCCCAGAAAAACTTCTAAAGAGAATAAAGGTGAACTTCAAGCTCAAGGAACATCAGTGTCAGTACGCACCATCCATCATTGTTTGAGCCAAAGTGGACTTCATGGGAGTCGACCATGGGAGACGACCATTGTTGAAAACAAATCATCAAAAAGCCAACACAAAGCTTCTGAGAGAATGTCCTATGGACAGATGAGACAAAAATCTAACTTTTTGGTAAGGCACAACAGCTCTATGTTCACAGGCGGAAAAATTAAGCATGTCTTGAAAAGAACACTGTCCCTACTGTGAAACATGGAGGAGGCTCTGTTATCTTCTAGGGCTGCTTTGCTGCATCTGGCACATGGTGTCTTGAATCTGTGCAGGGTACAATGAAATCTCAAGACTATCAAGGGATTGTAGAGAGAAATGTCCTGACCATTGTCAGAAAGCTTGGTCTCAGTCGCAGGTCATGGGTCTTGCAACAGGATAATGACCCAAAACACACAGCTATAAACACCCAAGAATGGCTAAGAGGAAAACATTGGACTATTCTGAAGCAGCCATCTATGAGCCCTCACCTAAATCCTATTGAACACCTTTGGAAGGAGCTGAAATACACTCACCGGCCACTTTATTAGGTACACCATGCTAGTAACGGGTTGGACCCCCTTTTGCCTTCAGAACTGCCTCAATTCTTCGTGGCATAGATTCAACAAGGTGCTGGAAGCATTCCTCAGAGATTTTGGTCCATATTGACATGATGGCATCACACAGTTGCCGCAGATTTGTCGGCTGCACATCCATGATGCGAATCTCCCGTTCCACCACATCCCAAAGATGCTCTATTGGATTGAGATCTGGTGACTGTGGAGGCCATTGGAGTACAGTGAACTCATTGTCATGTTCAAGAAACCAGTCTGAGATGATTCCAGCTTTATGACATGGCGCATTATCCTGCTGAAAGTAGCCATCAGATGTTGGGTACATTGTGGTCATAAAGGGATGGACATGGTCAGCAACAATACTCAGGTAGGCTTTGGTGTTGCAACGATGCTCAATTGGTACCAAGGGCCCAAAGAGTGCCAAGAAAATATTCCCCACACCATGACACCACCACCACCAGCCTGAACCGTTGATACAAGGCAGGATGGATCCATGCTTTCATGTTGTTGACGCCAAATTCTGACCCTACCATCCGAATGTCGCAGCAGAAATCGAGACTTATCAGACCAGGCAATGTTTTTCCAATCTTCAATTGTCCAATTTCGATGAGCTTGTGCAAATTGTAGCCTCAGTTTCCTGTTCTTAGCTGAAAGGAGTGGCACCCGGTGTGGTCTTCTGCTGCTGTAGCCCATCTGCCTCAAAGTTCGACGTACTGTGCGTTCAGAGATGCTCTTCTGGCTACCTTGGTTCTAACGGGTGGCTATTTGAGTCACTGTTGCCTTTCTATCAGCTCGAACCAGTCTGGCCATTCTCCTCTGACCTCTGGCATCAACAATGCATTTCCGCCCACAGAACTGCCGCTCACTGGATGTTTTTTCTTTTTCGGACCATTCTCTGTAAACCCTAGAGATGGTTGTGCGTGAAAATCCCAGTAGATCAGCAGTTTCTGAAATACTCAGACCAGCCCTTCTGGCACCAACAACCATGCCACGTTCAAAGGCACTCAAATCACCTTTCTTCCCCATACTGATGCTCGGTTTGAACTGCAGGAGATTGTCTTGACCATGTCTACATGCCTAAATGCACTGAGTTGCCGCCATGTGATTGGCTGATTAGAAATTAAGTGTTAACGAGCAGTTGGACAGGTGTACCTAATAAAGTGGCCGGTGAGTGTATATCGTCTAGATAAGGCACCCTTCAAACCCGAGACAACTGGAGCAGTTTGCTTATGAGGAGTGGGCCAAAATACCTGTTGAGAAGTGAAGAAGTCTCATTGAAAGTTACAGGAATCGTTTGATTGCAGCGATTGCCTCAAAGGTTGTGCAACAAAATATTAAGTTATGGAAACCATCATTTCTGTCCAGGCCTGTTTGATGAGTTTTATTTAAAAAAAAAAAAAAGTTTTGTTGTAGTGAAAAGCAATGTCTGACTTTCATTTGTTCATTTTCATTGAATTTTTACTTTTATCAGATTCAAGGGTACTATTCCGTTATCGGGCCAGCAGCAGCGCATTTCAGCACCAGCTTTCGGGACAGCAGTTCAGTTCAGCAGCGGGAATTACAATGACATCCGAGGACTGCTGGCCCGATGCTTGTGCCCAGTAGCCAGTACATCAATGACCCCCCCTCCATCTCCTCCTCCTTCCAGTGCTGCCCCCCAGCTCTCCTTACATCTACCCCGTACCCTCTCCCCGCCACATGACTAAGCCGATGCTGGCCCGATGATAGAGGCCGTGCTTGTGTGTAGTAGGCAGTACATCGATCGATGCCCTCATCCTCCTCTTCCTTCCAGTGCTGCCCCCCAGCTCTTCTTACATCTGCCCCGTACCCTCTCCCTGTAATAGGCCTCACCGTAAATCTTGAGCAATGAATGCTACTAGATAGCCGCCGGACGCTGCAGAAAGTTTGTCCCTCCGGCTCGCTGTAGCTCACCGTTCCTATAGTCGGCGTGTTTCTTGTCAGGGCCTGGATTGAGCCCCGGTGTCTTTCCTTTCGGTCTCGGTACTAGCGCTGAGGTGAGGCCTAGTCGTGTGGCGGGGAGAGGGTACGGGGAAGATGTAAGGAGAGCTGGGGGGCAGCACTGGCAGGAGGAGAAGGATGGGGGAGGGGGGTCATCGATGTACTGGTTACTGGGCACAAGCATCGGGCCAGCAGTCCTCGGATGTCATTGTAATTCCCGCTGCTGAACTGCTGTCCCGAAAGCTGCTGCTGAACTGCGCTGCTGCTGGCCCGATAACGGAATAGTACCGATTCAAGTTATTCCTGTGGCCATTGCAGGTTTTTATTCCATTAAACAAGGGGTACCAACAATTTTGTCCACGTGTGTGTGTGTGTGTATATATATATATATATATGCGCCTAGTGACTCGTATCGTGTATTTACTATAATGTGCAAAAGCAGGCAGGTGTGAGGGAAAATGCTACTTAACAATGCTTTTAGAAATAGTTTACTTTTTATCAATTAACGAAATACAAAGTAAATAAATAAAAGAAAAATCAAATCAAAACAGTATTTGCTGTGTCCATTTTTGCCTAAAAGGACAGTATCAGTTCTTCTAGGTATACATGCACATAGTTTTTGAAGGAACTCGGAAAGATAACCACAGATCTTCTGTGGATGTAGGTTCACTCAAATCCTTTTGTCTTTTCATGTAATCACACATCGACTCGATGACATTGAGGTCAGGACTCTGTGGGGGCCATATCATCATTTTTGTTAATTGACAAAAGATACTAAACACTTCAGTTTTTGAAAGCAGCATTACTTTGTAAGGCATGGAAAACATGCTGCATAGTACTAGGCTTCAGGTCTGCCTTCAGAAAAGTCCCATTGAGTTGGACATTTCAATTCCTGCTTTTTAAGATGACTTGAATGAAGTTTTGAAAGCCCCATGAGAAATGCAGTGGGTGCAGAGAGGTTGCAAAATACTGCACCTGTTCAATTAGAAATAGATGGTGTTTTTAAGGAAATTGTATGTAAAATACAAGCACCAGTTGAGATTTACTTTTGCAGGCCCCAACATGTTTAATACTAACTTGCACACCATGCTACATATACTATGGGAATATCCTGAATGCTCGAGAGTATTCCTGATGTAACAGATGTGACATATATTGAACCTCATTTTATTACTCTCTCAGGGAAATTGTGGCCTTCTTGTATATAGTCACTGATCAAGCTCCATGTTTCATTAACTGGTTTCATGACAGCTGTTTGGTTGATCTGAACAACAAGATTATCTGTCTATAATACTGTATTATTATACAGTGTGTCCCACTTGGTCAAAACATACATTACACAATGAAACTGGGTGTGTCCTCTGTTTGCTCATGGACTCAACATATGAGGGGTTCCTGACTCTCATTCATTAAAGTGGTTATCCAATCATTTCTACGATTGATGGCCTTTCCTATGGGGGATCCGACACCTGAAACCCCACAAATCACTGGATTTGAAGCAGCACTGGAAAGTTACTCTCCATACAAATTGTAGCAGCAAGTGCAGGCACTGCAGAGTTGCCCCAATGAAGTCTATGGACTCATTTGATAATCCCTTTAATGCAATGTAATGTTTTGACAAACTTTCATTAATTAGTGTTCCTTACTAGAGATGAGCGAACAGCGTTCGATCGAGTACATGTTTGATCAGATATCAGGCTGTTCAAGATGTTCGATTCGAGTCGAACACCAGGTGGCAAACTCACTAAAAATTCGATTCACAGGAACTATGACAACGTAGGTATCGAAAAAAAAATCGGAAAAAGTAATTGGCTGGCTAATTCAGGTGACCTCCAATTTATACGAACAGTGGATTTAATATCTGGTTCATAAGAGACTGTTAACTATGTGACTGTGAGACAGGGATAGATTTACTGGCAGGGTTAGCTAGGGATTACCTTTATTTAGGTGAGAATGTTACTCAATCAGCTCTTTGGGGCGCTATCTGGTCGGGATCCCTGTCAGCTTGCAATATGCATGAGCTGACTTTTTCCCATAGGAATGCATTGACCAGAATACGGCATTCAGCCAATCAACGCTGGTCAATGCATTTCTATGGGAAAAAGTCAGCTTGCGCATATTGCAAGCTGACGGGGATCCCAACATAATACAGTGACTTGGGTATGTTAGATGCCCCCAGACATGCTTCCCCTGCTGTCCCAGTTGCATTCCAGAGGTGTTGGCATCATTTCCTGGGGTGTCATCGTGGACTTGGTGACCCTCCTGAGTTGAACAGTGGTTTACCCCTAAACAAGTATTTATTCCCCACAGACCATAATGGGGTTTGATGTTCGATCAAACAGTCAAGTATTGAGCGGCTACTCAAATCGAACTTCGAGCATTTCACTGTTCACTCATCTCTATTCCTTACTCTTGGTGTTTTAGCTGATTTTGTTCAGGCCTTAAGCAAGTGTGGAAACCTTGCATTATAAATGATAAAAATAACAATATGTATGTTTTCAAGAGTGTAAGCAATTCTGATCTATTCTACATATCCCAAACTAACAGGCTGCCTGAGTAGCAGCAGTGGAAATAATGAGTGGCCCCTGATATTATTAGACAGAATGTTTCCAACAGATAATAAACAGGCTAGCACCACCCTATGAGACTGTTTGTTTATATCAATGAAAAAGTCCAGTTATCTGAAAACAAGCAGTATGTTCCACCAATGTACCTGTGAACATGTCAAATGTTCACTTTGGGGCCCAGCCATTCCTAGTTACGCCACTGCCTAAGAAATACTGGTTGCTACCGTAAACAAAAATGTGGAATAATTCAGAGTATGTGACTGTATCCAGCTGTGTGTATAAACAATAAAAAAAAAGTTATGATACGGAAGATTTAGATATAAAAAAGCATAGAACAAAACCATTAGTGCATCCAACATCAAACCCATACCAAATGAAAATAGATATAGTCAATATCACCAAGTGAGAACTTCTGCAAGAACAGAATTGTTCAGTAATGTTTCCGTTACTACAATTCTTTGTGTCTTTCTGAATCTTTTAAAAGATATACAATAGATAATGGTTTACCATGAAGCTTCTTAGACATATGTCATTACAGTCCATTGTTTTGATCCACATTAGAGGATCAGAACAATGGGCTGTAAAGTTGACAAAATGCTTGATACAAAGTTAACCCTTTTTGCTATTTGTATCTGTGATCCCTTTTCTTGCTTTCAGCTTTCATACTGTGTTTATTCTTCAGATGAAGGTACCTTCTCTCAGTGATGACAGATACTATAGAAAAGTATTCAATGTATTGATCATTCTGACAGGTTACAGCCCAGTGTTCTGATCTTCTGATGGATCAAATGAACGTACTATAAAACTGCAGTGTAAAGCTATCTTAAAGGGGCTCTATTATTGGGAAAATTCATTTTTAGCTAAACACATTCTTACATAGCCTTTAGAAAGGCTATTTCATATATACCTTTTGTATGTAAATTGCCTCAGTAGTTTTTGAATAAGTCTGTTTTTATTCATATGCTAATTAGTCTCCTCCGTGCACAGGAAGTTCTCAGCCAGCTCTCCTCTCCCTGCTGTGTGCTGTGTGTGAGATCAGGGAGGAGGAGTCAGCAGCCTGTGCTGTATACACAGAAGAAAGTGCACAAAGAGACTTCCGGGGTGCACAGAGAAGGCTAATTAGCATGTGAATAAAAAAGGTCTCATTCAAAAACTACTGAGGTTATTTATATACAAAAGGTACGTGTGGAATAGTCCTTCTAAAGGCTATGCAAGTATGTGCTTAGCTAAAAATGACTTTTTTTTCTAATGATAGAGCCCCTTTAATAGACTGAAAAGGGAGATTTTCTTAATCTGCTCTGTCCAATTGCATTCTAGTTTACATTCTGTTTTAGAGTCACTTTTTGTTTTTCCTAATCTATATCTTAAGCCATAGAATGCACCTTTGAAAGAACTTTTAGATTTCAATTAAATGTAGTTATGTATGCTTTATACTATAGTCAGATGTTTGGAAGGGTAAGTGGTAAGTCAGTCAATATTCCCAAGTTAATCATTCACTGTCGATAAATGTGCAGATTCCTTTGTGTTTTACGGGGTGAATACCCTTATTTTTCTCTACCTGACTGTTAACATAATATTGAGTCATTTGGTTTTGACGACAGGAATGCAGTTTAGCTCACGAGCAGCAAATCTGTATACCTTGTGATGTCTAATGTATACCTTGTGATGTCTAATGTATACCTTGTGAGTGATGTCTAATTCCTGCTAACACCAGTTAGACTCCTTTATGTAGGGGTATGGTAATATAAAGACACACTGTTGCTTATAGTCTCTTGTATAATGAGAGGACAAAAAACATAGCTGGATATTTTCCAAGGACTGCAGCTGCTGTTCCCTACTGTTCCCTGATGCTTTATAACTCCTAAACATAAATTCTGAAATCCCGTGTGGTGCTGAGCTTTGAATAGGGAACCTGCAAATCTGTGGAATAATAAAATTTCAATTTCTTCTTCATAAAAGAGCAATAATACATACAAATGCAAGATATATGAAGAAGTCTTGGACATGTCCCTATGTAATATTTTTTGCAAAGATGTACGTTATTTTGTGTTTCGGCATACTATGTCTCCTTTCGAAGGTGCTCTTTAGTACTTATGTGTTTTCTTTGTTGTTTTTGTATGACAATATACAAGAATAACTGCCTTTTTTGCCCATTGCAAACCAATCCCAGGAAAGCTTGTATTCCTAATATTAAATTAAATTCTTGAAAAATGAAGGCTGCACTAACAGCGGCTACCTTGCTCCGTTGGTGTCCTGGGCTCGAATCCGACCAATGGCAACATCTGCATGGTTTCATCTGGGTACTCTGGTTTCATAATAAGTATCCTGATGGGTAAATAGGCTAAAACAGCTGACCCTGTGGGTGTTGGAGATGAGTACCTACTCCACAACATTCCCTGCACTTTCACTCCCTTGTGTGAGAATAGCACATTACAAATGTTTTTTTTCTTGTCATTGTTTCTTAAATAGCCCCCCATTATGTTTTCTGTACTATATAGCATGTGATGTAATGCTACTTGGAAACTCCCCTGATTTCAGAGCGGGGATGAGAGCCCATAGGAAGCCTAGAATGGGGAGGTAGACTATACAAATCCCTATTGATGAAGCTGCTTAAAGAACTAATGGCATTATACTACAATCAGGGGTGTAACTTGAAGGGGTGCAGTGGTACCTGGGCACAGGAGCCTTAGAGAGCCAATATGGTTCCTGTTTCCTATATTAGGAGAGCAGTACCATAACTGATGCAATATAGTTGGGGGGGAGGTGACTGGTACTGACTTTGCATTGGGGTCAGGAACTTCATTTTATGCCACTGCTTACAGTCAGTAAGAAGTGATCCCTTACATAGATTGTAGTGATGGCAAAAGTTTTCATTAATGGGCCTATATGACTTCTGAGACCTGATATAGAACACTATTTTCCGTTACTGCTGGAAGTTAGCTGGGTTCAAACTCACAGATTGCCTGTCTGACATGTAAGAATATCACTTTTGGTATGGCTGTTCAATCCCAATCTGGGTCAGTGTTTAGGAATTGATTATTCAGGCATAGCTGGGACCTTTCATCCAAGGGTAAAGACTCTGTTCTGACTACTCTCGGACGACAGTATTATACGACTGTACTATATATCTTCAGACTCTTGATTTTTCATTTTGTTTATAGGTAGATCAGTAAATGTTTTTCTCAAAGTTTTTAGGTGTTGGGTCAGTGGTTCTCAGTAGTTGGAAGAATGAACTATATGAATGTAACGGCGCGTGAGCATACAAGCTGCCACTACAATAAGGGACTGCTAAAGATAGACTATCACTACACTCTTCAGCAGTTCCTTACAAATGAATGGAGTGATTATTTTGTGTATAGGTGATGAAGTAAATTAAAAACTTGGCACAACTACTTTAAATTAACACAAAAAACGTGATATTAAATATTAGTTAACTTGAAGGTCTAAGCAAGTTTTAGAACTGTGGGCTATTAGTCCTGCCTTTCAGAGGTTCGTGGACATGTAGTCACACCAAAAATGAGATTTACGAATTAAATACTTGTAATCTGAACTGAATGTGGTATGCTTTTATATATATACAGGGGTTATGTCCTAAAATATGTGAAGAAAGTCTTTTGAGGTATATCCTGTAAAATGAAAGCCAATGTGTTTCTCATTAAAAATTAGTATTATATCAGCATATATAGGGAGTACATTCATTCCCTGTGCTAATGCAGTGTAGAGTAATTTATGACTATGCACATTCATTCCTATTTCTCATGGAAACCCATTGACCTACCAGTATGTTTTTTGTATTACTGGGGGAGCACAAAAGGACAACCTGTAAACCCTATAAAGCTATTGCCTTCATGGCCATATGTTGTAAAGCATACAAGTAATTTCACTTCCTCCATCCAGGAATTTCTCTGAGTTTGGTGCTATGTGTATATACTGTATGTAGAGTACATTCTTATTATCACAATTTACATTTGGTCCAGGGTAAAGCAGATAAGTTAATGTGAACTGAAATCCTGTATGGCACTTCTGAATTTACCAGGCAGTGGTTGGGAACTTGAATATTACTTTTTAAAGAGTGGCATTTCATATATTTTCATAACTCAATAGTGCACACTACTGTAAGGACTTTGTAGTATATTTTAGTTGTGAAACATGTTTTTTTCCCTCCATTCACCATTTCCTCTTCTACTCCTAAACTGCACAATTCACTGTTATAATCTGTTATTAGTAAAGACAGACTGCAGCCTGTAGAAGTCTATGGAGTGGTAAGGAGAGAGAGAACCAAGTGTAAGGGGCCTACCACAGATAATTTGTTGTGTATGTCCTCAGAGTGATATATTCACATCAATAGTTAGTACTGTTAAAACTGCTAAAACGGATTAGCAGCAGCGGCATGTCTGTGTGTGTCTCTCAGCAACTCCTCCTTTCTCCATAGACTTACACGGGATGTTGCCTGTCTTCCAGGAGGCAGATTTGAGCAATTTAGAAGGGAGGAGAGGAAGAATAAAGGAGTTTGATAATTGGAGAAAAAAAACATCTTTTCTAACAGGGTATTTCCTCAAGAAGCCCCCACATAATGCTCCCATTTAATCAATATAGAAAACGCATTGGAAAAAAAAGCCCTATTTCCTCCACAAGAGTTGCCTGCAGGATCTGGTTGTAGTAATGTCTCCAGCTTGCACTCATTGCACCTCCCTGCTGCAGACATAATCAGCAGAAGACTGACTGGTGAAGCATGGTGCTGAGAGCTTCTTGCTCTACCAATGTATTAAACTTTATCTACATCCTAAGGAAATAAAGTTGAAGTGGCTACCTGACATCTGGAACAGCTGGATAGCACCCAAAATTAAGCACTGTCGTGCTTAATCAAGCTTGGCCCAAGGGATCCCTACTGCCATAGATCAGGTGTAGATGGATGCCCTGTTTGCCCTTTGGTTAAAGACAACCTTTCATGTCCTCCTGCCCATGCGGTGTTATATACTGCTAGAAAGTCAACAGTGCGATAAATTCAGCACACCGTCAGCTTTCCAGTTAGTTGCCAAGGGCTGAAGATATTGGTGCCGTTAGTTTCGACACCAATCTCTGCCCACCGTCAGAAAGGCGTTCCTGACAGTCTAGCTGGACTGTGGGGAACGCCTCTCCTGACAGTACTCATCCATAGCCCTGTACAGTCAGAGGGGGCATTCCTTACCACCCAGGAATGACGCTGAGAGGTGAGGAACGCTCCCCTCCCCCTCCCAGTACAAGTCCATAGACAAGTACAGTCAGGAAGGATGTTCCTCACAGCCCAGCTAGACTGTCAGGAATGCCTTTCTGAGGCGTAGGCAGAGATCGTTGCTGAAACTAGCGGCACTGATTTCTCCAGCCCGGGAAAGCTTTCTAGCGGTATATAAAACCGTATTTGCAGGAGGACACGAAAGGTCTTCCTTAAAGCAGCCCTGCACTACTACTTAGCATCAGAGCACACTGAATTTTTTGGCGCTGAGTTTGATACGGAATCCACCTCAAAATCAGTCTCCAAAAATGCCTTCCAATAGAACTCAGTGCAAAAAATCTCAGTGTGCACTGACCCTTAGGTTGTATCTGGTATTGCAGCTCAGATCCTTTGCAGTTGGTGGGATAACCTATGGACATGGTGGATCTGTTTTTGAAATAATGTAGCCATGCTTTCTATTCCTGGACAATCCCTCCATAAAAAACATTAAAGTTAAACCATAAAGGATAAGTTAAAGTTTGCTGCAACTGTTCATTTACTGTTACATTGTGTATGATGCTAAAGTTTGCTACCTCTACACTAGACAGTTTCTGTATTCACGTGTATCCCTCCCACTTTTACATGGCAAATATCTAGTATCTAGCAGTAATTGTTCATTCATACTCTTAATATGTCCATTTTATTTGTTTCATACATCTCATGTAACTCTGTATATGAAGCAAATCTAAAAAATCTTATTCTCATAGAATTCTCAGAAATAATCATTTTTACCATGTTCTTTTTTTATTGGTTCTGGTAAATTTTTTGAATATTTTGGAAAGAAGTGAAAAGCAGTGTTGTATCACATTGTCAATAACATAATAAAACCCCTACATTGTCACTAGGATACATTTTGCATTGGCACACTTCTCATGCAGAGCTGTTCAGAGTGGTCTTTCATTGCAAGTCATGATCTCTTCCCAGCATACACACACACAGTGTTAGGTCCTCTATGGATGCTTTCATAGCTTTCTTGTGCTGTGTAAAACTTGGTTTTATATT
This sequence comes from Leptodactylus fuscus, assembly GCF_031893055.1. Lineage (NCBI taxonomy): Eukaryota > Metazoa > Chordata > Amphibia > Anura > Leptodactylidae > Leptodactylus > Leptodactylus fuscus. The sequence continues at coordinate 140,951,325 of NC_134269.1, read as the reverse complement.
AAGTAGGTGGACTGCTGATCTGCCGGCATGCCATTCTGGATCTGGCCTTTATGAATTGTTTTATAAGCCCTACAGCTGACAATAAAAGCTTTATTAGTGTTTCCCAATTAGCAGCCATCGCGTCTGCAAAACACTGAGGATGACTGTGGTGAATGTGAAGTATTCATTGCTTTTGTAACGTAAATTGCAGGCTGGCACATTGTGTAAAGCAACACTAAGTGACTTGTTATTTTCCTTCATGTTGCAGACTGAGAATGTTGATATCTGTCTGAACTTTCTGGCAGCCCGGGGAGTTAATGTACAAGGCCTCTCTGCAGAAGGTAAGACAATCCACAATCCACTAGCATGGTCTCCAGGCTCCATTCCCTCACATTGATAATTTAAAAAGCAGATAATCTACATTTCTAAGCATTGATATTTATCATTTGAAGTAGTATAATTTCATGTTCCTTGAAATCTATACTGGCTTTAACATCAATAATTTAACTTACGTTCTGAAATCTAGACAAGCTGAACTATTAAAATAACCCAGACCTTGGATGACCTTGGAATTCCATTGTTAAAGTTGCCTGAATTAGGTTGTGTTGGCGCTAAACACTGCCAGGTCTTTCACTGTAAACACGGTCTAGGAAGGCGAGGAACATGGCTTTCATTCAGTCCTTTGATAAAATAATCCTTTAATGGTCCCACCGTGGGTATATATGCTGATTATAGGTAAGATAACTTATATGTTTACTGAGCATATACCAATATAAGATGACTACCCAAAGCAATTGTGTATGTGGAAGTTAGCAATATACAAACGTATTAAACCCTTTTCTTGGGTAGAAAATTTCCTACCTAAAATATCATCGTACTGTTAGGTCTGTTGTAAATAGCATGTCCAAGGTGAACAAGTCTACCCCTTCTAAATAATGTCTGTAAAAAGTGTTTCACAGTAGTCAGCACTACATGTACTGTGAATGTTATGTAGGTTCTTTTGACTCGGCCGAGTAGCTGAGAAGTCTCAGGGTAAGTTTTTTTGCAGGTGGGTTTTGAGGCGGAATCCAATTCATAAAATGCCTCCCATACTTTCCCATTCTTTTCCTTAGAAGTCAGTGGTAGATTTTTTTTTGCTAGCTTATTCTTTCAGCCAGATAAAAAAAAAAAAAGTATCATTACCTATCTTCAGGCAGATTTTCAGGCAAAACCCAATGTACTGAAAGAGAGGGAGAAAAAAATGCGATGCCGTTTTTGATGGTTTAGGCACATTTTTTTCTGCCTTCAGTTCAGTTCAATGGGCTTTGCGGGGTGAAATCATCCTATAGATTGGTCATCTGCTATGGACTCCCATTGAGTTAAATGGGAGGTTGCATACTCTGTACCCCCTCAAGCTACACCCCTGCTTAAAGGGGTTGTCCAGAAATTACTTTTTTATGGCTTTCCTGTAGGGGGGCCACTTCCCTAATTCATACTATATAAAACAAGGGACCAAAGCAGTTGGCATGAGTTCTTGTATAGTGGTTGGGCACCATTACTGCAGCTCAGCATCTATTTAAGTCAATAGGAACAGAACTGAAGTATCAGCACGCAACCACTACAGAGAACACAGAGCCAACTGTTCTGCGTGAAGCGTTCCCCTACAGCTGAGCGTCATTGAGAATAAAAGTAGAGATGGGTATAGCTATAAGGGGTGCAGAGTTATCAGTCACTGCTGGGCCCTGGATCCTGAGAGGGCCCCAAAGGTCTCTCTGCCACATAAAATATACCACTATTCTAAAGCAGCCCTATTACAGATTTAGCATTGAAGCACCGCAACACTAAGTTATGCATCCGGGTTAACTCAGGTAGAATAACTTTAAGCCCCTTGGCACCAATACACAATCCCCAATTCTTCACTTCAGCTGCCTTTTAGGGACATTTGCGTCCCCTTATGCACCAGAGTCAAGGAGCAAAGGCTATATCTGAACCTGCTATAATATAGCTATACCTCTGCCAATAGCATAGAATGTGAAACAGAAAAACAAAGCTCAAGATACAAGTTGACATCCACCAGCCTGGTGCCAAATGCTCAGCTGCTGTAAACCAGAGGGTGTGGATACAATTCCCCAAAGACACCAAAGATATGCGATGTAAATGTTTGGCTTCCTAGTGTTTACTAGAATGGGGTTTGGAGTTGTACGTGTGTGAATTTTTCATGATATTTGCAGAGGGGTCCTGCTGTCTTTAGAATGCTGGTATTCAGAGACATACAGTACAATTCAATACATAGAGCAATTGCAAACCATGTGTAATTTAAGATGTGAAAATGCTGTTCACTATTTTTATAGCACGTTGCTATGTTTGTAATACATATGCTAAACAACAATGCTGATTCGGATAGTCAAATATATAGAGAAGTGCCAGTCATTTCTTTAAAATTGTACAGCAACAGCTGCATCTATACGGTGGAGGGGACAGTGGATGTGGCTGTGTTTTCCTTGTGTAGTACCTTTAGCATATACCGGTATTTACTCTGTTGTTGTGATGCAAATACTTGTCTCTTACATAACCCATGCTGATGATATTATTGTAGACATGCTGCACAGTAACAGATGCTAGAATGGACTGATTAGAAGTTGGTTCTCCTTGGTCTGGTGTGGATCCAGTAAGTGGTGCTGTCTCAGTTCAGCCATGTTCCATACCTCTCAAAGAGAGGGAAACGTCTTGTCCACCGTACAAACAATTGATTAAGATTTGTTTGCATATATTTATTCTTGAATAGTTTTTTAAATAAAATATTAGCACAGGCAATAATTGAATATAGACATCTCAAGGTCTATAAAATGCAACAAGTTATGACATATGATATAAATCGGGCTCTAATACATATCTAGGGACCAGCTAGATAGTCTCTGGAACAATATGGTTAAGTTTGTTAATGCACATCTATTTACAATATCAAAAAGAAGAACATTTATAAAACAGGACAGAGTCTCAGATCAAAAGTAGGAATTTTCTGTCCAAAAGAGGGATGTTTGGCAAGTAAGCGTAGACTCCTGTGTCCACATCACGTCCAGTGACTGTTAATATTAGGCACCATCCTGCTGTATCCATGTCAAACCAAGCAGGTTATGGTTGGAGTTGCATTTAGAAAAGGCATATCCACTTTCTGTGACTTCGATCAAATCTGAGGTAGAGGGTATGTTAGCTGTGATATATGAAGCCCACCAGACCACACAACTAACGCACCTTGAGCCAAGGCAGCGCCGTCTACTAGATCCACCCCAGGCGTATGTCTAACCACTCCATTCTACCATTATCCCTGCTCTGTGGCTTGTGTGTCCCAAGTGAAGGCTAGTTTAATTCTCCCATATTGTCTGAATACTGCCACAAAACAGAAACCTGTAATAAAAATAACTAGCAAGACATTTGTTTTAGTATATGTTTCCATTGTAACTCCCTGTCACTTGGATATTAGCCAGTGTAGATAGTTGGCTTGATTAACAGACATAACCTATAGACTGTATCTTGTAATATCTGAAAACTGTGCCCTCAGCAGTCTGTGCCCCACTCTCTGATTCAGAGGACTGTCCAGTTAACTGTTTCATTGCTGCTCTCCTCCTCCTTCTTGGCCCCTGCATGTTAGATCTATATTGGACTGTGCTATACATTTCTCATTTGCCAATGGGGAGAGGAAAATGGAAGGGAAAATGCATGTTCCTGGTGGACCATTCCAGGCCTCAGTCTGCTCACGAATCTGTGGCGAAGACCTTGGAGGCCTTGGACGTAGACCCCCCTCTCCTTCTCTCCAATGGTATTACATATTCAATCTAATGTGGCTAAAAAATTATAGCAGTCCTCCAGACTTCCAGATCCCCTTTGCAATGACTCATGGTGGTCCTCTGTGTCACTCCTTGATGATTCGCCATCTCATCCCTGACTACTTTCTCCTAGAAGTCATCAACCTCACCTCCTACTTTTGATCATTGCTGCAATTAGCTCTTGTCAGTATATGTTTGCTAAATACTGGATCTTGTTTTGTTATTTGTCCAGCATTATGACTTATTGTCCCAGATTTACTATTGTGGCTATAACTGGACACTGATGTAAACCTGACACATCTTTGCAATATCTTTGGCTCATCTAGTTTGGGCTCAATTTTTTTTCTACTTGCTAAAGATGTGGGTGTGGATTTTTAGAGAAATGGGAAGTGGGTTAAATGCACCAGGGTGTATAAAAAATTAGCAAAAAATTTTACATTTTAGGCAACTAAAAAGCGTCATACACATGGACTAGGCAGTTTAAAAATCCACCAGGTTTATCATCCAGCATCACCGTCTGTGATAAATCTGGTGCCAGGTCTCGGTCTGCCTAAGTTTACATTGCCGAACCATTAGCAAATCTGGACCATTGTCTTTGTGAATGCCTTATTCTATTTGCACAAAAGTTTCAAACCACATTTGTCTAAACAAAGATCCCGGAGATTGACATATGATTTACCCATTTGAAGAGAAAAGATAACTCTCATCTGTGGACCAGATGATGGGCCTAAGGACTTCACCACAAACTTTTCATGTGAACATTATAGACCACAAAGCATACTTTAACAATGTCCATGTATATAATATTTGTGTTTGACATAACAGTTTTCATGTGTTAGATTTTTAGATCCCTTCTTTAAACAAAACAGAATAGTAGCAGTGTTATTTATCAATGTTTTACATAAAAAAAACTTTTGATGCTAAACTAATCTTTGTGATGTTTCTCTTGGATAAGAGCCTTGCTGCAATATGTGCTGGAAGGATAACAGAAATCTATGCAATCCCCAATGTGAACTTTTATCTGTACACTACGTAACATAGGAGTGCAGTGAATGGTAGTCGGCGGCTTTTTCTGAAACCTGTTCACCTTCTTTCCAGTCTTTGCTATTGTCTGTTATTGCATTAACTCCGAACTAAAACATAGCAGAGGGATAATAGAATACAATATCAAATCTGACAGCTTTATAGAGCAGTAATGTAGCTGCTAACCTTTCTAGGAAAATGTTCCTACTAGAAAAGTGAATTGCTTTTTTTCTCTGAGGTAAAGGGAGTTTATCTACATGCAGCTGACTTCATGGAGTTTGCAGAAATTCGTGAAGAGGTTAAACAAATATTTCATATAAGTGTACAGTATAGAATGACTTTTGCAGTTGAACTAGTTTCTGTGACCAATACGCATCATGTGAACATACCCTAAGAAGATTTTTTTCTATAAACCGCTCATTGACCCAAAAGTTTACCAATGTGAGGTACTTTAAGTTTTCATGATTTAAAGACGTGGTCTGCTGCTTAGACCTCTCTGGCCTCACCGGATATTACAGCCTCAGGCGCTCTGTGTTCTATATCTCTGTATGATACTTCAGTGTATAGTGTAGGACTACGCATAAAGGAATTAAAAATAGACAAATTAGAATATAATCAAGATCTGTCGCTTTTCCCAACATATCTGATTTCAGAAATACTTTAAGGAATTTTTTCAGCTCTGGAATATCTTTTTAGTGATATAGAGTTTTTAGCATATATATCATTTTTTAACAAATTGATAACTGGTGTTACTAACTGATGTGTCCGCCGGGACCAGGGAGAAGAGTAAACGGGGAAAGTTGAGTAATAGTTTTTTTTTTTTTCTTTGATTATATACAGTGGAGGACGAGAAACTGTGGAAGCAATCTGGGGGGATGGGGAGCATACTGTGGGGGCAACCTGAATGATATATGACACTGTGGGTAGACATAATGCTGGGGGGCAATCTGACAGTGTGGGGGAACATACTGTGGGGCGACCTGAGAGGGACATGATACTGTGGGGGTAACCTGAGTGGAAATATGACACCATGGGAGCAACCCGACATGGACATGACTATGTGAGGGCAGCTTGAGAGGGGGGTACATGACAATGTGGGGGTAACCAGAGGGGTGGGGATATGAATTTGAGAGGGTAGACATGTAAAAGTGTAGGTAACCTGGAAGGTAACCATTCTGAGGGCATAATTGGACCATTAGGGAGGCATTAGCCACTAAGGGGCATTATACTATGTGGAGGCCATCAAGGGGGCGTTCGAATCTGTGCAGGTCACGTATTTCAAGATGGTGGTGATGGTGGGGGCCCACTTATGAAACACTTGCACAAGGCCCACCAATGTGTTAAAACAGCCCTGGCTATACCCCTTAAACTGGAAAATTATGCCATGTGAACACCCTTTTTTTGTATATTGTTTTTTACTGTAGACCCTCTACTGTCTTGCATCACCACAGAGTGCCATGTCCCTTTTTCCTGGCCTCAGCATAATATGTTTAGTCTGGGATGTTTCTAGAATAACATTTCACTCCCATTTGTCAATGCTCTTCAATCAGCGGATAAGCAGGATATACCAGGAATCGGACCTCACCAAACTGAATTTCGCATTCGATCAGTATTGTAGTCTCAGAGAGAGATCAGATCTGACCCTATCTATAAAACTAATGTGGTACAATAGAAGAGATCTGAGTGCTCACTTTTCTTAATGGTAAAGCTAGTATATGATGTCTGCAGTAGTCACAACCGGAAGAAGAAAATTACCCTAATGTTTTTCTTCATATTTATTGCACTTGAACCTCTGCCATAAGGAACATCTATTTCATTCATCTGTGGTCGTTAGTGATGCCAAATAAACTTTAAAGGCTAAAGACACTTCCTTTAAGGACATTCATTTTATAAGGCAGCAGTGCAACAAAATGTTATTCACATATGTGTGTAATATCACATGTGAAAGCATTGCCTTTTCTTTGGCTATTCTTCAAGATGTTGTGAAACGTATCAGCCCCATAGATTGTATGAAAATGTGATCTTTAATCTCATGAGATAATCGGTTTTCACATTTTCAAGTAGTAGAAATTTTTAACCCTTGCAATTGACTGGGTTTCTACAGAACTCTGGACACATGCCACAGTTTCTTTTAAAATGTTCTAGCATTACAGACTTACACTATGGAATATTCCCTTAAAAGAAAAAGGCTGGTATGAAAAAATGTCCTAAGAGGCAGCATACAGAGGCACTGTTTTCCTAATTATATCATGGGAACAGATTTGCATATTCCCTATAATCCCCTAATGGAGTGAAAATGGCTTTTCAAGTTTCCATACGCCTGCAAAGGTGAGCACTCCTCAAGGAGAGTTATTATCCCCTGACCCTAGTCTAAAGTCTCTCAACCAGCCAAACCAGTTTCCCTACGCTGTGCTGATGAGATCCAACCAGATCGAAACAGTGCTGTCCACAGCTGGGAATCTGTTCCTTTTGGACTAGATATACTAGTCTGGCAATAACTCTGCATCATGGTATTAGGCTTATTGAAAAAGTCATGCATGATGTTAAGGGGGCTGTCCTAAGAGGCAGTGTACAGAGGCACTGTTTTCCTAATTACATCCTAGGAAACAGATTTGCATATACCCCATGAAAAAAATGTGTCATAGGACTGGGTTATTCAGTTTAAAGGGGTTGTCCCATCACAAGGATCCTATCTATACTGCTTGTTAATGTGGATGTAAGACTTTTCCTAAATACACTGCTTCAGCAAAACTGCTTTGTTTGTCCACTATCTTACTTTATTCAATTCTTTGTGGCCACAGCCCTGACTTAGCTGCTCATGAGTCAAGTGATGTATCTGCTGCTCTCAGGGGGGAGGGAGGAGGGGCTAAGTGCAGGGAGCGAGCCTATGTATCTAGCTATTCCTGTGTCTACACCACATGACCTAGCTTCCTGCTATCAGATAGAGGAGAGGAGCTGCTTTCATTTCTTCTGTTCTCCCAGTTATCAGGCTAGCTAATTCAATTGTGTTCATTATGGCAGAGACAGGCAGTCTCTGTATGTAACACAGAATGGAGTGGCTCCTGCCTGTACTTCATATTCCAATATGGGTGGGCGGAGCTACATGTGAATTTGGGGGCGGAGCTAAACGGCAGGTTGCATGTGAAACCCCACCCACCAAATGATGCAAGAAACCAGGAAGAAAGAAGATTTTACAGCAGTAAAGACTGATGAGTATGTGAGGTGGGAATACCCCTTTAACTAAAGCCTAGCATGTCTCAGCAGGAGTTTACAGCATACTTGACAGCAATGCCGTGCATCATGCCGCCGTAATCTTGTAGTCAAAATGACAGTATCCTGGCACATATTCACTAGTAAATCTCCCTCAGTATGTCTTTGTACGAATTCAGTGGCATTCAGAGGTACCATGGACCCCTAGATTTCTGTTGTTGCTGCATCATTTGCCTATACAACACATTCATAATACATCTTTGCACATGAGCCTGTGATGCCAGGAATATTTGTAGGTCTTCCTTTATTTCTTTGAGAGGTAAGGAGTTAGTCATTCAGCCATAATGTGCCTGCTTTATTCTCATCTCTTCCCGTCTGTGGTTCTGTCCCAGACTAGCTGTACCGTAGATTCATCCCTGAGATTCAGCTGGTCCACTGCTGGGATTGGATTGTAGCCGTAATACAGCCTGTTCAATACTTCTCTATTCTCTATTCTAGTCCTTAGAGGGAGAACAACATTACCACTTTAGAGAAAAAAAAAACTATTTGAAACCGGTAAATGTAGTAGAAACTTTGGTTGATGCTTTTATCTTTAGTGAGTTTCTATATCTATTATAGTAGAAAATTGACTTTGGAAAAAGGAAGCAAAGCTATATCTCTCCTTACTGGCTTCTATTTCGCAGCTTTGGCCATACAGCATTGTATTGGTATTTATTTAGGCTCAGAGTGCGCCTTCGCTTGTGTTCTCATTGTGATTGAACGGTTCTAAGTGCATAACTGAGGTAGAGGTCTGTTAGGGATTAGAAGTGTTCTGTTCCAAAGTAATGTTTAGATAAAAAGAATAAACGGCGAGTACCTTCACACACCGCTTATTACAGGTCATGTGTGGACAACAGGAGTTCTCCAGAGGATAGACAGTAAACTAATGGGGATATAAGGCCATACAAAGACCTGGAAGAAAAGCAGCTGCAGACAAGACCGGCAGTCTTTTTCTTTTTCCTTATTTTTGCGGAGACTGTTCATTCTCCAAATATTTTGAATATAAATTAGACTCCAATGTGACCCTTCCATAGAGAAGGAGGAGAGAACTTTCTGTTTGATTCGCAGGATGCCTGTTCTTTATCCTGGCCTTTGGCGAGGCTTGATATAAGTATGTTGCTGTCTGGGTTGGAAATTAAATTGACACTTTTCGTACTACACATCTGAACCATATTGCCTTTTTTATTTGAACAGATCTCAGATTCTGTTGTCTATTGGCAGCAATACATGGCAAGCAAGCTTCATTAAGGCTAGGTTCACACTGTGCTTTTTCGTCTGTTGTTATGTGTTTTTTAAATTACTATAATGGCTAGCACATTTTAGGGTGGTGCCACATGGTGTACTTTTGATGTGGCTCAGTATGCCTAAAATTTTTGGAGTCCATAAGCAGGAAAGCTACGGTGCTTGTAGGAGATAAGTACCACTGCCCTCTGGGAACTCTGGAGAGCATGGCAAAGATCATAGAGGGGTGGAGGGATTAGCAATGGCTGGATTGTGAGGGGGTTGAGTTGTGTCTATGACTCATCGAAGCAGAGCTTTATCAGATGTATCCAAGCACAGACATACTAATTATAAGGCGTGGATCTGTCATGTCAAGGTTTATTACTGTAGCTTCTATACCTACTAGGATGCACTGAAATAAGTGCATTGCCCGACTTGCGGCATACAGAGCCTCATCAAAAATAGTCATTTTCAATTAGATGGCCATTAGCTTTCAGGTGAAATACATAGTAACATGAGCAAATGTGTAAAAGAAGCAACATGTAACCCAGCCTGAGATGTTCTTTGCATTATAATGATGAATGTTCTCTCATGATTCTGATGATGGTCCACCTAGTCTGCCCTTATATTATTTTACCTTTGGATATAGATATGTGCCCCAGGTATATTTAAAGGGTCACCAACTGAACAACTTGAACAACTGTAGTGTGAAGGAGCCCAAATGGAATTGTGTTTGAAACAAACTTTTCTGGTGATAAAACATGCATTGCCACCCTCAAGTCATGATTTTGTTTCTCCTCTTTTTCTACAGAAATAAGAAATGGAAATCTGAAAGCCATTTTGGGACTGTTTTTCAGTTTGTCACGCTTCAAACAGCAGCAACATCAGCAGCAGCAGTATTATCAGTCGCTGGTGGAGCTCCAGCAACAAGTGACACATTCCCCTCCACCTGCTGAAGGCGGTCACTCCAAAACGCAAGATATGCAGTCTAGGTGAGCAACTGTTAATCCACTTTGCATGGTCTCTAACAAAATACATTACTGTACGGTCAAGGAGCCTATAACAATAGAACTGTACACCTCTATGGATAGTAGGAGTGCTTGAAAATGTTCTAGGTTGCAGATGAGTATATATACTGTGTTACAGGTGCAACACTTACAGGCAAAGATGAGTGGAAACCATATGTAGTAAGCTTTTAAATATATGTTTACAGGGTATTACTGGGCTATAACATTGATGTCCTATTTGTACAACCGGTATTTAGTAAGGTTGTAATCCATCAGAAATTGCTGGACTGAAAAGTTCTACAAGTCTGACTGTTTTGTATGGCAATTTCAGATAAAAAGGATGGACACTCGACAGACCCCATTATAGTCAATTGGTCCCTTGGGCTAGGTTTGTGTCCATCATAAAACATATCAGTTTTTGTCTGTTTTTCAGTTCTTATGGTTCTCCAACAGAAATACAGATTCAGGTGTGAACAATGGGTAATCTGTGTGCGATTAGTGTAATGAAGGAGACCTGTACTACAGACATTACAAAGGTCCAATCTTTATGCCGATCAGGGGTTGGACATGCACCAGTACTTTAAAGGGACCTATCACATTGAGCATTCAGTCTGATCTGCCAGCATCTTATAACAGAACAGGATTTATTAAGCAGATTAATAAAGTTTTTTTTTTTTCAAAAGACCTTGTATTTTAAATATTTTTAAGAGGTGTGTGATGACCTATCCTTAGGATAGGTTATCAATGAGAGATCAGTGGGGATTCAATAGCTGGTACCCCCGCTGATCAGCTGTGGCAAACTTATGATCACTGTGACCGCTTTCACTGTTTATACCACATGCCATATGTTTCATAGCAGATGCGTGATATAATTACAGTCACTTCCTATAATCTTTTCATGCAAAACCTGCTCAACTCCTGCTGCTCTGTAACTTGCTACCAGAGATTATATTCAATGTAAAGACAAAGAGGACAGCACCAAACGGATCTTTGTGTATTACCTCTGGATATAGCAAATATTAGAAGGGCGAATAGCTTCTCACCTGGTGTGGTTATGAATGCGTCACAACAAGCCTTGATGCATAGAACACTTATATGGTGAGGGGACAGGGCAGCTGCTGTAGACACGCCACGAAGATGTCAGATCAATGAAACAATATGGACCAGTCACCTTGGAAGAGTCGGCAACAGACTGCGCCTACCCAGAGGTAACAGAAAATGCTTTAATGAAGAGTACACACAATGCATTTTGGGTCGTTTAGACCCTTTCCAAGTGTGGGTATTCCTTCCACAGTGGGCTAAAGCATGACCCGAAACGCGTTGTGTGTACTGTTCATTAAAGCATTTTCTGTTACCTTTGGGTGGGCGCAGTGCGTTGCCGAAACTTCCGTGGAGGCTGGTCCATATTGTTCCATTATATTCAAAGTGACAGCTTCCCTACTGGAATCAATGTTATATTCCCAAAAAATGTTATATGGTTTGTCTGGTAATCTTCATTAATGGCCGATCCATAGAAAAGGGTCATATATAGTTGATCTAAAGAGTTGGAAATGTGCAGCAAAATAAGCTATAAAACTTAAGTTTAATGTGGTTTCCTATATTGTATCATGTGCAAAACATCATATTTAACAGAATAAAAAACCCATAAAGGTTTGTTAGAGATGTAAAAATATGGCAAATAATTCATGTGGTTTACTTAATAACTCATTTATTAAAGATGTCAACATTTGTATTGGATGTAGACAGAACCTAAATTGGAAATTGGAGTAAACATTTGCATCATGTATCACTTGTGCCATACAATAATACAGATACATTATTAATATGACAGTGATACGGATGTAGTACCTGTGAAAGGCTCCTAAATGGTTTGGGATTCTGTCACTTTGCATAGTTCATGCTTCATAATAACTATGCAAGTTATGTTTTTCTACCATTGACAAGTCTTCATTGAAACCCCATTCCCAGCCACATGGTTCACTGTTAATGGGAAATATGCCATGGGTAACACTGAGTACAAAACACTAGTACTGTGTAAAACACAAACAAGTCTGCTACGTGGGAGAAATATTTAGTGCAGTCATTTACATTTTGTGCTTTAGAATCCACAAAGACATATTGTAGTGTGTTTTCCTCAGAACGCAGGCTAAAAATGATATTGATTGTAAGATAAAAGCTTGTCACGTGTGTTTGCTGTAGGCTGCGGCTCCACAGCGACTTAGGAAAAAAAGTAGCATGACAATGACTATAGTGGCTATAACTATTAGCACAAGTTGTGACTTTTCCTCAACCATGTGCTACCATGAAAGCCGCGCTATAATCACACAAAAAAAGATGAAAACAAGTCCATGCTAACCGTCAAATTATTTAAGACGTTAAGCAAATTAGATTTATATCTTTTTCTAATCTTCATCAGACTGTGTAATACTATCCATGCTGTGACAGAGAGCCTACGCAGGTTGTATGGCTCACTAGTTCAGAGCTGCATGGCCTCCATGTGTTGCCCATACAAATCTAGTTTTTATGGTAGAATCAGATGGAATCTTTCAAGTTTTTATACAAATACAGGGTAAAGGAAAGTTTTCGCACAGTGACATAACTAGAAGAATAGTTAACTACAAAGCTGATATTGTCATGTCTGAGAGATTACTGATCACATGACAATCTTTATTTCTTATCTTATCTATATGGAAACTAAACCGTTGTCTGGCTTTTTTCAGTTCAGCGAGATAGTTCTAAATACAAATAACTCCTTCACTTCCATAAAATTGTATCTAATGTGTTATTTGGGGAGATTCAGCTAGCTAGGGTTAACTTTCACCCATGTTTTTTGGTATAGTTCATATAAATATAGGTATATAGAGATTTAATCAAAATTGATGGCCCCTTTACATGACATAACTTTAACCATCAATGGCTTGTTGTGGTTTGACATGTCAGGATCTGATGGTTCTGGTCATCTTGTTGCTAGAGGTAAGAACATATGAAAGTCTTACGCTGGGTTCACACCTGCGTCTGGGTCTCCGTACTATGGTTTCCGTCTTCTGCATGGCAGAAGACGGAAACCATAGATCGGGTCCGGCCGTGCGCGGCGGTGAGCGTTTTAGGCTCTCCGCCGCGAAACCGGATTTTTTTATCCGGACACAGAGTAGTGCATGTCCGACTCTGTGTCCGGATTATAAAACCCGGTTTCGCGGCGGAGAGCGCAAAATGCTCACTGCCGCGCACGGCCGGACAGCTTTCTCACCCATTCAAATGAATGGGTGAGAAAGTCTCCTGCAGGCTTCCGTCTCCTGCATCTGTCTTATGCAGGAAACGGAAACCTGCAATAAGGACCGACGACGCAGATGTGAACGAGCCGTTAGGAGTATTTTTATTGCTTAGCAGCAGCTGTCATGGGATCTACGCCTTAGGGTGCATGCACACTACGTAACGCCGGGCGTGTATGAGAGCCGTACACGCCGGCGTTACAGCAGGGCTGCCGAACACTTCCCATTCACTTCAATGGGAGCGCTCGTAAACGCCGCTGTTACGAGCGCTCCCATTGAAGTGAATGGGAAGTGTTCGGCAGTCTGCTGTAATGCCGGCGTGTACAGCTCTCATACACGCCCGGCGTTACGTAGTGTGCATGCACCCTTAGGCAGTTATGCCTATTGTATATGCTAATATTGCTACCAGGTGGACTGCCAATGGCAATGTTCTTTGGTTTTTTTGAAATGTGAAAGCCAAAGTTAGTTAGCATGAAGTACCTATACAGTGAATGGCAATGAAGAAACAAAGAAGCTAAAAGATTCAGCAGCACCCTGTATGCAGAAAGTAACTTTTTTTTTAATTATTATTATTATTTTTCATTTATTTTCAAATGATTACACTTCTGTATTTGAAGTTTTAAGTGCACATTGTGATCAAATTGTGGTAAACCCTTGTGCAGTGACACATGAATACAATAAGATGTGTCCCTACACTACGCTTAGGACATTACCTTTTTCTGGAGCATCAAAAAATTGATCCTGTGAATAGACCCCATTCACATACAGTGAGTAAGGATGAGCTGATCTTGAGATTTCAGGATCGATTTTAAAATCCGATTTCTGATCATTTTCCCGCCAATCTCGATTGTGAAATTTGCTCGATCGCCAATTGGGATCCGTTCTTTCCCAATCGCTCAACCCTAATTGTATATTATATATACATTGGGGTTGAGCCGATCTTGAGATTTCAAAATCTGATTTCCGATCATTTTCCGTTTGGGAAGTTTGCTTGGAAACCCCTCGAACGGAATACCAAACACATTAAAAAGTGGCGAGCAATGAAACCACACGGACCTTATAGACTATAATGGGGTCCATGTGTTTTCCGCACGGTGTCCGACAAATCTTGTGGAGACTAAAGTGCTGTTGTAGTGCTTCTGAAGTGTTGGAATAAAATGTTATACGATCAAAACAGAAGCAGCACCACTCTTGACCATTGCCTGTGTCTGGTGTTGCAGCTAAAGATCTAGTATTTTACCAGGTACAGCCCATGAACAGTTCTGGTGCTGTTTCCTAGATTAAAAATCATTAGTCCTTGTAATAAAAGGGAGCTGTTCTATCCATGAGCCCAGGATCAGTATGCATGGCACGTTCATTCCAAATGTCTGCATACAGCAAGTCAAAATGTCTAGCTAAGCTAAAGTTTGTTATCAAGTGTGAACATTGTAATACCTATTGTCTTATCCATTTCTTACTGTTCATACAAACATAAGAAGGATAAGCGGTAAAAAAAAAAAATTTTTATTCAAGAAAAAAAAAAATAGGGCAGTAGTTTTGTGTTCTGGAAACATTATGATAAAAACCAGCAGCCACAGAAGGCGCTGACTGTATGTACATTAGTATTCTTACACATTGAATGAACTGACAAGAAATGTTTCCTACAAGATAAGGGGAAGTCTTTTCTTTACTGCTGTAAGGTTCTTGCTAGTCTAGAAGGAGCTCTTAGTCTTTAGTATAGGGCACTGCTTCCCTGGCATTCGTGTTGTGCAAGATCAGAAAAAAAAGATATTTTTAAAAGAAAATGCCAATTTGTAAGTGCAGAAGCCAATAGAAAATGGTGGGGTTTTATGTGAGAAAAAATTATTTGTTTTTTAATTCTAATCTCATAGTCCAACTTAAAGAGACCTTTCACCATATCTGGGCACATGCAGTGTTATATACTGCCAGAAAGCTGACAGTGCGCTGAATTCAGCACACTGTCGGCTTTCCCGATCTGTGCCCGGTGTGAAGAGCTTACGGTCCGGTACCGTAGCTCTTCTATGGTCAGAAGGGCGTTTCTGACCATTAGCCAGAGACGTCCTTCTGCCTCGCGGCGCCAATCGCGCTGTGCTGTGGAGCCGGGAGGAACGCCCCCTCCCTCTCCTGATAATGCTCGTCTACGGACAAGCTGTGTGAGCAGAGGGAGGGGGTGTTCCTCCCGGCTCCACAGCACAGCGCGATTGGCGCCGCGAGGCAGAAGGACGTCTCTGGCTAATGGTCAGAAACGCCCTTCTGACCATAGAAGAGCTACGGTACCGGACCTTAAGCTCTTCACACCGGGCACAGATCGGGAAAGCCGACAGTGTGCTGAATTCAGCGCACTGTCAGCTTTCTGGCAGTATATAACACTGCATGTACCCAGATATGGTGAAAGGTCCTCTTTAAAGGGATAGTCTAAGACCGGCATATTTATGGCCATCAGTATCAGATTGGTGAGGGTCTAATTTGCTTCTCCTACTGAACAGCTGTTTTATGGGGCTTCTGCATTCAAGGCCTCTCTATTGTAAATTCACAAGGAACTTTTTCTAGTTCGTTCTGTTAGGTTAAGGTCCCACGTAGCGGGCAGCAGCAATAAAACTCTGCGGGAATAACCATGGAGGTTTTCTCTGCAGGCTTTCTGCATTCATTATACCTATGGGGAAACCGCTAGGTATAATTGACATGCTTCAATTTCCAAAACTGCAACGGTTTTGGAAATCAGTTTGTCTGCTGCGCGTATTTTTCCGCAATGTCTGGATGGGATTCACTGTGCAGGATCTGTGAAACATCAAATTTTTTTCCCTCAACCTCAAAGGGGTTTTTTGGTAGCTGACTGTGTATTAGCCCCCTCATTGATCAGATATAGATAAGTCATCCCCTCTAAGGTAGGACTGGGCTCCTGTGTGACTGCACATGCTGCACATATTAGCGCAGATTCATTTTTATGTCTAAAAATCCCCCAAAACTGTCTTTGTTACCAATAGCAACCAATTACATCACAGCTTTTATTCCTCAAATGCAAAATATGAAGTGAAAGTTGGTTGCTATGGGCAATAAGACAGTTTTTGGGTTTTTTTTTAAGATATAATAATAGATGTTCCCCATTGTGTGGTATATCCACACCTATATCTGCCATTGTCCTTTCCTTCACAATTGGAGGTTTTTTCATGTTTCAATGACAGACCTGCTTCTCAATAGATAGATGGACCCAAAAGCTACAGATACCACTTTATTGCAGCAGCAGCCCAAATGCTCATGTATCTCACTGAATAATAAGAGGTTATTCACTTTTGTAAATCTTTGTGTTTCCAGAGAAAAGGTACCGAATATAAAGAGGGACTTTTGGTTACATGGTGACTCATAAAAGAAAGAAGTAAAACTGTAGTTTGCAGAACAAAACCTATGTATTATTCATTATTAAAATGGTGGTAATACACACATCTGAGGAAGTCGGTATGCAGGGTTTTAAAGACTCTGTGCATAGGGAATAGCACTGAACAGAAAAGCTGTCCATATTGCCCATATAAACCAGAACTCCGCTTTGCTTTCTTAAATAGAATCTGTCATCACTCTGACATGTCTAGTTTAGTGTATACGTGCGTCCCCCATGAAATAACACTTTTTCTTAAAGCTGTGCATGGTGTTATTCCTGTCTTGTTCCTCCTGCAAATGAGTAAGTACATTGAAAACTGATAAATAGCCTTCCCAGTAGGATGTATCCCTATATAGTCTAAATGCAGTGAGTGTTCATTGGACACGGTTAGTGTCATTTAATAAAACGGACATGTCACAAACTTGTCTTCTAGCAAGGGTGTGTGTCACCAGTACTCAGCCCTGCAGATAGATAAAGAACAAGACAAAGTAGTAATAGGATTTCTAGTAATAGCACAACTACCTAAGACATTTGTAAGAAAGCCTCTTTCTGCTCCTATCAGGCAGTTTTGCAGCTTTCCTTCCCTCTGCCTAAAATAGCTTACACAATGGAAATCCCTGCTTTATCCATTGTGTGAGCAGCTGTAGGTCACATGACTCAGACTACCAAAATCTGTATAAGATTATAAAGAGAGGAAGGCGAGGGGTGAGCAGGAAAGCAGAAGATAAGAGAAGAAAGCCAGGCTAATGCTGGTGCTAAACAGGAGCTTTTATATCACAACCAATGTACTGGTCAGTACTTTGCTATATATGTTCTGAATGATGTACTAGAACTGTTTCTGAGTGAGACAGAGAGAGAGTTATATATTGTAGATTCTTCTACACTTACTGTGTGCAGTGTATGACAGTTAGTCTCCACCCACCAGCTCAGAGAGAACTGCAAACTACAGATACAATATACAGATGGGAAAACTACAAAAAAGTGCATAATATAAGTCATATTATCACTAGAAACAGTCTTACTCCTCATGTATACACACACAAAAGCATATCCTGAAGAGTCAAATAAAATGGCAGGTACACTTTAAGTAAAATGTTTATTATTCCCTGGGTATGAACAGTTTTGAACCCCCCTTCCCTGTCTCTGTACAGTGTGTTATAACAGCCTATTATTTTATTTGGCACTATTGTGTTTACTGTACTGTAGGTCAATCATACTATATGCCAGGGGTAGGCAACCTCCGGCATGCCAGCTGTTGTACAACTACAACTACCAGCGTGCATACTTGCTCTGGTTTTCTTGGAATTGTCAACGAAGTGAATAGAGTATGTTGGTAGTTGTAGTTTCACAGTAGCTGGAGTGCTGAAGGTTGCTGATCCCTGTTATATACAAACATCACTAATTCATGTTTTCTCACATCCTAACTATGCACAAGTAAATATTTCTCATATCAACAGTACATGTAGCTTGCATGTGTTCATACACCCAAATGGACTTTTTCATTGTAATGTATGTTAACTTGTGACTTTTCAGCATATCGCCTTTACTTTATGTCTATTGTACTGTACATTGACTTTACAACGTGTTAGCTCACTGTTATTCCATTGTAACTGGATGTTCATTTCTTGCAGACACTGCCTTTAATAATGTTACCATAGTGTTTGTTGTGTACATTGTTCTGGTCATCCATCTGTCTAGTCGGTGTTAAGTTTTGTGCATGCTGTTCCAATGCTTTTATTTAATTGTTCTGTTTCTTCTCACAGTCTGGCAGCCAGATATGCAACTCAGTCTAATCACAGTGGGATTGCAACAAGTCAAAAAAAGACTACTAGGTCAGTCGACACCTCGGATATATTGTGTTCTAATGATGGCCATGTATATTGTGTCCTATTCCACAGACACATCAGAAATTTAGGAAATCCATCATCTTTAACATAAACTGAGCTGCCAGATAGCATTCTTCACAATGACAAATCATGAGCAGTATTACTCTTGTCACTTATTATTGCAACAATCTATGGCGTATATAATACACTTGATTATATTTCATATATTGCACAAATATTTTAGCATTATGTTTACTGATTTGCATGTATTTATCTCATATATAGAATGTAAGCTATAGTTCTGCACTACTTCTCCTGGTTTACCAGTTTGTATGTCATGGGCAAGTGCTTACTCCTCACGTCTCTGTTGCTTGTGACAGCAGTAATACGGTACATTAATTCCTGCTGTTGCATGGACTTGGCAGCATGCCTCACAGTGGTTGTTTTAAAGCTCTCCGTTTTGGGCAAAAGATTGTTTGCTTGTGTTCAAAGGACTTTAAATGGACACACATATTAGAAGTAAGTAGACCTATTTGTCAGCCTGCAAAATTTTATGTAATTTTGAACAAATACATGGAGATCATAATCGAGATGCCTTTCCTTTGGGGTCTTTCTATCTTTCTTTAGAACATCTAAAGGTGCTAACCAAAGATTAAAGTACTATTGTTTTCTTGCCTGGTCTCCTGGTCTGGACTGCAGATAGATCTGTGTGTGAATGTGTCCGTTGCAGTTTGCATACTGTATCTCATCTAAACACAAAGCAATATGCCATGGGTGATCAGCTGTGTTCCCTTCCCCTCCTTAAGGTAAGTTCACTCAGGGTTTTTTGGTCAGGATTTTGACGCCGTATCCGCCTCAAAATCCTGACCAAAAAGACGGCTCCCATTGAAATCAATGGGAGCCGGTCAGTTCTTTTTCCTGGGAGCCGTTTGTTCCGGCTTACTGAAAAAAGAAGTGACATGCTCATTCTTTCAGGCGGATTCGCCTCGCGACATCCGCCTGAAGACACTCCCTTTCGACTAGGCCCATTGATTTGGGCCTAATTCGGAGCGGAGTGCACGACTGGAGTGCACTGCATTGGCATCCAGTTTCAGCCACCCGTATTTTGCACCAGAATCTGTGGCGGCCTCCGCCTTAGGTTCCGGTCCAAAAAACCCCATGTAAACTTACCCTTACGGTTCTGGGACTGGCTGTAAAACAACGTATTGGAGCAGTACCCTCCCTCCTCTGTTCTGTCTGAAAAAGGACAAAAAGATTGATAAGGCTTGGTTCATGTAATGTTTGTGAAGTACGTGTATTACATATGGTGCAGAAGTTTTCGCCATATGCAATACCCGTCTGTCCATAGGGTTTAATTAGCAAGATGGAAGCCCAAAGATGCTCCTCTGGCTAGCACATCAGTATACTGCAAAGAGAACATTTGAAATGACGTATTGGACTGCTTCATTTCATACTACAGTATTCAGTGGGAAAAAAAGACTATAAAATACTCAAGTTTTTATAATTGTGCTCTAACAGTGACCAATGCCATGCACTTCAAAGACACCTATTTAGCATATATAGTGGTGCTTTAATATTTTTTAACCCTTTTCTGTATTTTTACATAAAATTGAGCTAAAATGACATCAGATTTTAACTCTAGTCCTAAAACTAGATAAAGAGAACCAATTCAAACAAATGGGTTTGTATTATTCATTTATGAAAAGTTGTTTTATAATTGGAAATACTCTTTAAGTTGAACTTTTGACATGCCACCCCCCCAAGAGGGGTACATGGGCGTGCAGGCTGTATGTGACAAGAGGGTGACGTGGGGTGCAGGCTATGTATGAGCAAGAGGGGAAATGGGGGTGCGAGCAAGAGGGGGGAATGGGGTGCAAGCTGTGTGTGAGCAAGAGGGTGCTCACCCTCAGCCTACACCACCCATTCCCCCTTCTTTCTCACATACAGCCTGCACCCCCACATCACCCTCTTTGCTCACACATAGCCTGCACACCCATGAGCAAGAGGAGGGAATGGGGGGTGCAGACTGTGAGCAAGAGGGGTACATGGGTGTTCAGGCTGTGTGTGAGAAAATCTGCACCCCCAATCCCCCCTTCCTCACACACAGCCTACACACGTACCCCTCTTGCTCACACACAGCCTGCACCACTCATTACCTCCTCTTGCTCACATAGGGTGAGTCGGAGGTGCAGACTGTGAGCAAGAGGAGGGAATGGGGGGTGCAGACTGTGAGCAAGAGGGGTACGTGTGTAGGCTGTGTGTGAGGAAGGGGGGATTGTGGGTGCAGACTTTCTCACACACAGCCTGCACAGCCATGTACCCCTCTTGCTCACAGTCTGCACCCCCCGTTCCCTCCTCTTGCTCACAGGCAGTCTGCAACCAATTCCCCCCATTGTACACTGGACTGTACAAATTGTATAGCTCTGCCCACACAAGACTCTGATTCTATCTTAGTAGGTTAAAGGACCTTTGATTATGTCATGACACAGGTCCTGTAACTTACTAAGATAGATGCTGGCACAATGTATCAGGGCTTGGGGGCAGTGGGCAGGAGATAGAAGTTGCTCCTGCCCGCTGTCACCATGCAAGTGCTGGGATGCAGGGGCCCAGACAGCATGCGGCCCTTGCTTAGTTACCATAGTTACGCCCCTGATAAGTACCCTTAGGTATCTACAACATATCCACACATTTACTGTCTTGCATATAATATCTATAACATAAATAATATCTTTGTTAGCGTAAAAGCTTTTCCACATATATATATATATTCATGCATAGAACATTATACAAAGTAGAAAATGGCTATAGTGAACAGCAAAATAGGAAACATGCTTCTGGTATGTGGCCATGACCAACTAAAACTCAATTCTGAAACAAACTTCTTAATCTTTTACAATCTTTGTTGGACATAATGCTGTCTGAAAATCCCTTTGAATTAGGGTACAGGTTTTTATTATCATTGTAGAACTGGAGCTCCGCTCATAACATCTAGAGTCACCTTTTATGGTGCATCATACTGTACTTGCAGACCATTTTACATTATCTACGAGTCCCCTAGCCTAAAAAGGAATGATCTCCCTGTTTCCCTGAAGAACAGATAAAGGATCTTTCTGTCTGTAGCAGTCATTATTATGACTGTTATTTTGTATATCATTATTGTATCTTATGGTGCATCTTTTTACATGGCCTATGGTGTGATGCGGAGCTGTGAGATGTGGGTTATGTCTCATATGTTTGCAGTGGTATCGTGAACTAGAAATCTAGACTGCTATAGAGTGGAACCTTACAGTGTTTAGTGACAAATCCAGGTTCCGTTTGAGATCTGGCGGCAATTGGGTTTGATTATGGAGGCCTCATGGTGACCGTTTCAATCCTGCCTTTGCTGTGGTGGGACAGACTGCCTCAACTGCCAGTATAATGATCTGGAAAGCTATCACACGAAACAGTCGATCACCCCTAGTAATGAGCCAAGGGATGCAACAACTCAGCCCTACGTGGAAACCTCGTGTTGTTTCTCATAGCAGGGCTTCCATCCATTCCAGCAGGGCGCATACACAGCAAGTGATTTCCAAGAATCTCTCACCAGTTTATAACACTTTCTTGGCCCGAATGGATGTCATATTTACCACTGATGAAGCATTCATGGCACCAACTGGGATTCCAGCTTGGACTCCCTACTAGTGTTTTACAGGCCGAGCTGCAACATCTGTGGGCAAATGTCCCTATGGATACCATACAGAACCTGTATGCCTCCGTGCCCAATCATATCGTATATTGTATCAGGCTAGAAGGGGCCCAATAGAGTCCTAGAGCCTCCATTCAGTTCTATGGTTTTCCCCAATAAACGTATTTGTTAAATCATCCGGTCTAATGTTGTAATCGCTTATAAATATCAACATTGCTTTCACACATATAAAATTTCTTTTGGTGCCAACAGTTCTTTTTTGATGTTATTTTTTTTTCCTGCCGATGAGTGCATTTTGTATATGATTATTGCACCTTACACCATATAACATGCACTATGGTGTGATGTCTACTTGTACTTTTGACTGTTTTCCATAATAAACAATAAGTAGATGTTTATTGATAAGTGTTCATTGGAAGGGTGTGATCTCATATACTAGTAAATGTGTGATTTGTATTATTGGTGAGAGTTTTAGACATTGTGTATATATGAGAAGAAGTCAGATTAGGCACTCTGTGTTTTAATATGGTGTATAGAGACAGAAGGAGGAGTACCGTGCTGGATTTATTGTCAAGTTATACATCAGTCAGGTACCATATTTCAAGGTGCCAGTTACATGTAGCTGGAGTTATAAACCCTACAGTTATTAATGGTATAAAATTGTCGTCAATATTAACTTGACAGTGTTAATTTTTTTTGTATAGTGATTCTATATGTGAAATGGTTATCAGCGGCTCTGTGTGTCTCACTGAACCTGCTTTGTTCTCCCAATTTTGCCTCTCCTGTGTTTGAGCATACCGAAGAGGTTGTCTGGTTTCCAAAAAAAAGTACTAAAACTGTGTGATGAGTTTCTGTGAATAATTAGGCCTTAGAGCCAAGATCATTGGGATTTCTGGGATAAATTAATGTCATTTATGGGAGCTGGAGAGACTGTTTCTCAGTAATATTATACCTTACATACTGCACATTCACATCAATAAATAAAACTATATGGAGCTTCAACCTCAATGACCTCCCTTTCTATTGCCTTTGTGTAAGGCACTTTTATATTCCATTATTTCTTTTGCAGCGAGAGTCTCTAATTCCAGTGTAATATGACTGGTTGATATTAGGTTACATGTTATTATCTGTCATAGAATGACAAAGCAGTGGTTTGCAAAATCAGAAGAACATAAAATTACATTGGGAAAGTTTTGGTTACGGTATCTGACATTTAGTGCTATTAATCACAAAGATGTATCCGTTCCAAAAAACTTAATAAGCACACATCAGAGATGAAATCTGTATAAAAGGAAGTTAAAAGACTAACAACTTTTTCCCATGTAGAACTTCTGAAAGTGTTAAGAATGTTGCCTCTCTGAACTTCCAAGGGCTCATTGTTTCACATCTATGACTGGCAACATCTTAAAGTATTTTGTAGTTGTAAACCACTCACCCGGTTGTCATGATCTGTGGAGGAGATGACTTATTGGATTAAGAACGGATAAGTGGTGAGTGCAGAAATGGCTTATCACTGTGCAACTCTCTAGCCTAGCTGCAATTATTATTATTATTATTATTATTATTATTATTATTATTATTATTATTATTATTATTTTAAGCATGTTCCATCTTTATCATTAACTTTACCTATTATATCAGAACCATGAGGCATGTATACGTCTCACTGCGTGTGACTGTCCTCTGTTAAGTAGACAATTCTGCCAGATTTTACACAAATATAGGAAGTTGAACATCATTAATAAAAAGAACTGAAACACATATATCAAATAAATAAATAGAATTCCTTAGTCTTTCGGACTAACCTCCTAAAGGGGCTCTATCATTGGGAAAAGTCATTTTTAACTAAGCAAATACTTGCATAACCTTTAGAAATGCTATTCCACACATACGTTTTGTATGTTAATCCCCTCAGTAGTTTTTGAATGAGACTGTTTTTATTCATATGCTAATTAGCCTCCAGCGAGCACTCTCTCCTGTATGTACAGCACAGGCTGCTGCTGCTCACTCATCTCCCTGCTCTCGCACACATAGCAGACAGTGCTCACTGAGACTTCCGGAGTGCTCGCCAGAAGCTAATTAGCATATGAATAAAAACGGGCTCATGCAAAACCTACTGAAGCAATTTACATACAAAAGGTAAGCATGGAATAGTCTTTCTAAAGGCTATGCAAGTATATGTTTAGTTAAAAATGACTTTTCCCAATGATAGTGATCCTTTAATTCCTATGTCGCAGTCCTGAAGTACTAGTGGCATGTATCCATAAACACCACTGGTTGTTCTATTGCAAATAGAGCAGAACCATCAAATGCGCACAGTATGGAGATCCAAGCAAGTCATCCACTAACAACCAGGTCCATTACTAAGTAACAGCGCACACATATGTATTTAGATCATTGTATAACAAACAAAAATGAAAAAAATAAAACTTCCATTTATATATACTTTAATAAACACATTAAATGGGAAACTCCAGTAGTATCTTAGATTTTCTTTTATCTTTATGTGTTTTCTGTTGGGCACACATATTAAACTAATTCTAAAGCTAATTTTTAGTAAAGTCTGTTTATCATTAACTGTAAGAGTGACCCATAGATTTGCTCAATTGATTGAAACTGGTTGAGGTATGTAGCTCCAGTCAATCATTACATCGCATTTACTCACCAAGAGAAGAGACACACGGTTACATAGCTTTCCATCAGGTACAGAAGTATACTTATTTCTCTTACTAGAACTATTTTATACTTTGATCTTTAATATTCCAAGTTTATTGTATGAGAATAGTTAAATTAGACAGTTTATGACTCTTCCTGCTCATTGTATTAGGATGGTTATATGGTCAGCATAGTCTACAGCACAATATATTGGAGGGAATTTACTAATCCTGCTATATGAGGTAACTGGTGTGGATGGGAATAGTGGTGATGCATCTTTGGCACACAGGTCTTTTTTTGCCCTAAAGATGCTCCACTTCCCTTTGTCTGTACTTGCTCATCATATTTATTCTATACTTTTCCTGGCTACTACAAACCATGTACTATATGGAACCATGCTATTTCTGTTTCAATGCAGTTAGGAAGACAGTTCATCAGTGGAGGTGCTGGGAGTTGAAACCTCGCTGATCTGCTATTGATAACCTGTCCTAAGGAAGGGAAAGAGTTGGCTGTTTTATGTATAGCTAATGGAAGTGCGGATACATGACTACAGTCAACTTACCTACTTTTTGAAGTTCAGGGTCATTTTCTCTTCCCATAAAGCCATGTCCCTTTGTTAGCTTTCCCTCTTCATCACACAGTATGGTCACAAACAGAGCGACATGTATTTTGGACAGAATACTAGTACATATCCAGCACTACAGTTAACTATTTGTAAAGCTGTTCTCCGCTGGGAATGATTCATAGCTGATGGAGCATTACCGGTACATAATATGGAATCATATGGTGATACAGTAGATACAATACTCCCAGCTATAAAACATTGGTTACTAAACCTGTAATTGTGTAATGGCTACGGCTCTATGACACAGTGATGCAGACCATAAACCTGTAACAACTCTATTTAGTGACTATTCAGCTGACCACTAAACTATTCCACTGGGGCCTTTTGGGTATGGGAAAACTGATTGCATTAAAAAAAATATTTATATATATATTTTTAGATGTATTTCATATCAAAATGTAGAGATTTATTATCTGATCAGTTTTCAGGCATAGAGATCATAGACTAGCTGTGCTCGCAGATACAATTATACGTTTCTACTTTCCATTCATAATTTGTTCCTAGTTAAATATTTACTTTGGTTTTTCCATTACAGCAGGACTTTCCCACAGTGCTTTGGCAAGTCAAGTCATTGATCTTACAACTCCTCTTTAATTTGTGGTCTGATATAAAGTGTTGGTGTAGGTCAAGGCCATTGTGGTGAACAGAAGGCTTGTGGCTGGAGATTACATTTTTGTTTGGCTCCACTCTTATAAGTGAGATACTATTATGTTCAGGACATAGATAGCTTACGAGCTCAGATTTGATTCATGGCACAAATTACATAAGATGTTTTTTGCCATATGAAATATATTTCCTAATACGTGTCTTAGGTTAGTATTGCATGTAAACTGCTGAGCTATTTGTATTTAAGACTGCAGTTTCTTAATAGAGATATATGACATAATTCCTAATATTACTTGCTGTATAAGTCTGTCTGGTTTTATATTCATTTCAGTCTGTAAGCTTACATAGTGTTTTTATTGCATTTATGGCTATATCATCATAATGCCTAAAGAGTACCTATAAATTTTTTTCCATTTTTAATTCATGTTGCCTTGATAACCATTGTGTTTTTGGGTGAGTAAGTATGGGTTTAGGAAAGAGGTCAGGCAGTAGAGAGTTAGCCTTCTAAATAAGGCTTTCCTGTATTATTTCTTGCTTGCAATGGCTGGCAGTACCCTAGAGAAGAAGCCAGACAGCACCGTTTCCATTGTTTAATTGCGATAGGCAATCGATCTTCAGCACATCATAAGACATGTTGTTTTTTCTTCGGATACAAATGATTAATAAATACAGTTGGTGTGGAATCAGCAGATCTGGTTGGTTAGTTAGTTTATGACTGAATGTATTAGCAATTCTTTAATGGATTATCGTTGAACTTTATATTGGTCTAAGCAGATGAAACTTTTCTATGGTTTATCTACAGGATCAACAATGTGCTGTAATATAAATTTGGAAATGTCTTGACAAAACATGACTTTTATGTCTGTTTATTAGATAACACATGGACACAGTGTAGTCCTCTAACCCTTCTGTTATCAATCCCAATTGTTTGTGTTGTAGGATTGATCGTATATGCTTAGGATGTGTATATCTGATGGAGATGTGTGATGGATGCCATACAGTGGCTTTCAACTCCCATGTGGTCCCTTTGTAATATATATATTTATTACATATATTATAATATACTTATTTTTGCAGCGACCCTCTGTGTAGGATAACACATTCTGCTGAGCTTTCTAAAATTGTTTAAAAAAATATTACCAATAATTATTGACCAGATGGAGGCTAAATGGACACTTTTGGCCTCTTCCTTGTACCCTGGGCTTATAGAGATCTTAATTTATATTCCATACTTTTTTTTTTATATACTTCTCTTCTTGAGTTCTTGTCAACATTGAGCAGAAAAATAAATTACTTTTTTGACATGTATAAAGCAAACAAAGTTACATTAAAAATAGTGATGAGGTCTAAGTAATATTTACTACAGTTTTTTGTAATTTTCACATTTCTTTTAAATGGCTTGTGTTGTGCCCTGCAGAGTAACTTTTCTGTTCCTATAAAGAAAAGCATTTATTGCAAAACTGTCAGTACCACGAAACACTTGGCATCAGTGCTCTGCTCAGCCGATTTAACTTGGGCAATAACATCATTTTTGTGTGTACCCTAGACTTCCAGGACCTTCCAGGGTGCCAGCTGCAGGCAGCAGTACCAAGGTTCAGGGAACAGCTAATCTAAATAGAAGAAGTCAGAGCTTTAACAGCATTGACAAAAACAAACCACCTCAATATGCAAATGGAAATGAAAAAGGTAAGTGCCAGAAATGATTGATTGAATGGAGGACTGAAGATGCCGAGAGATGTATCACAAACGATCTTTATATGTTTGTCGTTATTTGTTTTGTAACCTACCTTACCTTCTCTTCTGTATAGTGTTTATAATACTTATTTATAACGTATACTATACATAATAGATATCTACATTGTCTAATATGATACTTGGTATTCTTTTGTCATATATTTATATATACTGTGTGTATCTCTCTCATATCTATCTATCTATCTATCTATCTATCTATCTATCTATCTATCTATCTATCTATCTATCTATCTATCTATACGACTTAAAGGCAGTCCTGAATGTTTATTCTACTGCAGATTTATTCCACTGTTAACTATCATATTTATTTTTACTGTTACACCCCT
This sequence comes from Leptodactylus fuscus, assembly GCF_031893055.1. Taxonomy (NCBI): domain Eukaryota; kingdom Metazoa; phylum Chordata; class Amphibia; order Anura; family Leptodactylidae; genus Leptodactylus; species Leptodactylus fuscus. Next base: position 140,922,923 of record NC_134269.1, on the reverse strand, counting down.
TACAGTGTATAGTCACTGTCTATAAGTTGGTCACTGACTATACTTTTTATGGTCACTGACTGTACTTAGTATTATATTTGACATAACATAATCTATATATAATACCCACAGATTTATTATTACTTTCAAAGATTCTAACATTGATCAAGCATTATTACTATCTCAGAAAATACTTAAATGGTGCCAGCCCTTAGTCCAATGTATTTATATTATATATCTGTATATCTGATACCAATAATTGTGCAATCTGCTTTTCTAACACTGCTTTTCTGTTGAGAACGTTTCACTCTCTGCCAATTGCAATAATCACCTAGCTGGCCACCAGATGGGGACAGTGTATAGGAAACATATTTTCTGGGCTTAGCTTTAGTGCACAGCTTTCTCCTTCACTTTCTTGGGAATTGAAGCTGATAACCATTGTCCTTAACTGTACAGAATTATTTGCATTATGGCCTATAAGTGCTACATGTAAATGATTAGACCCTTGTGACAAAATAAAGCTGTATATTTGACAGCTCCTATAGGTTAATATATAAACAGTGCAGCGTCATGTTGAGGAAATTGATTCAAGTTGCTTTGTTTCTTTCAAGGAGTATGGAATGAAGCATCATCAATCTATACTGGTGCCCTCTTATTGAACAGCAGCAGGCAAAACCCATGCTGATATTCCAGGCACTGTTCTGTATTAGTACAGAAATGACTGCAGAACATGCTGCGTCTTAGGTGATTGCTTCTGCATAGGTTATTTTGTCTAGTTCAGCCATTGTTAGTGCTTTATATTTTCTTGTGATTAATTGATGTAATGTTACAGGATTGCATCTTAACGAGCTCCCATACATTTTACTTATGAATGTCTAATGAGAGCTGTACATGTATTGACAGAGTTGGCTCTACACTTGGTGCAGCTGTAGGCATTAACTGTGAATGTGCCCTGAATAAGTAATATTACTCTCAAAGTACCATACTACAGAAGATATCATGTACTAGAAAAGTATATTAAAAAATATTAAATTCAGACTTTAAACTTTCTTTACTTTTCTAGGCCAATTTATGAGCCAATTTTGGCGGACACAGTAAAGCTATTGATTTGCACAATATGCCCTCTATTCTTAGGCACTTTTATGAACTCTATCTTTTATGAACTCTCTATCTTTAGTTATTTTAAGGAACAGAATAAAAGATAACGCGGAGCAACACAGTGGCTCAGTGGTTAGCACTGCAGCCTTGCAGCTCTGGAGTCCTGGGTTCAAATCCTGCCAGGAACAACATCTGCAAGAAGTTTGTATGTTCTCCCTGTGTTTGTGTGGATTTCCTCCCATACTTCAATGCTCTATATGGGGCTCACAATCTACAAAAAAAAAAAAAAAGTAGAAGTTTCAGGGGCCACAGTGAGCCCTGCAACCTCTATAAAAAAAAGAATAAAAGGTAATGCTAGATGTATTATACAATGCCAATTATCCATTTATTTAGAAGTAGTAATGAGAGAACTGAATTTTAATTAAACAGAATACAGAGCACTATCAACCTATTATAGAAATAAGTTTAAAACACTATACACCATATCCTGTCAAACAATCGTAGACCACAACAAAGATATACAGTCATGACAGTAAGTGTTGGCACCCCTGAAAATTTTCCAGAAAATGAAGTATTTCTCCCAGAAAAGTATCATAAGCAATTACACATATTTTGCTAAATACATGTTTATTTCCTTTGTGTGTATTGGAGCAACACATAAAGAAATGCAAATCGGACATAATTTCACACAAAACCCCAAAAATGGGCTAGTCAAAATTGTTGTCACATTTTCAAAATTGTGGGTAAATCACTTTGTTTCAATCATGAGATGCTCCTTCAAACTCACCTGTGGAAAGTAACAGGTGTGAGCAAGATAAAACATCTTGTGGTCATAGGAGACCAATATAGAGCTATTTGGTAAAGCATATTATTCTACTGTTTACAAAAAACAGAATGATGCCTACAAAGAAAAGAACACAGCACCAACAGTCAAATATGGTGGAGGTTTAAAGATGTTTTGGGGTTGTTTTGCTGCCTTTGGCACTGGATGCCTTAACTGTGTGCAAGGCATCATGAAATCTGAAGATTACTAAAGGATTTTCGGTCGCAGTGACAGAAAGCTAGGTTTGCATCCCAAGTCATGGGTTACCCAGCAGGACAATGACACCCCCAAAAAATACCCAGAAATAGATGGAAACAAAGCACTGGAGAACTGAAGTGGCCAGCAATAAGTCCAGGTCTAAATCCTATTGAACAACTATGGAGAGATCTTAAAATTGCTATTGGAGAAGGCACCCTTCAAATATGAGAGACATGGAGCATTCTGTAATAGAAGAGTGGTCCAAAATTCCATTTGAGAGGTGTAAGGAGCTTGTTGATGGTTATAGGAAGCGATTGATTTCAGTTATTTTTTCTAAAGAGTGTGCAACAAAATAGTAAGTTGATGGTGTCAGTAATTTTGTCCGGTACTTTTTGTGTGAAATTATATAATTTTTGGCTTTCTTTCCTGTTTTTTTTTTTTTTGTGCCGTTCCAATACACATAAATTAAATAAACATTTGTACAGCAAAACATGTAATTGAAATAATTTTCTGGGGGAAGAACTTAATTTTCTGTAAAATTGACAGGGGTGCCAACACCATCTCACATGTTAAAAAGGCAATTTTTAGATTTTTACTACATTGCGAGCGAATGCTTTCCAGAACTCATGTAATGCTGGCACCTTGTGCTTGCTGGCATGGTACCTTTCTCAGTGGACCTTGCTGCCAGGTTACTATTGCATGCATTCCTGTTTCTTGAAAAGATTATTCCCGTCTCAGCATCTTGCCACCGAGATGAGAAAAACTGCTCTCCAATTCCAATGTCTAGGTTGGGACCCATGAGAAAAGTCAAGTTCCCATAAAAGAGAATGGAAGCTAAAGATACAGTATAGCACAGTTGAACTACTTTTTTTCTGTAGTGTCCCATTTATTGAAACCGCATTGCTAAATGTGCTATAACTGTTTCTGTAGCTCCCATTCTCTTTAGGGATTACATGAACAGAATCGGCTGTTCTGGTAAGTCCTGTTGTAGGGGCTAGGATTGGGGAGCAATTATTCCTATCTTGGGAACTTCTCCCAAATTCCAACCCCTACGATACTTTAATTATTAGTGTTTTCATCTGCATGCTTGCATTTGTCAGTGTCCGTCTGTCTGTATTAAAGTTTGTGTCTCTTGCTACCCCATGCCTGGCATAGTAATGCTCTAGTTTTTGCCTCTATTCATGTGTGCCTGCATGTCCGTCTGTCTGTATTCCAGAGTCTTGCTCTTGTTTCTGCTTTTATTCGCGTGAGGACATATGTCCTTCTGTTTGCAATCTTATATGTCTTGGCCTCATGTTTGGATTTATGTCCTTCTGTGTGTATACCTGAGCAATGCTGTCCTTCTGTCAGTATGTTTGAGCAATGTTCCTGTTTTACTGTGTACCATGACCCGCTGTTTGGATGTTCATGTCTTTCTGTCTATATTCCTGTGTGAATACAAATGCCCTTTGGCATGGATTCCTTTGTGTTATGATCTCTTTTTACTATGTACCATGGCATGTCCTTAGGGCACAATTTATGCTTTAATGCATGTCTTTTTGTCTGTATGCTTGAGCCCTAAAAATCTGTGGTGTCCCATAGTCCTGGACTTTGGCCTAAATGCTGTCCTGTGAATTTCACCTATGTATGCTCTCTTAGGGCTTGCAGTTGGTCATTTATCTTAACCTTTGTTTCCATTGTCTTGAGGTCTAGAGTTGGGCCAATATCTTCAACCATATATCCCTTACCCTGGAGTCTGTGTCCTTGGTGCCACAGTTCTTGCTATAATCTTGGCTTGTCTCTGCTATTATTTCCGCTTTATTTTCTTGCTTGTCTTGGCCTTCTACTGTGGTCTGATACAATTTGTACCTCGGCTACTTGTCCTGGCCTCTGGGTCTTTTGCTATTCACTTCTTATTTAGTATGCATCTCCATTTTTGTTGGAGGACTACTGTAAACCCTGGCCTCTGCTACCTGTATGACCCAACCTGTTCCTTTTTCAGAATCTTTTGGACTCCTGAACTACTGTTTGCTTATTCTCTCTGCATGATTGCTTTCTGCTCTGATCTTTCTCTGTATACACACCCTGCATTTACCTGATTCTTTGGTGCACTGCATCATAGTCCCTGGCTTGCCTGGTTTGCTGTCACCAACACCAGGACTACTCCAAGAGGTAGTGACCTGGTGATCTCTTTGCAGCATAGTCTAGATCCCCATAGAAGAGTTAAAGGGTCAATACTGGTGGGATCATTTAAACAATATCCTTAGTCAAACCAGTTTGGTGACACAGTGGGTTGATAACTTCTTGTCCATTTTTATTGCAATGCTCCTGTGCTTTTACATATGTTATTGTGCGTTCTGATGCCCTTTTGATTACCTTGCAAAATGTCCATCTAATGCATTGAACGCTGAAGAGAAAAAGTCATATCTAAGAGACTGATTCTTATTTGCTGTCCTAAAGAATAGCAGAAAATACACTGCTCTCTGTGTATAAAAGGACCAAGATAATCTGGGTAAGCTACTGGGCATGTACATATTCAGAAATGAAAAGTACACCAGGGGGTGCCATAACTATATGACAGCTATATCTAGAAACTGAAGCATATTTTTAAATGATTTCAGTTGAAAGCAATTGGTTTGCTTGTAGCAAAAGAGTAAAATCATATTTTTGTATTATATTTATTCTATTATTCAGAGTAATGTTTAGGTAGCATGATTAGGGTGTGGTATTGATAACCACTTCCGGACCGCCCATAGACTTTATACGTCTGGATAGTGGTTGCTTTGTTCTGACAGGATGTGATGGGACGTCCTGTCAGAACACAGCAGCTGCACGAGATTGTGCAGCTGCTGATACTTGGAGGCGGCTGTAATTTCAGCCGCAGCTCCCAGAGAGATGGCAGGGAAGGTTTATTACCTTCCCTGCTTTCTCGATCGCTGTATATACAGCACTCAATGAGTGCTGTATACACAGCTATGCGTGCCGCCATGATAGGGCCGCCCTCTGACCCGGCGGTCACGTGATCCACCGGGCTCAGTGTCTTGCAAGAGCTGCTGGTTACTACAGATTAGCTCTACAAGGTGTATTTACAACGTGTAGGAGGTTGTATTCCTCCTGCAACTGGGGCTAATGTACTAGCTCCAGTTGCAGGGGAAATCAGTCTCTAATACAAAAAAAGTGATCTGATGTCCCCAAAGGTCTCTTATGACCTTATGGGGACACCATCAGAAAAAAAAATATAAAAAAATTAATAAAAAAGTAAAAAAAAAAAAAAAAAAAAAAAATGTTTTGAATAAAATAATTTAAAAAATAAGTAAAATAATATGCCAATAAAATTCTGTTACTAAAGGTTATAGCCCCACCCCCGACAACACCATACAAAATAAAAATTACCATAATGGAGAGTGGGAAGAATATGCAAATCTGTCTCCCAAGATGTAAACGGGAGACAGTGCCTCTGTTATGCCGCCCTCTATGGGAAGCACCCTGACCATCATGCCTGACTTTCCCAGAAGTCCACTGCATAATGCATAACCCCGCATTATGCAGTAAAGACTTCTGGGAAAGTCGGGCATTTTGTTCAGGGTGCTTCCCATAGAGGCACTGTCTCCCTGTTTACATCTTGGGAGACAGATTTGCATATTCTTCCCATGTTCCCTTGCAGTGGAGCAACTATTTTTGTATAAGTCTCCACACACCTGAAAAGGTGGTCTCTCCCTAAGGATAGACGTTATCCACATAACAGAGAGAAAAAACTATTTTATAAAGTTTTTCAGTGGCACTTTGTGTTATTAAAAGAAAAAAGAAAAGTGAAAACCAGACACAATTTCCCTCCTATTTTGTTCGTTTTCCCAGATATATTTTTTTTTTTTTAAACACATTTGAAAATAAAAACAACATAGAAATAAAGCCCTATGTGTCCCCGAAAAAAAGACGCAAAAATTAGTTGAATGAGACGTATGAGATAAATGTTACAGCCCTCTAAACTGCACATACAAAATAAACCTAAAACGTGTCTGGCCCTGGACCACAAATTGTCTCGGTACTGAAGTGGTTAATGGGAAATGTCTAAGGCCCCACTTTACAAAATGCTCCAGAAAAAATGCAGTGAAAATGCATTTTTTTTTTTTTTTTTTGAATTTTTGTTGCATTTTTCTCATTTTTTGACTTCAATGGGTTCCTTTTTCTGCTTCAAAGTCAATGGGAGGCTTTTTTTTCAGCGCTGAAATTCCACATCAAATTCCTCACCATTTTCCTTCATGTGAATGAACCCTTAGGGCGTATTTACACATCCAGGTTTTTGCATGCAGTTTTTGAAGCCCAAACTAGAAGTGTACAGAAAAGAAAAGGAAAACAATCTGTCATATAAACTCTTGTCCATTATGATCCAGACCTAGCTTTGGCTTAAAAAAAAAACTGCATGCAAACCTGAAGGTGTAAATGCATCCTAAGGCATGAAGTTGCTGATGCCTATAGGCTTTTGAGACATGAGTTTGCTTCTAATGATATAATATTCACATGACTGAAATTGCTGCCAACAAGAGCAAAAAATGTCTAGACATGTTACATTTAATAGAGTTTGCATTTCTTTTCTGTAATAGTCTTAACTGTGATACACATTAAGTAAAAGTCTTACAGAAAGGTCCTTTATATACAAATGTTATCTGCATAGAACCAGTTCACAAGGAAAGAGTGAAAGCCTGAGATACTAAGATTTAGCTCTGTTGCGAAAATGTAAATGTGAATCCTAATCTCAAAGTGTCACAGGCAGAGAAATTATTACCAAATCCTGACTATACGTGATATTCACAAAGGACAAATAGGACACATTGACATAGTTTCTCAAAGTATACTAAAATGTTATGGGGGTAAATAGAATGAGCGGGTCTTGCTGAGGTATGGAAGAGATTACATTTATCTTTTTAGGTAAAATACCAGACATGGGTGTAAGTAAAGGATACACCATAATGAATTTGTAATATAAGAATGGTAAGAAATTCTGCCATGAAGTGGTTCATTGTCCCACTCATATTATGTTTGTCTTCCGCAGAATCACCAAAAGGCCCTCAACAGTCTGCAGGCATGAATGGAAATGTGCAATACCCCACTAGCTCTGGTCAGCAAGTGGTTTCTGCTATACCCTCTCCAAATGCCAGTAAGCCTTGGCGCAGTAAATCTATGAATGTTAAACATAGTGCCACTACTACCATGCTGACTGTAAAGCAGCCTAGCCCTGCAACCTCTCCTACTCCCTCCCCTGATAGACTTAAACCCCCATTGTCAGAAGGAATTAAAACGACTTCTGGCCAAAAATCAATGCTTGAAAAATTTAAACTAGTCAATACTAGAGGTGTCTTGAGATCTCAATCTTCACCATCAAATGAGGTCATTATTGAGGATGACTCCTTATCAGAATGTGGAGAAAATGAAGTCGGTTCTGCCTTGAACAGCCCTAAAGTGTCACCCAAATTGGCTCCTCCAAAGGCTGGAAGCAAAAATCTCAGCAATAAAAAGGGGTTGCCGCAGCCAAAGGACAAAGAAGAGAAGGGGAAAGATAAAAATAAGTCAAATATTGAGAAAACTGCTAAGGAAGAAAAAGAACAGACATCGGAAGTATCAAAAAAGAACTCCAAGATTGCAAGCTTGATCCCCAAAGGAAACAAATCTGCTCCAGTCAAAAAGGAAAGCTTGATTCCTCAGTCAAGTGGAATCCCTAAACCTGGGTCAAAAACGCCAGCAACAAAGCAAACCACCTCCCCAGGTAGTGCCCCCATGAAAGAGCCTGAAAAAAGTAGGACTACTAAAGGCAGTCAGACTATATCAACACAGAAATCTACAAGCAGTGATAAAGTAGCTACACCCACTGAAGGGAAGGTCTCTGGTTCTTCCAATACTCACCTGGCCTCGACAGGCTCATCTGGTGCTGGGGTCCAGTTCACAGGAAATGGGGCTGTACAGCTTCCTCAGCAACAGTACTCGCACCCTAATACTGCAACTGTGGCGCCATTCATTTACAGGTAATGGAAATAATACTGCTGCTTTAGTGAATGATAATTTACTGGTAATAATGCTAATTCTATAGTCCTACTATGTACGACTGGTCATTATATGGTAATCCTTGTAATGGATATCTTATAATAATAGGGATCAATTGCTAACCAGCTTATGGTGAATTAGTGTATTTGACCCTGAAATGTATTGTAAGTGCATGTTCGTTCATAATACATCATGAGACTTTCTGTACACTAATACATGTCTGTCTGTCTGCCAACCTAACTAGCTAGATATCTGGCATGCCCAGATTTGAAATAACAAATATTTTCACTTTGTATAAGTGGAGGTACTATGTTCTTGTAACATGCTAGTGCCATACTAGTTATACAGTTGTAAATGACTCTGCTACCCATCATTTAGCACCTTTATATGTTGTAGTAAACAGTGGCTGTGACATCTTAGGAGATAGAAGTCCCCGATATCTCTCACCCAATAGGCAGTCTTCGATGCATTTGTGCCATGTGTATGTGTATAATAGGTTGCTTGTCAGTAAAGTACTGATAGGCAATAAAATAGTGCAATATAGGAGTATCACAATGCAATGTATAAGTGATCAGAGAGTCTGAAAAAAAATAAAGTTACTAATATATATTAAAAAATAAGGAGGTGAAATCTGAAAATATCAATAAAATTAATTTTCCCCATGAAAAATTCACATATTGTATAGTATAAAATATACATAGTTTGTATTGCTGCATTGGTGACAACCTGTGTAATAAGGGTGAACTGGTTAAAGGTATACAATGTTAGGCCGGGGCTTCACGTGGTGTTTTCCTGCTGTAGAAAAAAATCCAGTGTTCCATAGTCATTGAATTGTGTGGGAAAATATGTGCTGCGGACATTCTGCGATTCTGGAAATCACAGTATGTCAAGTATACCTACGGAAACGCCAGTGGTTTCCTTATAAGTATGATGGAAGCAGAAAGTCTGCACAGGTAAAAGTGCTGTCGGAAAAACCATGATGCATTGCTGCCACATTTTTTCCTGCAGAAAACGCTACGTGGGGCCTTAGCCATAAAATGGTTTTGGTGGTGGTAGGCTCCATTCAAGTGCATCCTTTAAAGGGAGTCCATTGCCAGCAATAAAATCTATACCTTCTTTTATCTGCCATGGGTTTAAGTCATCATTTACACCAGAAAACTGGCATAAATGATAAGTTTGTAAAAAAAAAAAAAAAAAAAAAAATCCCAAAGACAATTCATGGAAGTGTACCAGTACAATGTAGACTGCTCTAATGTTAAATATGCAGTCTTCATTGTGGTCCGATCTTAGACTCCGCCTCGTCAAAGACGAGCCTCCTGCAGAACCAGCATTGATTGGCCGAATGCTATACAGTGTAGTCTGTGTACAGTGTATAGCATTCGACCAATTAGTGCTGGTTCTGCAGGAGGCTCGTCTTTGACAAGGCGGAGTCTAAGATCGGACCACAATGAAGACTGCTCTAATGTTAAATATGCAGTCTACATTGTGGTCCGATCTTAGACTTACACCACCAAGTACCCATGCCTGAAGTCTACAGGTGAGCTGACTACCTGCTTCAGGTAAGTTCTCCGCTTCAAGTAAAATGGCTGGCGGCTGTCCGGGAACCACTGGTGTGCAGGTCTCTACACATGGAGGATTAACCCTTCTATGGCCTTGGCATTTCTGTAGGTTTGTCATTGATGCTGAAGTTCTGACTGTCAAAGACGAGCCTCCTGTAGAACCAGCGTTGATTGGCTGAACGCTATACACTGTATAGCATTCAGCCAATCAACGCTGGTTCTGCAGGAGGGATGCTGAAGATTGCTACTCAAAGGTACTATCCTGCGGGTCTATCATTCTCCCCACGCCGCGTCCTGCTCTGTACGGTTCTCTCTCTGTATGTGGGCCCAGACTCCTTCTGCTTTTACTCGTTCTGCAGAACCAGCGTTGATTGGCCGAATGCTATACACTGTATAGCATTTGCCCAATAAACGCTGGTTCTGAATGGAATTTTTACTGCGAATAGCGAGCGGTACCCTAGTATTCGATCGAATACCTACTCGAGCGAATACACCTCATCTCTAGTAGACAACCTGATACAGACTCCAAGCAGTGAAGAGAAATCCATTAGATAATCTTCTTGTCACTCCAAGCTGCTTTAAAAAAGCTACAGGGAGTCAGTGTCTTCCAGACCCAATAAAGACTCTATAAGATATTTGTACTATCGCTATATGAAATTTGCCTAATACATCTAGTTTTTGCTTGTTCATTTGTCTTATTTCTTGTGACCCAGATAGAGTTGAATTTAATTTAAAATGCACAAGAAAACGCCCAATCACATTGTCATTTTTATCAAGTCTAAGCCCACTAGAAGTACTGTATATGGCCGGCATCACTCAGGCAATAATCTGCAAGCTTCCCAATCCATGAAAATGATATTTTTATATTAACAGGGCTACTTAATAGTTCAGCCCTTATGAGGTTCCTCTGAGAGGCAATATTCTTTGATGGTAAATACAGTAGTTGTCTGCATGAGCTGATTATAAACATCATAAGAGACATAACATTGAAGTAATGATTTTCAAGTAGTTTGGTGCATTTGTGAGATAACAGTGTAATCTCCAGGGTGTTATATCTCGTCTAGCAACATGACTTTCCTTTTGCATAATTTATGAAAATATTGTCTCAAATTAGTGCTCTTGTTTAATGTGCGGCCATCAACCGATGGATATCCTGTATGAACTGGGGAGAGAATGTTTTTAATTTAACACATTAATTAGCGAGTATATTGATATGAAAGATTATATAAGAATAAGATTGTAGATAAAGATGAGTAATCTCCTTCATTGCAGAACACTCTCGGAAAATGAGACCACTTCCTTACCATCTACTGATTCCTGTACAAGCCCAACTAAAAGTGAGTCATTGTATAGTAAGACAGCCAAACAGTGCCTGGAGGAAATTTCTGGTGAGTATTTCAATCGACAACTAAGTACATGGAATAAAAGTATTAATGGTTAACATGACCTTCCAGCCAGGAGCTGAGATTCATAAGTACTGTACATGATTACCCTCTAGTTATTTTTACCGAGATCTTGCTGCAATCCCCCAGTCTGAACCAATGAGGAAACAAGGGTGGGTCTTAAACTACCACTAACTCTCTATAGGCACTATAGCGAAACTGTACTTACAAACCATAATTCTGCCCTAAAGAGGACCTTCTACCACCTCCTCCAGTTCTTAGCATCTGTTAATAGACATTCATGAACTGATTCCAGCATAGCTGGAAATTTTTTTCTAGCCACCACCACTCCTGAGCAATCAGTGCAGTTAATTTTGAAGACTGATATGCTACTTGGGCTCTCTAGTGTCAGTGGGCAGTAAGGGTGGGTTCACACTTGCACCCGGTCTCCACTTTAGCCAATCCGGCGGGTTTTCATCTTCTGCCCTGAGAAACTGTACTGGGGATGGAAACCCAGCGGTCAGTTTTCAAACCCATTCACTTGAATGGGTTTGCAAAGTGACCGCCTGTGTGCGTTTTATGCCTCTCCGCAGCTAAACAGTTTTTTTTTAACCAGACAAAAAAGTCTGGTTAAAAAAGAACAGTTTCGATGCGAAGAGGCAGAAGACGCACACGGGCAGTCACTTTGCAAACCCATTCAAGTGAATGGGTTTGAAAACTGACTGTCAGGTTTACATCCCGTATCCAGTTTCTTGGGGCAGAATACGGAAACCCGCCGGATTGGCTAAAGTGGAGACCGGGTGCAGGTATGAACCCGCCCTAACAGATATGTATGTGCTATTCAGAGGTCCAATCAGAGGCAGCCAGTGTCAGAGCTCAGAATCCGATACCTTGTCTGCTGCTGCCTGACACTGCCCTTCTGACAGTACAGAGTCTAAATCGCATATCAAGCACCAAAACGAACTGCATTGATTGTTCAAGAATGGTGAGTGCTAGACAAGAAATTCCAACTGTACCAGAATCAGTGGAGCAGCATCTATACAAAGAGCTGGACTTGGCAAAGGTGATGAGAGGTCCTCTTTAATGAAACTGAGCTAAAAAAAACAGCCAGAAAAGAAATCTCAGAAAATTAAATAGCAGGTAAGCATCCCCCTGTGGGTGTTAAATGATATATCACCGTTGACTCCTCCTGGCTAGAGGGTTACATTAAGTGAAATATTGCATGTTAAATGTTGCATTACAATTCCATCAGGTTATCAGCACTGGAAAATATTTTCCTTGCTTGTTTTAAGGGTAAGTTCACACTACTGATACGCTGCCTGATTCTGAACGTTAAAACACGTTCAGAATCAGCACGCATAAAGCAGTTCCATTCATTTCTATGGGAGCCGGCATACGAGCGCTCCCCATAGAAATGAATGGGCTGCTTTTTTCACTACGAGCGCTCCCATTGAAGTGAATGGGATGTGCTCACGTGTACGGCTAGCTCTGCTCATGCCGAGCTGTACACGTGAGTGCTTCCCATTCACTTCAATGGGAGCGCTCGTAGTGAAAAAAGCAGCCCATTCATTTCAATGGGGAGCACTCGTATGCCGGCTCCCATTGAAATGAATGGGAACTGCTTTATACGCACTGATTCTGAACGTGTTTTAACGTTCAGAATCAGGCAGCGTATCAGTAGTGTGAACTTACCCTAAGACTGGGTTTCCCCTGGGTTCTGGGCCGCATGATTCTTAGTCTGTGTTTAGACAGGGTTTTTTGGTCAGGATTTTGATGAAGAATCTGCGTCAAAATTCTGACCAAAAAACCGCCTCCCATTGAAATCAATGGGTGCCGGTCATTTCCTTTTTCCATGAGCGGTTTGTTTCCGCTCACGGAATAAAGAAGCGACATGCCCTTTCTGCAGGAAGATTCCGCGGCCGATTCAGCAGCAGACATCCACCTGAAGACACTCCCTCCTGACTAGGCCCATTCATTTGGGCCTAATCCGGAGCAGAACGCCGCAACTGGATGCCGCTACACTGCATTGGCATCCAATCACGGCTACCCATTTTTTGGTACGGAATCTGAAACAGCCTCCGCGTCAAATTCTGGACCAAAAAACTCCATCTGAATTCAGCCTTAGAGATAACCACCGTTCTATATAGAACAAATGCATATTGACTTTTAAATGCATGATGATATACGGTATATATTTCTGGTAGTCTTAAATTATTGAAAAAGTGTATGTAACTTGAAGTTACAGATAGGCACTTGTATAATTTTTTTTCCCTAAAATTACATGGCAATGAAATTCACCTACCAAAGCTTTTGTAAACTAGAACCATACTGAAGAAATCCTTGTGTCCTGACTTGTTTGGGTTGTTTGTCATTTCATTGGAAGAACAAAGAAAATCAAAGAATTTGACTCAGAATTAATTCTTAAGCCTAACTTAAAGTTTAATTTTTTTTGTCCTGTAAATTAGTTAATATTCATTAATAACAAGGTGATTTATTTAGAATAGTTTTTGAACTTTGATTCTGATGAAAGTATCATATATATTTCCAAGCCTTTTATATTTTGCACTGTGCCAAAATACTAATCAGGCTTTCATGTCTGAATCAGAAACATGTGGTTTCTCAAACTCTCAGCAAAAGGGAAACAGATGGTGAGAAACACAGATTTTGAAATATAGCCCATTATCTAAAAATTAAGACTGAATACAAGCTGAACACTGTGGGGCTAAAAATTGTACATATAATTTGGCAGTAATAAATCAAACATGCTTAGTACAAAAAGTTACACAAAGAACACAGAAAAATCTGCATACAAATTGTACACGATTCCATATCTTAGAGGGAGTCTGTCAGCAGTAAATTTGTTATAACCTAATCACAGAACCTTGAGGTCTTTCAACATTTTCCAAGTATCTGTTGTTCAGGTTTGGAGCCCTGTTTTCGTGTAAATTACTACTTTATTAATAAGTAAATGAGGGAAAAATACTTAGGAGACATGCCTTTGCTTGTCCAGGCTTTGGTTTCAGATATAGAGTCCCAGGCAAAGCACTTTCCTTCATATGAATAAAACTGTGATTTACATGAAATTGTAAATTAATTTTTTTTTAAATTTGTGTTACTTATGGTTCCCTTTAGGTGAGTTAAAACCTATATGTATTGTAATATACTGTATTATAAAACCCATTGCCAATAGCAGCCTTCAATAGAAGCTCAGGAGTGACAGGCCTAAGAGCTTTCAATAGGTAATGGTTCACCATCCCTGAATCTTACTCCGGAGGATGGTGGTGTTTCTCAAAATGGTGGTTGCCCCACAGGCATTTGAAAAGCCTCAATGCAGGCAGTACCACCTGGTCTTCCCTGTTTAGAATAGATGCAGGCTCCTGATTAGGTCGGTAGTACAGGTACAGTCAATAAACCCGTAAAGCATGTTTCTCCGTACATATTTGTAGATGGCATAAAGTAACCCACTGTATGTACATTATGTTATCAAAGAAGTGATACCTCAGTGGTTGAGTGTACTGAAGCCTTACCAAGAAAGGGAAGCTCTATTTTCTTATGAATTGTACAAAAAAGAAGATTTACACTTCCTTTTCAGGTTAATAGCTTGGTAGTTGTTATATTGGCAAAACAAACAACAAAAAGTGATTAGTATTACATCGTTGCAGCGCTGGAGTTCTGGGTTTGAAGCCTGCTGAGGGCAACATCTGCAAGGAGTTTGTATGTTCTTCCCATGATTGCATGGATTTCCGCCCATACTCCAAAGACATACTGATAAGGATAAAAAAAAAAACAACTTAGATAATCCAATAAGGATATTCATGCCAGTTTTCAGGTGTAACAGCAGCACATCTTACGTCCATGGATCTGATTTGCACCTAAGATGCACAGTATCAGCAGATTTTTTTCCCCACTCAACACTTTTTAAAAAGGAGCTGTCACCAGAACCAACCAAATCAGCAACATAGGTTCACAAATTAGGGGCACCTAGGGGAAGCCAATGTTCTTTTCTCCTTCCTCCTCTTTTCTACACTGTCTGATCCTCTCTCGTAGCCAAAGAGGTGGGGGCAGGATGTTGAAAGGCATTGCTCTTTGGCATACTGAGAGCAATGGTGACCCTCATTGCTCCAAATAACTCATTTCCATAGTTGGAAAATCTCTGATATAGAGGCACCAATCAAGAAGGGGAAACAATCTTGTCAGCAGGTGACCCTAAGATATCTAACTGTAGTGCTGTTTTTATAGCGATGGTTTTGGTGACAGACTCCTTTTAAGACAAAAAACAGCAGTGTGTTATATTTGAACTCTACACCAGTTCCTGACTGACATAGATTTCAGTTCAGGCACATCGAACCTTCAGAGATGTGCCAAAATTATTAAGAGGTGCATCTTGCACCAGTGGGGAAAATTATTAAGACTGGTGTAGGAAATACGATCCTTAAAGGGGTTGTCCCATTACAAGGATCCTATCTATACTGCTTATTAATGTGAATGTAAGACTTTTCCTAAATACATTGCTTCAGCAAAACTCCTTTGTTTGTCCGCTATATCACTTTATTCATTTTTTTGTGGCCACAGCCCTGACCTAGCTGCTCCTGAGTCAAGTGATGTATCTGCTGCTCTCAGGGGGGAGGGAGGAGGGGCTAAGTGCACGGGAGTGAGCCTGGAGGGGGGGGGGGTAGTTTACCCATTGGGGGAAGAGGCCGCCAATACAGGGTTAGACGCCGGCACAGGTAAAGCCAGCAACATCGCTATGCTTCTGCCCTGCATGAAGCCAGCAGCGGCAGAAGAGATGCTGCTATTCCGGGGGTGGGGGGAGGAGCGGAATAACAGCATCGCTTCTGCCGCTGCTGGCTTCATGCAGGGCAGAAGCATAGCGATGTTGCTGGCTTTACCTGTGCCGGCGTCTAACACTCCCCGGCATCTGTGATAGAGAGGCGGATGCTGGGGAGTGTTAGAGAGACGGAGCTCAGGGTAGGAGGAGGATGAAAACGAAGCCGATCAGTCCCGAGGTAACAGGACGCTGCCAGGGCACAGACAGATAGATGGCCGCCACCATAAAGAGATGCAGCCACCAATACTTATCTGTATGGGAATGTACTGACCTGAACCTCACAACTACCTCACCTCACACACTCCTGCTAGACGCCAGAAAGTCATAATTCCCTATAGGAAGTACATGGGGGTCACATATGCAAAGCCAAGCGGCGAGATGCCGCCGGCCCTGCGCGCACGCTCATAGGCCAGTCTAACCTTCACAATGCGAATACAGAACCGGCACCCTGTCGGGTCTGTATTCGCGTTGTGAAGGCTAGACTGGTCTATGAGCGTGCACGCAGGGCCAGCGGCATCTCGCTGCTTGGCTTTGCATATGTGACCCCGCCCACCAATGACGCAACAAAGCCGGAAGACAGAAGATTTCACAGAAACGAAGACTGGTGAGTATGCGACGTGGGACAACCTTTTTAAAGGGATTCTATTATTGGGAAAACTCATTTTTAACTAAGCATATATTTGCAAAGCCTTTAGAAAGGCTATTCCAGACATACCTTTAGTTTGTAAATTCTCTCAGCCCTTTTTTAATTAGCCTGCTTTTATTGATATGCTAACTAGGCTAATTAGTATATCAATAAAAGCGGGCTAATTAAAAAACGGCTGAGAGAATTTACAAACGAAAGGTACATGTGGAATAGCTAAAGGCTAAGGCTAAAGGCTTTGCAAATATATGCTTAGTTAAAAATTAGTTTTCCCAATGATAGAATCCCTTCAATAAATTCCTTCCAATGTGTGATAGGTATAGGAAGTACTGCAAAAGTAGACAGAACAAATGCTCATAGCAACCAGCCAGGTAAGGTAACTTTATTTTAAACTCTTCAACATTCCTTAGGAGAATGAGGCTACTTTTTACTTCATTGGCGCAGACAACTGTTCCACTTCTTTCTACACAGCTTTTTTTTTTATACATGGGGACCAGTTATCAGTAATACCATTCACAAGTCAATATACAGTAGTGTCTTATAGCAGACCACTCCTATTGCAGTTTACTTGAACTTATTTTCCTTGCATATGACATTGAAGACCCATTCTCCTTTTAGAAAACAAAGCTCAATATTCTTCTGCTCTTGGACTGTTCTGTAAACTTGTGATGTGAATGCATTGCCTTAGGCAGTGACACTACAGTGAACTTCTCCTCCTCAGCACACATTTATTTTTGGACTGTGCAGATGCTATAGGGAAGAAAAATGTTAACTTGTTTATGAATCAAGGCATTAAATTCCTGGACCAAAAATGCATATCTATGTCTCGGCAGTATATACATGTACATATTAGGGATACATCACATGGATGTCCTGTGCTAAAGATCTTTTAATACACAGTAGCAGATAATAGTCTGCTCAAATTTCAGAAATACGTATTAAAGCTCCATGCTAGTGTCAGCATCAGATTCTCTTATATTGGTGACAACACATGTCATTTGAATGCTGACTGCTATTTAACATGCATAGACACAACAGATTGTTTCAACTTTAACCTGTGAGTAGACGACCTGTCGCATTGTGCTCTGGACAGCAGCTTGGTCTGATCTGGAGGCTGTCCGCTGCCATGGCAGCTAGCAGCATGTACTGCAGTGCACGGGAAGAGTCAAATCTCAGGATGCAGGTTGAATACTAAATGTTTGCAGACGACTTGTGCAGAGCTGGGCTTCACTTGTATCGAGCTCTGACGTTAGCACACTGTACTTGCAGCATCGTGACAGATAAAGTGTTGGGGATCTGTCTTTAGAGACATCATCTTGAGAAGGCAAAGAAAACGCAAGGAGAACAGGTTTCTTAACAGGCTTTTTTTTGGAGATTTTGCCACGATGAAGATATTGTTTTTGAAGACCTCTGGGTGTGTGACGGAGAGAGAGAAATGGGTTATACTCTTAGGCTGGACTGGTGTGCTGAAGAAGCATGCATTACATCGATTTCTTAAGGATTTCTAACAGCGTTCCTATCACCTCTGCAGCTGTGGCACAGAGATGGGTCTGGTGTTTAACACTGCAAAATATAGCACATGCCTGCAAGGTGGAGCCTACATTTTCACTCGTCGTCTTCATGTAAATCTCAGCAATATCAACCTTTATTGAAAGATGCAACGCCCTACTGAATTACCACTTGTCAAGAAGAAGGATGTCCGAAGAGATGCTTGTCTCAGGAAACAGAAGTCTATGACAAATCTGTCATTTATCAGTGAAAGCACAGAAAATGGCATGCTCTTCTCGTACCAGGCAAGTTGGCATGGAGAGGCCTCCAACTCCCAACTTCACTTCATCAGGAGGGAAAAGAAAGTTCAAGAGGCTACTGGCTGTCTGTCAAAGGTGTTCTCCCAGTCTGTGCACACTCTTCTTCCGGGTGCATCATGGGAAACCAAAAATGAGACTTCCAATTGTAGCCTAACGTCGCACCGGAGGGCATCATATCATTTTACAGGGAATAAAGATGTATTGATGCTTTCAGTGGCAGAATGTTCACAACATGTGGAAAGCCAGTATAATACTAATTTATGTGACTTTCGCAAGAGCTGGTCCGAGGAAGATGAGGATAACTGCTTGCGGGAAGGAACTGCTTATTTGGATGAGGAAGTCATCATGACCATGCTGGTTGATTTAGAACAGGCATTGTACTGTGAATCACTTGGTGAGTTAAAAGCGTATCCCTATTAAACCCTGAGCATATAGGTCCATTTTCATATAATGTCATTTAATACTCTCTTCTGCAATTTCTGAATTATTTTGGCTTATGTGGTGTTGGATTTTTTTGGAAGGTGACTGACATGAATAGTATAGTGTACGTGATAGATGCCGAACAGCTTTCCGCGTATCCTGAATTCGTCACTTTTTGCAAATTCTGGTGTTCTGACATTATAAAGTAGAATAGGATGATCATGAACAGAATTGTGAGAGATTATTGTAATATGAGATTGTAGTTAGTAAGTTATGTATCATCTGTAGTTACAATATAAGGATAACTTTATAATGGTTTGTTGAGGGATATAGTAGATTATGCAAGTTTCTATGGTGTTTGTTGTGGCTTGTGTCATACTGCGCATATACTGGAAATGACTACTTTGTGAGGTATCGGCCAATATATTGGTTACATTTATTAATCCTCAAAGTTTAAGATGACCTCCTCTCCGTATACAGCAGCTGCGAGATGGTGGTTGGGGACCCTCTTTCTCAAAATATGTTCAGGTCACACATTTACAGTATGGCATATGCATCCAAACAGCAGTTTACATCTTGAGCTCTATAATTCACAGTATATTCACTGATATCCAGTTTGGTTAAGGATTCCAACTTCTAATGAAACCACTTCAACACAATATCATGAAGGGTTAAGACTGCAATTCACAACTACCTCCCAAGCTGAGCGGTCAACATAGCTATATATAGTTGTGTATCACAATCACATTCAAGTTGTTTTTAGTAAAACTGCTGAAATTGTGATACACATTTCTAGACAGGTAAGGGTGGACACTTCTGTAAATCTGATCCTTCTAAGACAAGGTATGGATGTAATTATGTATTATGCTTACTTATATAGCGCCATCATATTCCGCAGCGCTTTACAAATATTGGATATAATGAAATAACATCCTGCTACATCATCACCATATTGCAAAACTCGTGTATTTCTATTTTTGTTGAGCTTTTGTGGTTGTAAATGGAAAACATTCTTGTATTGAAAATCTAATAAAAAAAATCACGTCAGTACACACAATTCTTGCAAGGTAGTAATGATGTGGCTTTCTGCTTCTTCATTACTGTCATGGACATTATTGCAGAAAGTGTTTTTTATTGTATTTCATTGGCTATAATCTCCTCTATAGTAATAACTACACACACACACACACACACACACACACACACACACACACTCTCTCTCTCTCTCTCTCTCTCTCTCTCTCTCTCTCTCTCTCTCATATGAAATCATGTATATATTGAGAAATTGCTTGGAACTGCTGTTTCTCTCACCTTAAAAAGGCTTATGTATGAGTGACACTAATGAAAATACTATTTGCTGTGTCCCTGAGTGAAGCATATACTGAGTATCATTTATATTGGAATAGAAGTCTGTCTGCTCCTCCTTGGTCTAATCTTAGCGCCATTATTTCCCTACACTTTAGTGTAAGTGCCAGTTACCAGTAAATTACCTCTGGCCAAGTTCCCAAATGTTTTGCTCTGTCAGCTGTTCTACCTCATGCCTATATGTGCAAATATTATATAGCACAGTATTCATCTCACTATGGAAAACCACAAAAATGCTAAAGATACCGTATTTCTCTTCTGTTTGTGTTGTACAAACTGGTGTACATTCTTATTTCATTTGTAGCTACTATATTGTCATTGTCATGATTGTCGTTGTCATTATTAGGTGAAGATCCAGAAACGCGGAGAATGAGAACTGTGAAGAATATAGCAGATCTTAGGCAAAACCTAGAAGAAACCATGTCAAGTTTACGTGGAACTCAAATAAGTCACAGGTATGGATGACCACAATTGTTCATTTGAAGGTCAAGTGTCTAAATGGAGGCATTGATAAATAATCCAGGTGAGACTGTGTCGGACTGGGGTATCTAAGTAAGTTAGGTAGTTAAGAGGGCCTTATTTACTTACCGATCCTGGCAGGGACCGGGATCGGTAAGTAACACCGTGGGCCCCACAAGCACTATTATTATACTCAGGGGTCTTTTCAGACCCCCAAGTATAATGATCGGAGGCTCCACAAAGGTAAAGGAACATAATAACTGTGTTACTAACCTTTCCATGCTCCAGGCAGGCTTCGGGCCTAGTTGTGTGGCGTCCCTGACGTCAAATGACCGGGGCCTGCGTCCCGTGTCATGTGATGTGAGTATGTCATTAAAGAAGGCCGACACCGTTGAAGACTGCAGCGGAACGGGAGATAGGTGAGTAACAGTGTTTTTTATGTTTGCATGCCCCCCGGGTCTCCGATTATTATACTCTGGGGTCTGAAAAGACCCCAGAGTATAATAATTGTTCATGGGTGTCCATTATGGGGCATAATACTGTGTGCAGGGGCCACTATGGGACATAATATCGTGTGCAGGGGACACTATGGGGATAATACTGTGTGCAGAGGCCACTATGGGGCACAATAGAGAGCACAGGAATGCGGCAGGGGGGTCAGTCGGTCGAGGTCTTCGGTGTCGGTCAGGAAGGGGGGGGGCATGTTAAAAGTTTGCCATGGGGCCTCACCATTCCTAGTTACGCTACTTTTGTTGTCTATAACTATAAGTATTCTTCCCACATGTGGGCACATAGCTTGTACAACACTTATCTGTATGTAGTGTACTGTGACATACACCGCTCATGCAGGGTCAGGGGTCCACCCACAAATTCACCTGCACCCCTGTGGGCTATTCCAAGCCCGAGCTGAGACCTTGTTTTCAAAAATGACTATGAGAAGCTGCCAAATCTGCATTAAGTTCTACACAGCCTGAGAAGGCGTTACATTTCTTGCGGCTTTGTTTCAGTAGCTGCAGTAGAATCAATGCCTCAGACATATGTATCGAAACACTAAACAGCTGGTACTTACACATGTATCTGCAGAGGTACTCAACAAACAATACTGAAAACATACTACAATGAAACAATTTCTATGTTGCAATGGGATTCAAAAAGCTCAAGCATGAAATAACATATAGTAATGAAAGAGAACATCCAATACCATATTGGTTTCATAGGTACCCTTAGTCTTTTTGTACTGCTATTATTTATTATTATTTGTCATTGCGGTTTGGGTGGTTACACGCTAACATGGATATCTGTTATGATAGTGTCTGTTAAAAAAACAAAAAAAAGGACTCCTATCATAGCAGACATTAAGGCAGGGTTCACACTACCGTATTGATTCTGTTATGATGGTGTCTGTTAAAAAAAACAACAAACAGACATCGATCATAACAGACAGTAACGGTCACTAATCGATGTTAATGTGTACTTTTTTTTTACCTGATCCATTTAATGTATCAGTTAAAAAAAAAAAACGGAAATATTAGCATCAGTTAGTGTCCGTTTTTTTTAAAACTGTTTGTTTTTTGGGGGATTTTTTTGAGCAAGTGCAGAAAAAAATGGACACAAAATAACAGACAGTTATAAGTCCGTTATATGACTGTCACCCATAGACTTCAATGTTAAAAAAAAATAATGTCCACCTGACTTGCGTCATGAATCCGATTTTTTTAACAGACACAAAAGTCCTGCACATAGAATTTTTTGTCCATGAAGAAAACCTGACATCTGATGGACTGGGTGTATAATGGACTGGGTGTATAATAGTCACCAATGAACACAAGATAAATCCTATTGAAATGAATGGAAATTTTAACATATTTGCGATGGTTCTGCTAGAGTCTGTTGCTAAAATCTTGTAATGGACAATAGCTACGGACACTACTAATGGTCACCAGAGGTAGTGTCAATGACTCCTTTGTAGTATTAAACGCTACACTGTAGTGTTTCATAAGAACTCTACCTGTGGAAAATATTGTTCTTAATGTGTGCACAACTAATGTTTTACACTAATTTTGTAATGTTACTGTGCTTTTTAACTTCAGTTTTGGTTCATCTAATGTTTGTAAGGAGGGGGAATCCCCTCAGCAATTTCTAGACATATTGGAGGAATTTAGTTATAAAACTAGCTCCACCCTCCGAGTCAGTTCAGACTTAAGAGTTGTAGTAGTGAGTTCTAACTGTAGAGTGGCAAAGATCCCTGAAACTGGGTACTCTAAACAGTCAGGCCCAAAGGATTGCAGAAGATAATTTTTGACAGAGAACATTGAAAACATTGCCTCTGGTTGGCCTATCCTTTGGATAGGTCATCAGTATAAAAAAATCAGTTTGGGGTCGAAAAATCCCTTTAAGATTTCCCTTCATTAAAACAAAAGGGCCAAGTCGGACCCCTGAAAAGCATCCTAATAGCATTATCCCTCCTCCTCTAGTCTTTATAGTTTACACCTACCGCTTGGTACTAATCTCCTGGCATTCACCAAACCCAGAGTCATTCGTGAGAACACCAGACAGAGAAATTTGATAGGTCATTCCCAAGAACACATTTCCACTGCTGCAGAGTCCAGTGGTGGTGTGCTTTACATCACCTGGCATTGAGTCTGGAGATGTAATGCTTGCATACTGTTGTTTAGCCATGAAAACCAATGCCAGAAAGCTCCTTGTACACAGTTGTTGTTCTGATGTTATGGCCAGTGGAGATTTGGAACTTTGCAGTTATTGAGCCAGCAGAGCATTGGGGACTTTTATACACCATGCGCCTCAGCCTTTGGTGCCCCTGCTCTCTAACTTTACGTGGTCTGTCACTTTGTCCCTGCATGCTTGGTTCCTTAATGCATTCATTTTTCAACAATACCACTCAAAGCTAATGGTGAAATATCTAAGATGAACGAAATTTCATGTTGTGATGGTGGCATCCTATTACAGTAAATGCTGGAATGCTGGAATTTAGTAAGTTCTCAAACCCATTCTCTAACAAATGTTTTATAAGAAGCAGACTACATGGCCGGGTGCTGGATTTTATACTCCTGTGGAGAAGGAACTGAATGAAACCCCTGAATACAATGATTAAGAGTGTTGTCCAAATATCTTTGTTTATATAGAGTAAGTAGACCAGGGACTAAGTGGTACCTCCATCTTCTATGGACATTCAAGCGAACAACTGGTCCCTAATGACTTCCACTACATCAACCTTTGTATTTATTCCTATCAAGTGCACTCCAATTCCATACTATCAGAAAGGAGACTAGACCTGGTGAGCCCAACCAAACCCTTCTTCCATTGCACCCCCTTGGAACTTCACTACTGCACACACTATCTTATGGTGTAGGCATTATAGTAGAGATGAGCGAGTAGTGAAATATTCGAGATTCGATATTCGTTTCGAGTAGAGCCTCAATATTCAACTACTCGAATATCGAATACCATTATAGTCTATGGGAAAAAATGCTCGTTTCAGGGGAAACCACTATTTGACTAAAGGAGAGTCACCAAGTCCATGAGTAGCAGAACCCCCCTCCCCAACAGAATATCAGCGCAACTGCAATCGCTGGACAGTTAAGCACACAGACCCCATAGCATTTGTGCGGGCAGTGCGCTGCAAGCACACAGAGCCCATTATATGCTATGGGATCCGTGTGCTTAACTGTCCAACACTTGCAGTTGCGCTGATATTCCATTTGGGGGGGGGGGGGGGGTTTGTCCTCCTGTGGACTCCTTCCGGACGGGAGGCAAGCGCTAATGTGAAACAGCCCTTACTCGTCCTGCAGAACCAGCAATGATTGGCTGAATGCTATACACTGTATAGCATTCTGCCAATCAACGCTGGTTCTGAATCTAATCTATACTGCAAATAGCTAGTAGTATTCGATCGAGTAGGAGTATTTCGAATACCGTAGTATTTGATAGAATACCTACTCGATCGAATACTACTCGCTCATCTTTACATTATAGATATTCATAAAGCTCTAGTCACTAAACATGGCCAAAAAAGTGCCCTCATGGCTTCTGCAGGTCAGTGTAAGAACTCCCCTAAAAGTTACAAATGAGAAAAAAGTTGTGTAAAAAAGTGTCAGGATTTTAGCACAGTGTGAAAATAAATGGCAGATTTTTTACAAAGGAGGCTAATTTGGTGTTAAAGCTGATCAATAAATTGAAGCCACATTTCATAAATGTTGGCCATAGTTTTTGTATTTGATTTAGTATTATTATGCTTAAATGCTGCCAGGATTTACAGTATAGGGAACGCCTGCCAATACTGCTTTCTCCAGTCACATGGATATTCTAGTCAATGTTTATACACTGTCAGTTGTGTTTACCAGGGTAGACAGGACAGGTTTTCTCAATGGGCCTATCAGGATTGAAAGAGATTTTTTACTTGGAAATATTAAATGATATACAGTAACTGCAAACTATATATCCCTGAGCTAAGTATATATCCCTCTTATCCTATGCTTTTTCTTACATATAGTTTACATTTATAACATCGGAAGAAGCTATTTAAATATGTAGTGTCTACTTTAATCAGTATACCCCCACATGTTATGTTATAGTTCTTCTAAGATTTGTCACTAGTGTTTTGTTTGTGTTTGCACTTGCATTTGTAACAATTTATGATCTTGGCTTCGTCAAACTTTGTTTTTTTTGTGCAGCACACTTGAAACAACTTTCGATAGCACAGTAACAACTGAAGTAAGTGGGAGAAGTATGCCAAGTTTGACAGGTCGATCCTCGGCAGTGACATGGAGACTAGGACAGGCTAGCCCAAGGCTTCAAGCAGGTGATGCCCCCTCTTTTGTTGGTGCTTATCCCAGAAGTAATACTGGACGCTTCATCCACACAGACCCATCACGCTTTATGTATACTACGCCTCTTCGGCGTGCTGCTGTTTCACGCCTTGGAAATCTATCACAAGTTGACATCTGCGAGAAGGGAAACCATGACCTTGACATGTCTTCAGATGTGGATGTAGGAGGCTATATGAGCGATGGTGACATTCTTGGAAAGAGCCTGAGATCAGATGATATTAACAGCGGGTGAGTAAATTGTTTAGATTCTGGAAGATGGTTTCTCATTAATAATTATTTGTTGTATAGTCAAATACTGAACAAATATGTATATTCTGATGTATCTCTTACTGTTAAATAGGTGTGGACATTTACAGGTATTGTAAATATAAGATTTCATGTATTTTACATACATACAATTTCGTGTACAGAATGTATCAATTATGTAGATCAGTAGATAAAAAGGTAGAAATCCTATTAATATTATAAATGTGAAAGTTTGTGGGTTTGTGAGTTTGGATGTTCGGATGTTTGTTCCTCAATCACGGAAAAACCGCTCCACCGATTTGGCTGAAATTTTCCACAAACATAGTTAATACACCCGATTGCGCAATAGGCTACTTTTTATCACAATAGCGCACATACGTTTGTGCCAGGACCCCCACAAAACCCAAACTCACACCACCATCTCTGCAATCTCACACACTTTGGACCATAGCAAGCCACAAAATTCATATTGCCCTCTTCAGCCTCGCCCCTAACCCCACACAATCTCATATACATATACTTTACCACTTTGCCCCTCACCTTACCGATACTCCAGGAGGCTCTCTTTAACGCTCTGGAGCAGCCATGTTTGCTGACCCCCACCGCTCTGACAATCCGCGACACCGCCCACCCATGTCAATACCCCTAGGCGGTCTAATAAATGCAAAAAAAAAAGTTTACAAAAAGTAAAAAAAATATAAAAAAAATAAATAAAAAGGATTAAAAATTCAAATCACCCCCCTTTCCCTAGAACACATATAAAAGTAGTTAAATACTGTGAAACACATACATGTTAGGTATCCCCACGTCCGAAATCGCCCGCTCTACAAAGATATACAAATATTTTTCCTGTTCGGTAAACGCCGTAGCGGGAAAAATGGTCAAAAGTGCCAAACCGCCATTTTTTCACTGTTTTGATTCTGATAAAAAATTGAATAAAAAGTGATCAAAGCAATAACATTTCCCGAAAATGGTAGATATACAAAGTACACCCGGTCCCGCAAAAAAAGACGCCCTATACATCCCCGTACACACATGTATAAAAAAGTTACGGCTGTCAGAATATGGCGACTTTTCAAAAAATTATTTTTTAACACAGTTTGGGATTTTTTTAAGGGGTCAAAATGTAAATAAAACCATATAAATTTGGTATCCCTGGAACCGTACCAAAACACAGAATACAGGGGATATGTCATTTTGGTTGCACAGTGAACGCCGTAAAACCAAAGCCCGTAAGAAAGTCGCAGAACTGCATTTTTTCTTCAAATGCACCCCATTCAGAATTTTTTCTCTGCTTCCCAGTACATTATATAGAATAAATAATGGTGGCATCATGAGGAAAAATTTGTCCCAGGAAAAATTAAGACCTCATATGGCTCTGGGAGCGGAGAAATAAAAAAGTTATGGGGTTTAGAAGGAGGGGAGTCAAAAACGAAAATCAAAAAATGCCATCGGCGGGAAAGGGTTAACTTAAAATACTTCTGTCCCAAAGTCACTATGTAAAGTTTCTCACAACACCGTATATATAGCAGCTCAAATACAAAGTAACTTCAACACAAAAGTCTCACGTATTCTCTGAATTACAGCAACAAGATACAAAGTTACATTTCATATCCCATCCCTTATACACACTACGAAAACCTTACCCGCGCCTGTATATACCCACTCCTACAATCACCGCAGACGAAGTCGCGGGTACCAGCTAGTATGTACATACTTCCAACCAAAAATGGAGAAATTTTCTCTCCTCTAGGCTTAGAGGATGTCCCATTGTCACGGTCACTGACCTAGGAGTAAAATGTGAGAGTCTTCAGTAGTTAATGGCTAACTAATAATGATGACAGATTACAACGTTTCAAAGCTCTCGGCTTCTTCTTCAGGTATATCTAAAAACAATTTCTGAAGGATGCATATTTACGTACAGAGGGAGACTCAGGAATAGAATTCTAGGAGGGAGGGTAGAAGAAAGTTATTGGTATATACTGCAAAAAGACAGCCGTCGGAATTTCATTTTTCTAGACCTCCCTCTCCTGTGCTATAGACAGCCACCAAATCTCAGGAATATGGTGATTAGCAGTTCACTGTCACCTCCAACTAACACGGAAACATTTCCATGCGGACAGAAAAGGTGCAAAACCTGCCCTCACATACTGACCACTGACAGGATAGAGATACAAAACTCTAACAGGGAATATAAAATCCCAGGTACGTTCACCTGTAACACACCTAATGTAGTGTATTTAATAATGTGCACCAAATGTTGCACTGAAAATTTGTATGTTTGAGAGATGGGCCAAAAGCTTAGAATGTGGATGATCTCACACCGTCATACAATTAGAGAACAAAGAATGGACCTTTCCATGTTAAAATATTTCAGCAATGAAGATCATAATATCACCAATGACATGAACATTTTAGTTTTAAGAGGGAATTTTAAATCAAGGAAAGAGAGATGGATTTATGAGTACAAATGCATGACCTTGTTTGACACTATCCAGAAAGGGATGAATCTGTCACATGGGTTCATGGCATCCTACAGAAATCACTGAACTGAGAAAACCATAAGACATTCTCTGAAATGATAAGAACATTGCAAACTGATGAACTGTTTATTTGCATATACCAATAACTTTCTTCTACCCTCCCTCCTAGAATTCTATTCCTTAGTGTCCCTCTGTACATAAATATGCATCCTTCAGAAATTGTTTTTAGATATACCTGAAGAAGAAGCCGAGAGCTTCGAAACATTGTAATCTGTCCTCATTATTAGTTAGCCATTAAAAAAGGTATCAACTACTGAAAACTCTCAAGTTTTTTGTTTTTTATATTTCCTACCCCCTGGCTAACACGGTACACAAACAAACATTTTCCTTAATCTTTTACAGACACATAATATAGTGGTAGATTTACCAGTACTTTCTTTTAGACAGTGCAAACTCCTTTATGTTTACATGGAGGATTTTGATCAGGCAGAAAAAAGCTGCCTCAGGAATTTAAAAGCTGATTTTGATGTGTTTTCTGAAAATCTGCTTCATAGAAACATTCCAAAATCAGCATTCCCATTCTTTTCAATGGGAATTCCCAACAGCAGTTCAACATCAACGAAGATTCTGCCCTTATTCTGCCTCCCATTCTTTTCCATGGGAGGCAGAGATTGAAGCTGGACAGTGAGAACAACAAGCGTCCTTCTCGATCTTCCCATGGATTCCGCAGCTGATTCAGTTTTGAGCCTATGGCTACAATCTCCCGAATGATTATACCCATTTGTCTGAGCCTAATCCACAGTGGAAAGCCATGGGGAGGTGGAACATGAAAAGGAATCTGAAGAGGATGATGGTGTCACTTTCCTCTTCATCTTCCACCATCTGAACTAAGCCTTAGACTACACAATCTCAAACTGTATTAAATTTATCAAAGTATTTACCCTGATAATGCTGCAGATTGGGCGCATGTAT
This sequence comes from Leptodactylus fuscus, assembly GCF_031893055.1. Taxonomy (NCBI): domain Eukaryota; kingdom Metazoa; phylum Chordata; class Amphibia; order Anura; family Leptodactylidae; genus Leptodactylus; species Leptodactylus fuscus. Next base: position 140,893,798 of record NC_134269.1, on the reverse strand, counting down.
GTCGTTGCATAACCCGAGCCTAAATGTTATTTCTTACGAACCACGTAATGTACAGAATGCCATAGAAACAATTATACTGGAACCTTGAAATTGGACTTTTTCCAAAGAAGAAACCCTAATAAATGCTAGTTAATGCTACTGACTATGAAAATAGAAGTAAAAGATATTCACCGAGTAAAGAAAAACATTGCTGATGTCAATGGCTTCTTTCAAACGAAGACTCCTGGCATGATGCTTAGTTAATCTCCCTTGACTGTAATGTTTCCCTGGACACCACAATAAATGCCTCTTATTTATACATTTTTCTGGCATTACTGCATATTTTTTTTAGACATTTTTGACAAGTGTTTAGAGTGGTAAAGGGGAATTATCATACTTTATATGCTCATCCTCTTTCATTTGCCGTTCCACATTGGCCCTCATTCTGGTTTTAATTCCTCCACATATTTATATTATCATTTAATTAAAACAATTTTCAGGCTGCTTTAATGTGATAAACACAGAGGATTTGGCTTCCAAATACTGTGCCTCAATTCCATTCTGGATTATTCTGGTAGTTTTGTAGTGCAATAACTGATTTAGAAAGAATTAAGTTCTTATACAACTGTAAAAAAGACAATTAAAGAAACACTGCATGCTGGTAGTAAATTGTAAAAGAATATATTACGTGCACTGTAAGGGCTAGTTCACACGGGGGAATTTGGCAGCGGATTTTGAGGCGGAATCTGCCTCAAAATCCGCTTCCAAAAATGGCTCCCATTGACTTCAATGGGAGCCGCTCACTTCTTTTATCCACTACCTAGTAGCGGAAAAAAGAAGCGAGCTGCCCTATCTTGCCGCAGATTCCACGCTGAATCAACCGCGGCGTGAGGCTCCGGTCCATTCATTTGGGCCTAATCCGTAGCAGAATGCCGCAACGGGATGCCAGTGCACTGCGGAATGTGAGGAGTTCATTTAACTTAGTGTGAACTAGCTGAAGTCAGTGTGTGTGTACAAAAACCAAACTGGCAACGTAGGATCATAGTTAGGGCGGGTTCACAGCTGCGCCCTGTCTCCACTTTGTGGGTTTCCATCTTCTACCAACAGGAGATGGAAACCCAGCAGTCAGTGTCCGCACATGATTGTCTTCTGGTCTCCATGGCAAAACCCATTTGTTTTTAGTCGGAAATGCAGGACTTTCTGTCCGGTTAAAAAAAACTATGTCGCCGCGGAGAGGCAGAAGACGCTCACAGGCGCTAACGGGCGAACACTTTGTTTGAATACTGATGGCCGGTTTCCATCTCCTTTCCAGTTTCTCAGGCAGAAACCTGAAAGCGGAGACCGGGCGCTTGTGTGAACCCACCCTTAACAGTAAGAAATTCGAGAGACCCATCAGGAGATTGGAGCTGGGGTTGGCTAGGATTGTATACATGGAGCATGTGTCAGCTAAAAGTCAAGGCAGTAGAAAAACCAGTTCAATCCATCCTGGACTGTAGCATGGGTTCCATATATTGAGATTAAAGTCATTGGCACTTTAAAAATGTTATTCTCTTTTGATTCTCTAACTGCATACCAAAGGATTCAGGTTCCCAAAAAGCATTTCCTTACATTAATGGGTTTTTCCTCCTATTTGCATTGAAGAGGCTGGGACATAACAAAATGAGCAGTATTGTACGTCACAGTAGAAATAACAGAAAATAAATACTCTGCAGCATAGTAACCTGAACCCATGAAAATCAATTATTAGCCAATCTCAAGTGTGATTTTCTGCTGTGTTTTCTCCAAGTTGTTAGTCACTCCTGGTGACCTTGATTATTATGACTTTCTTGTTTTTTTGTTTTTTTTTTCTTTAAAGCTAAATATAGTGCGTTTTGTCTTTGCATTAGGTATTTAACGGATGGTGGACTAAACTTATACACCAGAAGTCTTAATCGGATACCTGATCTTACAACATCTCGTGATGTCATTCATAGAGGGGTGCATGATATTGCTGTTGATGCAGACAGGTAAGAAATGAGAAGTTGTGCAAATATGTATTTGTATCCAGGTACAAGAAAATGGAAAAAAGAAATATGTGCAGGATCTTGCTGGGCAGTTTATTCTATGACTGTATAAATCTATATACAGTACCAAGTCAAGCCTTGGTGTCTTATCCATTTTTCTGCTGCTAGTAGTCACATTATGTCTGCAGCACATTTTATATTTGTGTTTAAGGCTGTGGTCTTGTACAATTAGGATCAGTCTGCCCCTTCCTTTATCCATTGTAACTAGTTTAGTTTGTTTACATATCATTCTGCCATGGGTAACTGTGCAATAGCAAACAAATAGCTGAGAAAAGCCCAAGTGACCATCATATAGGAGAACCAGGAACACTGGACTGCAAATACATGAATACATGACAGGAAAAGAGCAATGTATGAGCACAGTTAATAAAACTGCTTGCTGTCTGTGAGTAATATCCCAACTGTACCGTCATTACTTTGATTAAGGTTTTCCTGATGACAGACTCCCTTTAAAAGCAATTATATATATATATATATATATATATATATATATATATATATACACACACACACACACACACACTAGCAGGAGGACCTGGCTTCACATGGGTATATTTCATTTTTTGTTTGTGTGGTGGCCCCAAAGGAATTGCCCAGTTTTGCACTGGTGTATTTTGTATGGCGTTTGTGTGTGTGTCCATGACCGTCATGTGATCATCATGTGTATCTCAGTTTGGATATCAGTGAAAAGCCTGTGATTGATTGTTATGGATACCTGGAGTAAAGCTGTGTGTATGTGACCTTGTGTAACAGTGTTATCCACAGCGCCCTGCCTATTTAAATCTGACATACAGCAGTGAAGAAAATGGCTGGGTTTCTATGGAAACCTGAAGTAAAGCTCTGTGTGGTAATGTGTGCAAAAACATGTATCTAATCCTCTGGCGTGTGGTATTATTTGCAGAGGAGCATATCTAATACTCGAGCATGTGGTACTATGTGCAGAGCCACATATCTAATCCTCTGGCATGTGATATTGTGTGCTGAGGAGAATATCTAATCCTCCGGCATGTGGTACTGTGTGCAGAGGCACGTATCTAATCCTCCATGTGGTACTGTGTGCAGAGGCACGTATCTAATCCTCCATGTGGTACTGTGTGCAGAGGCATGTATTTAATCGCGCATATCTAATGGAGTGACCGCGTGTATGGCAGTTGGAATATGAGTGAAAGACTTGCAGGTTTGTATTGGCTAATGGGGGTCATTGTTTTGGGAATACTGTATCTCTGGAACAGTATGTCCGAGAAAGTTGAGGCCGTGCCTTAAACCTTCCTGGACACCTGATGTATCTGTGTGCCAAATTTGGTGAAAATCGATCGAGTTGTTGGTGATGCATAATTAACAGACAGGCAGAAACAGACAGACAGAAACTCATTTTTATATATATAAGAGGAACATATTTTTTAATTAGAACCTAGTAAGTATATAAATTCTTCTCTGGCATGCATACTTGTCGTAAAGAGAAAATAATAATTCAAGATTCAGTTCTTGGCTTAAGAAAATATGAGATAGACCAATAATATTTTATGTTGGGTAATTCTTACCTAAAATATAATGGCACAAGGTTTTATATGTATGTTCATGTCATGTTAGGATTGTGATGGAAGCATGGTAGTGCCCTGTGAAATCTTATTACGTGATTTTCTCAGTGTTTGCTCTGTCGTATAAAGAACAAATAACATACATTTACTGTAGTTATTTCTGAGATGGTTCAGTTCCTGGTGGAAAAGCATATTGGGGGGGGGGGAATTAATCATCTAGCTATCATAGATTTGAGGTTCTGACACATTGAGGGCAGGAGATGTACCAAATTGAATAAGAAGCATAAGTCCGCCCTCAAGTGCTATAGAGGTAAAGACTGCCATAGAAACACAAGTCTCCCCCCCCCAATTGTTCTATTTTACATTCCATTATTAGCTATAAAGTCATAGATTTATTAAATAATATAATAACTGATCAGTGATATTCAGTGTGTAGGAATCATTTCATTTCTACAGCAGTCACGCAAAGTCATTAATATTTCATATAAACTGTACTATTTCCTTCAGTTGTGCTGTCGCTGCAGTCTTATTCCTGGCTCGGCAGACTGTGCTGTATTTGCAATGGATTGCTTTATCTATCCAGTGGTTTCTTACTTATATGGGAAAATAAATAGGCATTTTATTGAACCTCCTGAAGCAGCTTTCGCAAAATATAGGGCAATGTTAAGGTGGTGGGAAGTTGGTGTTTGAGTTTTCATCTGTAACTGTGTGTGTGCAGCGGATTTTGGAGAGCACAGCTAGTGCAATGTGTATGGGATAGTTGTCATAGTTCCCTAAAATCTGCAAAGCTTTTCATCTACCACCAGACACTAAAATTACTAGCTCACTCAGCAAACACTCCCTCCCTGATGTGCATTGAAACTAAATAGGGAACATTTTCTAGGTGATGCTGTTCTAGCAGCAGGCGAGGCGCGTGTCATTGCTTTCCACTTCCACTACCCACCAATTCTTTAGGGTAGAGAGTGTTTCATCATATCCAGGGTAGATTCTGGATTTTATTGCTGCCTGAGGCATGCAGTTATGTAAGGCAGATATGTAAATGATTTCAGATGTAGTGACAAGAGGGCATAAAAGTGTTTCCTTCGCTGTCCTATAAAAATGCTCTCAGATGCTACATTTGGGTAGTGTACCCTTTGGTGACAGATCACAGTATGAGGCACTTTTGCCTGCCATCTAGACCGTACTGACTTACCTGTTAGGAGGTGTCAGCAGCAGTGGTTATGTGAAGGCTCGCACGTGCAGCGAACATATTCAGAATGGCCCAGAAAAACCACCAGTAGAGAGGATCACCTCTCTTGAACACCTTCATTACACACCCGTGTCTCTGTCCAGACCATTTCCATGCATTTGTGGCGTCACATTATGTGTCCTATCATTAACAGCCAGCCATTGATGCTTTCATCTTCAGCGGTGTTGTAAATGAACAATCTGATTGTTACAAACTGGAACCTTATTGTCTTTAGTAACTAATCCAGATTCTGTTTTGGATCCAACAGTAGTTGAGTTTGAGATGGAGGCCTCCCTTCGCTGTGGAGTGACACACTGCCCCGACTGCTGGTGTTGTGAGCTGGAGAGCCACACATTCATAGTAGTGATATGAGGGCCAATAACAGCTCAGCAATATGTGGCAGGGCTTCCATGGCTTTCAGCAGGATAATGACTGCCCACATGGAGAAAGAGTTTCCCAGGTTATGACACTTTCTTGGCCTGCCCAGTTGCTAGATTTACTGCCAGCAGTGACCAGCTGGGACCCCAAACTATGAGTGTTCAGGATCTAGTCCCGGAGCCTCCTTTCAGTTGTACAGTGTTCCTCAATAACCTTTTCTAAAATTGTACTCATTTACATTTATCATCAATACATTCACACAGAGAAAGTTTTATTATATTCCAACATCATCTTTTTGATGCATTTTGTTTTGTTAATGAGTGTATATGATGGAGTCAATTACCATTAATGTGATACACATTGAGTTATTGAATTCATAACCGCCATGTGCGTCATATTAATATTAAGTAACTCATCACTGCTCCAAGATGCTTTCTAATAATTGTACAGTGGGCAGAGGTCATGCAACATTTTTTCCGAAAGAGTAATATTTTGTGTACGGGAAGTGATAGGGAATTCTGCTTTAACTACTTCAGATAGTCCAGTGGCCATCCCTAATTGAGTTTTGGGCTTCTGACTGCAGCCCTCCATGTACCTGTAAATCTGTAGTGTGTTGCATGGTGACACAGGGGTAGCTGCATACAGTCCAAACTATTAATTACCATAATGATCACACTGTATATAATTGAGCGGTCATTGACAGCTGCATGTAGTTATTGGTATGCACCCTAAGCGATAAAGTACAGAATGAGACTATGTACGCTAGACAAACATTGGCACAAGTTCTTACAGTCTCCTGACTATTAAACAGGTATTGATGTAACTTTTGTTGCATATGTTCATATTAAGAGGCGTATATCCAATAGAAAGCTGTCACTCTTGGCCAGGAGAAGGATGGGTTATTATAGCTTGGCTGGTGAGAATACATCGCTTCCTTATACTGTGGTTGACTGAAAAAAACGATTTCTTTTGGACGGAAGAGCATAGTTAATTTGTTCAATCTGTTCTGAAGCTGAGATAGCATTCAGCCATTTATCATATAACCAGTAGCTTTGAAAGCAGTCGATCTCTTATTTTGAGGCCAATCAGTGAGTTTATACTTAGTTATCAGGTTCTGGTTGAAATAATGTTTACGTTTTTCTGGTTTATCATAAGATTTCTAGTTCATTTATTAATGCTTAAGTGATGAACCGATCGAATATATTCTGCCATTAGGTCCTTGAATAGAGAATGGCTTTCATGTCACAGGGCTGCTTCATATTTCTAGCTTTCTTTACAATCATTTCAATCCCATCATCATTAGAGACGAGTACGAGCCATTCATTCAGCTGTATTTATTGGGAACTTAAGCCGTAACAGGGAAAGAGCCAGACCACAATAAAGGATTTCCCAACAATCCAATCTAATGTTCATCTATATCTGGGCCTTTGCCCACACATGAATATTTGTGTTTGATGTGATGTCCAAAGTTTTAGTGGTTTGTTTTTTTTGTGAATATATATCTTAGATGACTAGGTTACGTACAATGTGTGTGGTGGTGATATGTTTGGATACAGTCCGTGTTTCATCTACAAAATCAAAAGGGGAATTTACAGTGGGATGGAGAAATAAACAAAGGTCGTTTTTAGGGAATAGTCTGAAACTATGTGACTTTTCCTTTTGAAAATATTTAAAGGATTACTAATGTAAACTACACAATGCTTTTACATAAATGACATGACCGTAATATCCAGAAATCTGAAAAATAGGGAGTTATACCTTTTCTAGAGTTACAGATGCATCTATATCTATCTATCTATCTATCTATCTATCTATCTATCTATCTATCTCTATATCTATCTGAAGTACCTACAATATTGGTCTTTCTACCTAGACAAGTTTTGAGTTTAAAAACACCAGTAACCTACTAGATCTAATAATAACATGGAGTAAGCTGTGAATGAAGCAGTTCAGTGCATGGGAGTCCATATAGCAAGTTATCTAGACACGATCTCTGTATCTGAAGAACAGCTGGCAAGATATTTGTTTCTTCTATCAACTAGCAAATGAGAGGAATAAATTGCGGGTGAACTTTTTATGTTCTGTACACAGATCCAAGATGTAAAATTTCTATGTACATCTGTACACTGTAGGAGCCAAGTAAATATTTATGAAAGCTCTGAGTATGTTATTTACATTGTATCTCTGTCCTCATGAAGTATATATACGAAGATGCAATGAAGTAGAATATGATGTTTGGCTGTACTTCAGGAATATTGTATGTATCATTTCTGAGTCTTCAAAGAAAGATAAATGATTATTGATAGGTTAAAAGCACTCCAGATAGACAGAAAAATACATATTAATATATTAATACAAAGTAATGGCAAAAGATAGAAACTGTGAATATGTTGTATTATTTACTTTATTGTGATCCTGATTTATACCAGCTGTCTGTATTATAGCCCAGGGATACATTCACAATTCCATTGGTAGTTATTGGAAATAGCAAATTGATTATTTAGATAAACGTCTATACTGTATTTAGACAGTTGTGTAGGCAGTAAATGGCTGATTCAACAACTGGGCTACGTAGATGACCTGTACTGTGCACGTGTGTGATATACAGACATGTGCACAGCTCTTTACCAGGTAGATGTCTGATTGCTGTGCTGTGACTATAATGAGCTGTGCACCTGTGTGTCCATCACATGACCATGGACTGTATATCACATGACCATGGACTGTATATCACATGAGCATAGAATGTATATCACATGACCACGGACTGATTTTTATCCAATGAGAGTAAGTAGAATACATGGCTGCAAGCAGAGACCTAGAAAGCTGTGGAATTGATGGAGGAAATATATTGGAAAATGTTAAAGCTTTTCATTGTATAAACTATAATACTTGTCTCTCAATAATAGTCTGAAAGTGGCCAACCCCTTAAAATGCAAACTTTACAATGTGTATTAATTTGATTTAGAGGTGTCTGGTCACCTCATGGAGTTGTATATAGTATACATGATTCCAGCTACACTGCATTGTATATCCCCTTTGGTCTGTCCACTGTGTTATAGGGGTGTTCTGGTAATGGTGATAATCTTCAACCCTGGAGGACCTGTCCGCTGATTAAACAATTCTGGAAATCTCTCTATCAACTAATACACCATGTTCTAGATCCTCCTATTCAATTTTCAGCTTCCATCCCAAGCTACAGACCGCAGGGGCTGTGTCCGGCGACATACAAATTATTGCAATTTATTGTTATGTCAGCACATATACTGTACATGTTGCAGCCAGATGGCAAACTTGCAGCTTTTGGAGATTGAGTTGGGTGAACAGGATCATGTTGTATGAAAAGATTAATGCCACAAAAGAACAGTGTGATAAAGTATGGGTTTTTTATGGTTTCATAATTCCTATGCCCCAGCCCTCGCTTACTGCTTATAACTGTAATATCTGAGTATAATTAAACATTATGTCCCCCATTTCCCTGTTCCCCCCAGAAGGTAGTGTACCTTGCTCTACTGTTCCCTTTCTAGTCAAATTTTCTTCTGTTGAGCACAATGTTATGTACCTTGACTTACCTGAGATGTTATTTGTACTCCTAGTTGAATTGTATCCCATTACTGCAAGATCGGATATGCCAGTTTCACACCATGTTGTTCCTTTTCTTTTTTTACCTTCACATAATAAATAGCTTTGAAACTAAAAGAAACTAGTCCTGAGAGGACTCATAGGAGAGAGAGTATGAGTCCTGCTTATCCAAAGTGATTGACAGCCTCCTGCGTATACATACACATTGTTCACATTGTTATTCTCTGTTTGTCCAGCATCTTGGAGACCTTAGGATATGTGACTTACTGGATAGAACATATTTATCAATGTAGGACAGAAATAGAGTTCTATCTATCTATCTATCTATCTATCTATCTATCTATCTATCTATCTATCTATCATCTACCCATCTATTTCTTTTAGTGTCACTTGAATTAGTGTCAGATTTTCTCCAAGAATGCTATTGATGAATCTGTCTCTAAATATTTAATGTTTATAACGATGACTAAATGCAGTGTCGGACTGGGGTGTCTAGGGCCCACCAGTGGAATTATTTCTAGGGGCCCACCATCAGGATCCCTGCAAACCAGCAATACCAAGACAGGGCGGTTGAAGGTAATAACATATCAGGAGCCATGCTGCTCTCCCGCCATACGATGTGCAACACTGCACTACCTAAACTTATTGCCACATACTGTATGGAAAGTGAACAGCGTGGCTCCTAGAAATGTTAGCATTACTTATAGCTGCGCTGTCCTGGAACAGCTGATCTGCAGAGGTCCAGGCTGTTGTGTCATCACAGATGTAATATTGATGGTCTATCCCAAGGACAGACCATCAATATTACAAAGATGGATAAACCCTTTAAAGATTTGTCCAGGAATTGGAGCGACCCATGTGCTGGGAGGGAGGTGTAAAATAAAAAATAAAAAGCACCTTCACCTGTTCCTGTTGCTCCGTTGTCCGCTGCCAGTGTCCATTCAGTCTCGCGCCGGTGCCTCCATGCTGGGAGTCCTGCACCTCATGGGACCACTGAAACCAATTAGGTCTCATTTCTGGAAATCCTGTATCTAACAGACACAGGCGGGGACAGCGGAGTGCTGGGGACAAAAGCTCAATGAAAAACACTGTGGAAAAAAATATATTGAGATTCACTGCAATTTTTTCCCACAATGTTTTTTTAGCTGCATCTCGCTGTTGTGCCTAATCCTTAAAGAAGACCTTTCACCATCTGGGGCACATGAGGTTTAATACACCGCTAGAAAGCCAAGAGTGCCCTGAATTCAGCGCACTATTGGCTTTCACGTTCTGTGCCGCTACCGTAGATCTTCATCGTCAGAAGTGCGTTATGACAGTCAGTCAGGAACGCCCTTCCTCACGGTAGCATCTATAGCGCTGTACTGTGAGAGGGGTCGTTGCTTACCAGCCAGCGATGACGCTGAGCGCCTATAGCGCTCTCACAGTACAGCACTATAGGCGCTGCTGTGAGGAAGGGCGTCCGGACTGACTGTCAGAAACGCCTTTCTGACAGTGAAGAGCTACGGACTGATAGCTCCTCACCTGGGGCACAGAATGGGAAAGCTGAAAGTACGCTGAAATCATCACACTGTCAGCTCTCTATCAGTGTATTAAACCGCACCTGCCCCAGGTGGTGAGAGCTCCTCTTTACCATCTCAACATACTGCACACCACACTATAAGGATAAGGCCTAACACAGCGTCCCACAGCAAAAAAAACGCTGCGGGAAAACCCCCGGCACCGACACATCTGTTTTTCCTGCATTGCTTTTTGCAGAACTCCACAGAGGTTTCCGTTTCCGTGCTCGTTTTGTACACGACACAGGACTGGGAGCAGAAAGCTTCATCCACTGTATAGTTGCCTGGCAGATTCACTGCAGCTCAGCTCCCACTGACTTCAATAAGTGCCGAGATGCAGAGAAGGTGCCGGCTGATATACAGTGGACAGAGCTTTCTGCTTCAGGCTCCGTATTGTGTACAGGACCGGTGCCAGAAGTGGCTCCATACAGCTGATCGGTCTGAGTGCTGGGTGTCGCCCCCTACAGATCAGGCATTTATAGCCTATTCTGACGATAAACCATAGAAAATTATGCCTGGACAAACCCTTTAATTTTCCCCCAAAATGACCCACACTTTAAAGAGGTTGTCCAGCAGAATTTTTTTTTTTTTGTTTATAATTAGTCCTGGAAGGTGAAAAACAAATTACACATAAAAAACCCCACACTCATCTGTTCCCAGTGCTCCGGTCCTGCAGTTCTGCTGCTAGTTACATGCCGGACTGGACCGCACTGGGAGACACTGAGACAGGCAGACTTCCCCCTGCACACTCCGATCGGCAGTGTGCTTAAAAAAATAGAAAGTGTTTTTAAGGGCTCGTTCACATCTGCGCCTGGGGTCTCTGCCCTGCAGGCATTTTTCACACCCATTCAAATGAATGGGTTTGAAAAGTGTGCGTCCGTAAGCTCCTGTGAGCGTTTTGTGCTCACCGCGGCTAAACGTTTTTTTTTTTTAACCAGACACAGAGTCGGACATGCAGGACTGTGTGTCTGGTTTTAAAAAAAAAAAACTGTTTTGCCGCAGAGAGCATAAAACACTCACCGGCGCTCACGGCTAGACTCGAACCGATAGGTTTCCGTCTTCTACATGCAGAAGATGGAAACCTCAGAATGGAGACCAGACGCTGGTGTGAACCTAGTGTTAACTGTGTTTTGCTCAGTAGGGCCTAATCCTTAGTGGCCCCTGCACACAGTATTATCCCCCATAGTGGCCCCTGCACACAGTATTATCCCCCATAGTGGCCCCTGCACACAGTATTATGCCCCATAGTGGCCTCTGTACACAGTATTATGCCCCATAGTGGCCCCTGCACACAGTATTATGCCCCATAGTGGCCTCTGTACACAGTATTATGCCCCATAGTGGCCCCTGCACACAGTATTATGCCCCATAGTGGCCCCTGTAAACAGTATTATGTCCCTCAGTGGCCTCTGTACACAGTATTATGCCCCATAGTGGCCCCTGCACACAGTATTATGCCCCATAGTGGCCCCTGCACACAGTATTATGCCCCATAGTGGCCCCTGCACACAGTATTATACCCCATAGTGTCCCCTGCATACAGTATTATGTCCCATAGTGGCCCCTGCACACAGTATTATACCCCATAGTGTCCCCTGCACACAGTATTATGTCCCATAGTGTCCCCTGCACACAGTATTATACCCCATAGTGGCCCCTGCACACAGTATTATACCCCATAGTGGCCCCTGCACACAGTATTATGCCCCATAGTGACCCTTGCACACAGTATTATGTCCCATAGTGTCCCCTGCACACAGTATCATACCCCACAGTGGCCCCTGCACACAGTATTATACCCCATAGTGGCCCCTGCACACAGTATTATACCCCATAGTGGCCCCTGCACACAGTATTATGTCCCTTAGTGGCCCCTGCACACAGTATTATACCCCATAGTGGCCCCTGCACACAGTATTATGCCCCATAGTGACCCTTGCACACAGTATTATGTCCCATAGTGGCCCCTGCACACAGTATTATCCCCTATAGTGGCCCCTGCACACAGTATTATCCCCAATAGTGTCCCCTGCACACAGTATTATGCCCCATAGTGTCCCCTGCACACAGTATTATACCCCATAGTGGCCCCTGCACACAGTATTATACCCCATAGTGACCCCTGCACACAGTATTATGTCCCATAGTGACCCTTGCACACAGTATTATACCCCACAGTGGCCCCTGCACACAGTATTATACCCCATAGTGGCCCCTGCATACAGTATTATGTCCCTTAGTGGCCCCTGCACAGTATTATACCCCACAGTGGCCCCTGCACACAGTAGTATACCCCATAGTGGCCCCTGCACACAGTATTATGCCCCATAGTGACCCTTGCACACTGTATTATGTCCCATAGTGGCCCATGCACACAGTATTATGTCCCATAGTGACCCCTGCACATAGTATTATACCCCACAGTGGCCCCTGCACACAGTATTATACCCCATAGTGACCCCTGCACACAGTATTATGCCCCATAGTGACCCCTGCACACAGTAGTATTCCCCATAGTGGCCCCTGCACACAGTAGTATTCCCCATAGTGGCCCCTGCACACAGTATTATACCCCAGAGTGGCCCCTGCACACAATATTATGTGCCATAGTGACCCCTGCATACTGTATTATTCCCCAAGGTGGACTTCCCGAAAAGGGAAGATGTGAACCAGGCCTAATACATATAATATACATTTACACACATACATTCATATACATACACACACACCTATCTACAAATATACAGGACTCACACAGTATATCAGACACTTTACACAAATATACACACATTAAATATACATATTTTACCCAAAAAATGTACTTACATTTGGCTGTGTCCTGTCTGTCCTGTCTGGCTGTGGTGAAAGCTCTGTTTACAGCAGCCGGCAGACTTCCCCCTGCACACTCCGATCTGTGTGGGGGAGGGGCAGCACAGCTCCTGCTAGTGACGGCAGTGTGCAGTGCAGGGAGCAGAGACACACTCCCAGCGATTGGTACAGGGGCCCATTTTGGCACGGTCAGGATCCCGATCGGGCCCCTGAAGATCCCGATCGGGCCCCTGACAAGTGCATTTAGATAAAATTAATAGTCAGGCTCGGGGGCCCACCGGGGAATCCCCCGGTGCTCCGGCGGGCCAGTCCGACCCTGACTAAATGGAAGAATTGCATCATTTTGGCTACATTATACCAATTCTGTTCTACAGTAAGCGTGCATGTTGCCAAGATGGCCTTGCTTTATGTAGTTTGTAACTTAACCTTTCGGCTTCAAATCTTGTTCCTGACAAGACATTTTCTAAGCTGTGCTATAGGACTTAATGAACCTTAGCATTAGCTCATTAAATAATTCTCAGCTACTGAAGTTTAATTTAGTCCGACCTGATTTATATACTCCAGCCCACAACTATCACTTTGGGATATGTTGCCACATTGACTGTGATAAATGAATGGTATATATCTCGTGTTGTGCATTTGATTTCTGTTTATTTTTCATTGATAATAATTTCAGTGTGACTTTATATGCTTTATGCTATATCTCAGGGATTTTAAGACATGATAAAGCTTGAAAGCAGTATTCTGTTTCTTTGACACTGCATTAAAGGGTTTCCCAGGATTTTTCCAATGGCCTATTCATCAGTATCTGATCAGTGGGGGCTGTTTTCACATACTGTATTTTGGCGCTAATTTTGAGGCAGATTCTATCTCAAAATCATTGCCAAGTTCAGTCCTCAATCTGCCTCCCATTGAAAGCAAGATTGAATGACACAGAAAAATAAGCATTCAGATTCAACCACAGAACCTGCGGCATGAGACTCTCTTCTGTTAGGTGTATTAAGCCGAAGTGGAAAGCTGTGGGGACAGAATATAAAGAGGAATGAAAGCAGAAAGTCACCTCAAATTCCTCAAATGTTCTGCTGTGTGAACATACCCTTACTATACAGTGTATGGAGCAGAAAGCAGTAGGCTCCATACATGGAAGTGTGGCCAATCACACTTTTACAGCTCGGCAAACATTCACTTTGATGGGTGGTGAGCCACAGTAATATCACAAGGCCACTATACAATGTACAGAACCCTATGCTTTTGGCTCAGTACACTGTATAATACCATAGCAAACATCTGACTGGTGCAGGAGCCAGGTGTCTGCCGCCTACCTATCAGATATTAATAGTCCATAAAAAAAAAGTCTAGAAATAAATTTAAATGTAAGCAATTTTGAAAACTTATACAGTATTTCAGAATGGCAATATAGTGACCCATTGAGCATTGTACTGTCCAAAAGCATACAAATATATATATATATATATATATATATATATATATATATATATATATCAGATACCCTTTGTAGCCATTATATGAACTTTCATGAGCTTAGTTTGTGGAGGGGATCAGTTGGATACAAGTTATTGGAAACTGTCCACAAAAATAAGGAAATTCTAATAAATTCACAATATTTCTAATAGCATGCAGTGTATTTATGAAATGGAATCCATCAGTAAGATATACTGTAGGTGATGGTAGCCAGTACACAGTGTTGGTGCATGGAGGAAGTAACCATTGTTCTAATTGCACCAAAGAGCTATATTTTCCACCCCCAGTCTCTCCCTCTTTACTTGCTGTAATATACATGTATACATGTCTGGCCCTGTCAGTCATAGCAAAGAGGTAGCTCTTCAGTGCAATGAGAGCAATGGTGATGCCCTCATTGCACCAAACAGCTCAACAGCATATCAGAATAGGAGCTAATATCTCAGCAATAGGGGCACTGATTGAGAAGCAGATTATAACAATTTATTCTTGTGAATCCCAGCTATCTGACTGTGCTTACGGTTCAGTGGGGACCATTCTAGTGACAGACTACCCATTCTCATTTGTCAGCACATTATTGGTTCCTTTTTCCTTATAGTATATCTGACTGATGGATTCCATTTCCCCAGTAGCTCACCAATTTGTCAGTGAGATGAATGCTATCTCATTTCAAGAGACCTTGACGACAATATAAATGGTTGCTGTACATATTCAGAGGGTTTGATTCATGTAGGCAATTTAGAAATAGTCTTGAAAGTGATCAGGTTTTTATTCTGCATTTCTTGCTTTTATGTAAGAATGAATGTATAAAGGGGTCTGTAGATGTAATGCTCCTGAGAAACATACTCCTGGTTCTGGTCGAATTAAGACATCCATAGTCAGAAACCCCTGTCGCATAAGCTATGTTGTTTTGTGGGCTTTCTAAGCAGAGCGTTAAGGAGTGAATTCAGGGTAAACTTTGTATTTTTCATGAATGTAATTTCACAGCTGGTAAACCATTGCTGAATATATCTTCCAAGGATATCTAGTGTGTGGTTGCCAAGGGATATAAATGGCTGCACATTCTGCAACAAGAGGCAGCTTCTCAAGGACAATCTTTCTATGCATATACTTCTTCCTTATGCTTTAGGTGAAGTGACATGGACAAGATATGACATGTGACGCTTATTTTGTGTTCTTGTTAGCAGTTCTCATTTAGTGATGGTTGTGATGATGTGATGGAGTGCACTGTTAACACAAAGTGACAGCTTTGCTGTAGTACAGCACTAACTACATGTACTTTCTTTGTAGCTGGGATGACAGCAGTTCTGCTAGCAGTGGCCTTAGTGACACACTTGATAACCTCAGCACTGATGACCTGAATACATCCTCTATTGGTTCCTGTTCCAATGCAGTATCTCCTAGGAAAACCAATCATACAGCAGTAAGTCTTGACCTGCAATTGATGACTGCATTATACTTGGTCATACCCTATGTGTTATTTCAGTCAAGGTTTACAATTACTATGCATTTCATTGTAAGGGTCACTGCACACCACAATGAAAGCAATGCTACATGAAGCATGAAGGTACATGTTCCTTTTACATTTTATCACATATTTTGGAAAGCAAAATTAAGTAGGATATTAGATGGAATATAGATGTATTTATATATGGATGTGATTTACATTAGTATATAAGACAAAAGGATATTTTTTCTAAAAGGCATCCTCCACATTAGTGCCTATATAGCGTATAGTAGTATACATTCCAACCCCCAACCCCCCCTTTCCTCCATGCATACTCTCTGCATGGTTGTACAGGTTCTGTATAACAAGAAAACATGATATATGTACTGCAAATACAATGGCTTGAAATAGTATTCATACCCCTTGATCTTTTACATATTTTGTCACCTTATAACCACAGACTTAAATGTATTTTATTAAAATTTTAAGTGATAGACCAACACAAAGTAGCACATAATGATGAAGTGGGGTGAAAATTATTCAAGGTTTTCCAAATTTTGATCAAATAAGAATGTGAAAAGTGTGACGTGCAAAAGTATTCCGCCCCTTGTACTCTGATACAACTTAATAAAATCCAGTGCACACAATTGCCTTCAGAAGTCACTTGATTATTTAATAAAGTCCTGTTGTGTGTAATTTAGTGTCAGTATAAATACACCTGTTCTGTGAAGACTTCAGTGATTTGTTAGAGAACAATAGTGAACAAATAGCATCATGAAGACCAAGGAACCCACCAGACAGGCTAGAGATAAAGTTGTGGAGACATTTAAAGCAGCAACTGTGGCAAGACATGAAAAATTCTGTTCACAGACACTCTACATTCGATCTGGTTGAACTTGAGCTATTTTGCAAAACAGAATGGGCAAAAATGTCATTCTCTTCAAATCCCAGTCTCAGCAAACCTGGTATAGACATAAACCGAAAGACTTGCAGCTGTAATTGCAGTGAAAGGTTGCTCTACAAAGTATTGTTATAGGGGGCTGCATACTATTGAACGTCACACTTTTCAGATTTTTATTTGATTAAAATTTTGAAAACCATGTATCATTTTTATTTCACTTCCCAACTAGCTGCTACTTTGTGTTGGTCTATCACTTAAACTCTCAATAAAACACATTTAAGTTTGTGGACGTAAGGTGACAAAATGTGTAAAAGTTCAAGGGGTATGAATAGTTTTGCAAGGCACAGTAAGAAGAATTGTGAGCCATTATGTAACACAGGCTCCGGTATAAATAATCACATGTGTATAAGACACTGCACCTCAAATTCAGTTCAATAGCTTAACTACAATATAATCTAATATAGCCAGAAAAAAGAGAAAAACCGCTCTACCCTAAAATTAAACCAGGAACAGCACTATATAATGGGGGATGCACGGAAGTCCCAGACTGATAGGACATAGAGTATATGCAAAAAGTTTTTTTAAAAAAAAAACATCCAGCACACCCAAATCTTAAAAAAAAAAAGATAAAATGTAACTTTTACTTCATATAAAGATAAAAATCTTACAGCATGGATCCAGTAGATAAGATAAGAAAGCCTACGCGTTTGAAGACCTACATTCTGGTCTCTTAGTCATAGCTATGACTAAGAGACCAGAATGTAGGTCTTGAAACGCGTAGGCTTTCTTATCTTATTTACTGGATTCATGCTGTAATATTTTTATCTTTATATGTAGTAAAAGTTACATTTTATCTTTTTTTTAGAAGATTTGGGTGTGCTGGATGTTTTTTTAAAAAAACTTTTTGCATATAATCTAATATAGTATGAAACAGACTGGTGTGTAATCTGGTTTATTGTTAGTGTTAATTATTTTTTTCGGGCTAATTCAGTGCTTTGGCCCCTTCACTGTTTTTCATGTATAACAATGATGACAGTTCCCTGGCTGTGCAGGGTTCAGCAGTTGACACTTTTTTGACTTGACAGGACCTGTGCTGTATCTTCCCTGCATAGCGGGTGTCTAGATATATCTGTGGAGGTCTTACGCTAGGTTGACACCTGTGCTTGGGTTTCTGTTCTTTGGGTCCACTTGGGGACCCGAGAAATGTAAACCTTATCCGCTTAAAAAGCGCTTAGTCGCAGAAACCCTTGGACCCCATAGACTATAATAGACTATAATGGGGTCCAAGGGTTTATGAGACTGAAATACCTTTTTAATTAATGTTTTTATTTTAATATTGTACTGTAGATTTAATGTGTAGTATGAGTTTTTACAAAAACAATGTTAGGGTGCGTTCACACGGAGTAACGCCGGGCTTGTAAAAATCCTCATTCACAGTCGTACACGCGAGCGCTGCGGAAGGCTCTCAAACACTTCCCATTCACTTCAATGGGAGCGCTCGTAACGCTGGCTTTACGAGTGCTCCCATTGAAGTGAATGGGAAGTGTTCAGGAGCCTTCTGCAGCACTCGCGTGTACGGCTGTGAATGAGGATTTTTACAAGCCCGGCGTTATTCCGTGTGAAGGCAGCCTAAGTTTAGTATTTTTTCCTTTTTTTGCATCCCTTTCCTGAGTGTAATATGTGGTATATATTCTAGTATAAAACATACTGTACTGTACTGTACTGTCACAAATTTTACTCTTTTCCTGGAAACAGTGCCATCTGCTGGCCATATAGATTCCCATTATCTTCGAGTAAAAGTCTAATGACTATCTAGCCACTGTACACACAACATAAATTTAAGATTGATATTTTAGAGAGTACCATAGTGTTGTCTTTAGCAATATGTTACTTAAGAACAATATGCAATCCCTATAGATATGCTTATTAGACATTTCTATACTGCAGCTAAAGACAGAATCGGAAAAGAATTGGTGCAATGATGACCTGAAGAAACAAGATGATGAATATGACTTCAGTATAGAGAGTGGTAAATGGAAAGGGCTTTCATCTGGGCTGTCTGAGGACTCTGATAAAGGAGGCCAGAAATCTCTGTCCATCTCTCAGACTGGATCATGGAGAAGAGGAATGACTGCCCAAATAGGAACTACATCATCCAGGCACAAATCTGGGAGCGGCTCACTGAAAGGGCCAGGTATAGACCATTGAAAAACTAGTCTTATGTCCTACAGTTTTTTTAATGCGTGCATTAGACGTTTTTTTTATACCAGTGTCTTACTATATGTTTCTGTCTATCGTTATACTTTAATATACTTTACTTTTTCATGATTTTTTTTCAGGAAAAACAGATGATGTAAAAGCTTCTGAAAAAGTTAAAGCACCTCTTAAAGGTGGCCCATTGCAGCGCTCTCCCTCAGATGCAGGAAAGAGCAGTGGGGATGAAGGTAAAAAGCCACCTTCTGGAATTGCACGACCAACAGCCACTGGGTCATTTGGCTTTAAGAAGGCTGGAGTTAGTTCACCCACCATAACAGGGAGTGGAGCTACTATTACTAGCGGATCAGCTACACTAGGGAAAATGCCCAAGTCATCAGGAATTGGAGGAAAAGGTGCTGGTAGGAAGACAAGTCTTGATGGCTCACAAAATCAAGATGATGGAGTGTTACTGGCCAATTCCAAAGCCACCCTGCAGTATCGCAGCTTACCTCGACCTTCGAAGTCCAGCACAAGTAGTATTCCAGGAAGAGGAGGACACAGGTCAAGTACAAGTAGCATTGACTCCAATGTCAGCAGTAAATCAGCCGGAGCAGCAGGCACAAAACTAAGAGAACCATCAAAAATCTCAGAGCGCTCCAGTCCTGTCAATATCAATCAAACAGACAAGGACAAGGAAAAGGTGTCAGACTCGGAAAGTGTCTCTTTATCAAGTTCTCCTAAATCAAGTCCTACATCAGCCAGTGCCTGCGGTACTCAAGGTCTAAGGCAACCCGGATCAAAATATCCTGATATTGCGTCTCCAACTTTTCGAAGGTAAGACCTGTTTATTTTTAATATGCGTTTTCTGCAAGATCTATGTATCTCATCATGGTTTTACATAGGACTGCAGTAAAGCTATGACATTGAGCCTCATGTATGAATTTCATGAGTGAGAACTTATGGCAGACAAATGTTTATGGCTTTTCCTCTTAGATATCATGCACAGCCCTGCTCATTGTATCCAGTTCAAGACTAGGCCATTTCCCCTAGTTAATGGCCTGGCATAGATCCATCTTCTTTAGTACAAGAGCGTTTATAAAGCAAGTGTTTTCTTGTTCAGATATTGAAATAATAGTTGTTATGGTTGGTGTTGTAGGTGTAGTTTGTGCTACCGGTAGTTTTCTGTTTAATAATTCTTCTACTTAATAATTATTTTTGTATTTTTTTTTAGTGTGTGGATATATATATATATATATATATATATATATATATATATGTGTGTGGTTTTTCTTTTATTGCTGATTGCAACTATAACCATATTCCCTCCAGTAAAGATCTCCTACAGACTTTCCTCTATTTCAAGTTGCAATAAAGTTCTGAGCAGGTCTACAACATGTCTATTAATAATGTGTGGGTTCATGTTTTTTTTTAATTTTTAATGTAGATTGTGAGTCCCACATAGGGCTCACAATGTAAATTTTTCCCTATCAGTATGTCTTTGAGGTATGGGATGGAAATCCACGCAAACATGGGGAGAACATACAAACTCCTTGCAGATGGTTTTTTTGCCCTTGGCAGGATTCGAACCAAGGACTCCAGCCCTGCAAGGCTGCAGTGCTAACCACTGAGCCACCGTGTGGCCTCTAGGGTTCATGTTCTTGACCATATGTTAAATGGATCTGTGTGGGACCTGTTTTTCTTGTAGGCACATTCACATCAATGGGCTAATAGGTTTTGTGAAAACGGATCTGAAAGTCTGATCTGATAGTAGCACTTTCAATATTTTTTCTTGCATCCTAGACAACACACAGCCAAAAAATGTGTTTGTGTGAATAAAGGACATCTACAATAAAGCTGAAGGCGTCATGCACATTACCGAGCATGCCAGTAGGCAATCCATGTGCCATAGTATTGTGACTCTACCTACCACAGTATTATAGGCATTCTCCCTTACAGAAATGTCCAATAAATGCTCAAAATAAATGATTTTATTACTGTTGAATAAATTAATAGGAAACATTATCGCATTTTCAGGTAAAAGGCTGAATCTTATTATGAAATGATAATTCATATCCTTCCGAGGATTCTTAGATAAAAGTCTTTAATAAAAGAACAGGAACGGTACATTTCTGATTAGATGCAGAAGTTATTACGTGTAATATCTTTAATCAGCGGTGCAAACCTCATCTCTTAAAAATGTCACTGTCGTCCATATTTTTAATGAAAGCTTATATTGTCCACATAGTGTAATACAGAGAATGTGAATTTCGATGTTGAAATACGTTTATAGAGCTCACTGTCAAAATTTATTTGGCGTGTATAACTATGTCCCTCTAGTGGACAAAATAGAAATTACAGTATCAATACTCGTATGCGAAGACTTTGTATATGGATTATGATAAATTGTTCTACTCTTTTAATAGTAACATCTTTATTTAATGCTATTAGATGTGGATCTCTTATTTTACGACTCCAGGTTTGCTATTTCTAAGCTGCCATGTGACAAGGACATGTAGTCACTGTACAGCACTGTGTTTCTTATGATGTTCAGATAGTGGTGGAGGTAATGTACAGCATATAAGTAAATCTATAGTGGACTTTGCATAACCATACACAAAGTAGTTTCTGCTAATCCTGGAGACGGATGGATTTCAAAGACCCCTCTGATGTATAAAAAGACACCAGTGTTATTAATAGCACATAGTGAAAGAGGACGGGGCTGTTATAGATTTCACATTGAGGCCATGTAGCCTCAGATTATACAAGGCAAATCCTACTGTACGAAAGCAATAGATTTTGTACCATTTTCTTCCAAGCACAGTCATCTCCACTATATCGGTCCATGTGCTCTATATATAATTTGTCTGCTCTAGTACATTAAAAGATGATGTCATGATACATTTATACCATTTTCTATTATTTTTCAGATTATTTGGCACAAAAGCAGGAAATAAACCTTCTTCCCCTGTCAGTGGTGATGCTGCGAAGTCTGCATCAGTCATGTCCAGTCCCAGCAGTACATCCTTGGCTAGACAAGGCAGTTTGGATTCTCCATCCTCTGGTACAGGTAGCATGGGAAGCGTTGGAGGACAGAGTGGAAGCAGCAGCCCCTTGTTCAGCAAGCCCAATGAATTAACCCCTGATGTAATAAGCTTAGGACATTCTTTGGCCTCTAGCCCAGCATCAGTTCATTCATTTACATCAGGTGGCCAAGTGTGGACAACAAATTTGAGCAGTTCATCTGCTGGTAGTAAAGATACTCCTAGCTACCAATCTATGACAAGCCTTCATACCAGCTCCGAGTCCATAGATTTACCTCTCAGTCATCATGGATCACTATCTGGATTGACAACATGTACCCAAGAACTACAAAGTATGCTCATGCGGACTGGAAGTGTGAGATCAACCCTCTCAGAAAGGTGAGGACATTTACCAATAAGAAGTGGTATCATTATTGTTATGTATTTATTTATTTCCTGTTGCTTATAAAGTGGCAACATGTACTGCAGCACTTCTCAGTGATGATTACCATTGACTTCAGCCATTGTCCCCAGTGGGGGTAACAATCTAAAGTTCACATCTCCAGCATGCACTAGAGCAGTGGCGTAACTAGGAATGGCGGGGCCCCGTGGCGAACTTTTGACATGGGGCCCCCCCGACACCGAAGATCTCGACCGAGTCCCTCCTACGCATTCCTGCGCGCTCTATCATGTTCCATAGTGGCCCCTGCACACAGTATTATACCCAATAGTGGCCCCTGCACACAGTATTATACCCAATAGTGGCCCCTACAGGACTAAATACTGTCACGTCACCCGCTGACCGCTATACCAGGACAAATTGTGGATAAAAAATCTGGTCATGTGCATTACAATTTAGTAACTCCATGTGCCTCATATTAATAGCAGTTAACCCCATCATCTCCCTCACATTAACCCCTGTAAGCCTCACCATAAGAGTTACTGATATGTGAGAGACATGGAGGTAATAATAAAGTATCTTCATTATTATTACCCCCATATGTCTCACATATCAGTAACTCTTATGGTGAGGCACACAGGGGTTAATGTGAGGGAGATGATGGGGTTAACTGCTATTAATATGAGGCACATGGAGTTACTAAAACACAAGTAATCACCCCATATGCCTGACATTAATAAGTAACCCCAGTACATACCTGTGTAGCTTTAGTTTCACTTTCCTTATTCCTTTCTTCCTTCAGTGCAGGACGGCAGAAGCTCGGCAGGGATAAGCCCCGCCTCCTCCTCTCATTGGTGGGCAGAGGACAGCAGAGAAAGGGAGGGGGGAGAGAGGGAGCGTCCTGAAGTGCTGACAGGAGCCAGAGCTGCAGCTCCTGTGTCTCAGCCGTTGCTGCAGCTTCGGGGCCCCCTGTTGGTGGAAAGTATTCCACCAACAGGGGGCCCCGATCATTATACTCGGGGGTCCGAAAAGACCTCCAAGAATAATGATAGCAGCGGTAGCAGCTGTCACCGGGCCCCTAATGTCCCGGGCCCTGTGGCAGCTGCTACCGCTGCTATGGTGGTAGTTACGCCACTGCACTAGAGCCAGTTTATAGAAAATGTTTAGGTTTTTAATTTATAATGTTTGAGAAGGAACCCATACAAACACAAAGGGAGAACATAGAAAGTCCATGCAGGTGTTCCTCTAAGGCCTGCTTCACATCTGCGTTCGGTATTCTGTTCAGGGAGTCCGCTTTGGGACCCCCTGAATGGAATACTGGACCCATTAAAAAAACGATTAGCCTTAGAAACCATATAAACCCCATGGACTATAATGGGGTCCGTGTGTTTTCTGTGCGGGGTCCGTATGATTCATGCGGAGAGGAAAGCACTTCTTGCAGCACTTTTCTCTCTGCATGATTTGTGTGGACACCGCACAGAAAACACAGACCCCATTATAGTCTATAGCAGGAGTCCTCAAACTTTTCAAACAGGGGGTCAGTTCACTCTCCCTCAGACTATTGGAGGGCCGAAATATAGTAAATGTATGATTATATGTTCCACAGTAGCTCCCCCCACAGTATTATATGCACCACAGCAGGTCCACCCACAGTATTATATGCTCCACAGTACTCCCCCACACACAGTATTATCTGCTCCTTAGTACGCCCCTCCATGCTGTATTATATGCTCCTAAGTACACCCCCCCACACACATACACAGTATTATATGCTTCTCAGTATGCCCCTCCACTGTATTATATGCTCCTCAGTACGCCCCTTCCCACAGTATTATATGCTCTTCAGTACGCACCTACACATACCTACATAGATGCACACACACACACACACACACACACACACACACACACACAGTTAAACTTACACACTGATACTTACCCGTGAAGAGCTGCTGCGCGTCCTCCTCCTTCAGACTGCAGGCGCGATAATTCAATGTCATTGCGCCTGCGTCAGGGCAGAGGTCACACTGTGCAGTCAGTGTAGTTCACGTGCACTGCGGCCTACACTGACAGCTTTCAGTTGTATGTGCATTTGCCGTTAGTGAGCGATCCAGGTGACGGCGCACAGGCCGGACAAATGTCCACAGTGGGCTGCAGTTTGTCCCATAATCTATAGTCTATGGGGTCTGTATGGTCTCTATGGTTTCTTTGCTACCTCAAGCATACTCCCCCAAACACAGATGTGAACTGGGCTCAAGTTGGGTTTGAACCCAGGATCCTAGTGCTTTAACAGTGCAAACCACTCAGCCTCTTTGCTGCACATATACAAATAATATGCAAGGATTTTAGTATGGGGGCACTCGTCCACATTAGGGAGAGTGTTCGCCTACATAGGCAGTACGGAGACTTACAAGTCATTCCTGCTCCGCTAGGGATTATGGGTAAAGAATATGCAAATCTAATCTCCTGGATGGAATTAGGAGAACAGAGTGCACTCTGTACACCACCCTATAGAGGGCAGCATCCTTAACATCATGAACGACTCAATTATAAAGTCTTTTAATCATAATGTGGATTTAATTGCTAAATCAGTATTTCTGTCCCAAAAGGAACAGATTCCCAACTATGGACAGCGCTGTTTCAGCCTATTGGGCCATCCTCAGCATAGTGTAGGGATACTGATTTAGCAGAGTGAGAGACTATAGACCAGGGTATGGGGGCACTCGTCCACATTAGGGAGAGTGTTCGCCTACATAGGCAGTACGGAGACTTACAAGTCATTCCTGCTCCGCTAGGGATTATGGGTAAAAAATATGCAAATGCCTCTATAGGGTGGTGTACAGAGTGCACTCTGTTCTCCTAATTCCATCCAGGAGATTAGATTTGCATATTTTTTGCAAGGATTTTAGTCAGACAAATCACACTGAAATCTATTAATTTGTAAATATAGATGCCATCTCTGTCCAGCAATATTTTTTATAAGAACTGGTCAGTAGATTGATGCCATAACCATGGGTAGCTACCACATTATGAACAACTAGATTTTACTTTGTTTTTCCTGAAATTATTCTGCATTTCATAGTTGTGAAATGAGCCAGGCCTGGAGAGAAGTGGTAACTATTAGAGATGAGCGAACACTAAAATGTTCGAGGTTCGAAATTCGATTCGAACAGCCGCTCACTGTTCGAGTGTTCGAACGGGTTTCGAACCCCATTATAGTCTATGGGGAACATATACTTGTTAAGGGGGAAACCCAAATCCGTGTCTGGAGGGTCACCAAGTCCACTATGACACCCCAGGAAATGATACCAACACCCTGGAATGACACTGGGACAGCAGGGGAAGCATGTCTGCGGGCATAAAAGTCACTTTATTTCATGGAAATCCCTGTCAGCTTGCGATTTTCGCAAGCTAACTTTTCCCCATAGGAATGCATTGGCCAGCGCTGATTGGCCAGAGTACGGAATTCGACCAATCAGCGCTGGCTCTGCTGAAGGAGGCGGAGTCTAAGATCGCTCCACACCAGTCTCCATTCAGGTCCGACCTTAGACTCCGCCTCCTCCGGCAGAGCCAGCGCTGATTGGCCGAAGGCTGGCCAATGCATTCCTATGGGAATGCAGAGACTTAGCAGTGCTGAGCCAGTTCTGCTCAACTACACCGTGTACCGGTCAGCCCATCTGAGTGTGCACACTCGGCTCTGCTATATCAGATGGGCTGACCGGCACACGGTGTAGTTGAGCAGAACTGGCTCAGCACTGCTAAGATGGGCTGACCGGCACACGGTGTAGTTGAGCAGAACTGGCTCAGCACTGCGACATCTGATGTAGCAGAGCCGAGTGTGACGGTCAGCCCATCTGATATAGCAGAGCCGAGTGTGCACACTCGACTCTGCTACATCAGATGTAGCAGAACCGAGTGTGCCGGTCAGCCCATCTGATATAGCAGAGCCGAGTGTGCACACTCGGCTCTGCTACATCAGATGTAGCAGAGCCGAGTGTGCACACTCGGCTCTGCTATATCAGATGGGCTGACCGGCACATCAGATGTAGCAGAGCCGAATGTGCACACTCGGCTCTGCTACATCAGATGTAGCAGAACCGAGTGTGCACACTCGGCTCTGCTACATCAGATGTGCACACTCGGCTCTGCTATATCATATGGGCTGACCGGCACATCAGATGTAGCAGAGCCGAGTGTGCACACTCGGCTCTGCTGCATCTGATGTAGCAGAGCCGAGTGTGGATATAGGAATCCATAGGAATGCATTGGCCAGCGCTGATTGGCCAGAGTACGGAATTCGACCAATCAGCGCTGGCTCTGCTGGAGGAGGCGGGGTCTAAGATCACTCCACACCAGTTTCCATTCAGGTCCGACCTTAGACTCCGCCTCCACCGGCAGAACCAGCGCTGATTGGCCGAAGGCAGGCCAAGGCAGAGCCGAGTGTGCACACTTGGCTCTGCTACATCAGATGTGCACACTCGGCTCTGCTATATCAGATGGGCTGACCGGCACATCAGATGTAGGACAGCCGAGTGTGCACACTCGACTCTGCTACATCTGATGTAGCAGAGCCGAGTGTGGATATAGGAATGCATTGGCCAGCGCTGATTGGCCAGAGTACGGAATTCGACCAATCAGTCTAAGATCGCTCCACACCAGTCTCCATTCAGGTCCGACCTTAGACTCCGCCTCCACCGGCAGAGCCAGCGCTGATTGGTCGAATTCCGTACTCTGGCCAATCAGCGCTGGCTCTGCTGGAGGAGGCGGATTCTAAGATCGCTCCACACCAGTCTCCATTCAGGTCCGACCTTAGACTCCGCCTCCTCCGGCAGAGCCAGCGCTGATTGGTCGAAGGCTGGCCAAGGCAGAGCCATCTGATGTAGCAGAGCCGAGTGTGCACACTCGGCTCTGCTATATCAGATGGGCTGACCGGCACACGGTGTAGTTGAGCAGAACTGGCTCAGCACTGCTAAGTCTCTGCATTCCCATAGGAATGCATTGGCCAGCCTTCAGCCAATCAGCGCTGGCTCTGCCGGAGGAGGCGGAGTCTAAGGTCGGACCTGAATGGAGACTGGTGTGGAGCGATCTTAGACTCCGCCTCCTCCAGCAGAGCCAGCGCTGATTGGCCAGAGTACGGAATTCGACCAATCAGCGCTGGCTCTGCCGGAGGAGGCGGAGTCTAAGGTTGGACCTGAATGGAGACTGGTGTGGAGCGATCTTAGACTCTGCCTCCTCCAGCAGAGCCAGCGCTGATTGGTCGAATTCCGTACTCTGGCCAATCAGCGCTGTCCAATGCATTCCTATGGGAAAAAGTTTATGTCACAAAAAATCACAATTACACACCTGATAGAGCCCCAAAAAGTAATTTTTAATAACATTCCTACCTAAATAAAGGTTATCCCTAGCTATCCCTGCCTGTACAGCTATCCCTGTCTCTTAGTCACAAAGTTCACATTCTCATATGACCCGGATTTGAAATCCACTATTCGTCTAAAATGGAGGTCACCTGATTTCGGCAGCCAATGACTTTTTCCGATTTTTTTCGATGCCTCCGGTGTCGTAGTTCCTGTCCCACCTCCCCTGCGCTGTTATTGGTGCAAAAAAAGCGCCAGGGAAGGTGGGAGGGGAATCAAATTTTTTTGGATTTTGCCACGTGATGTTCGATTCGAATCGAACGCATCGAACAGCCTGATATCCGATCGAACATGTGTTCGATAGAACACTGTTCGCTCATCTCTAGTAACTATGTGCTTACTTCTGGCTTCCCTCCATGCGACTTGAGACATCAGTTTCTCCCTGTATGCAGAATCCTTATAAATTCAAGATCTATAGAAATATGAAGGTACACAAAATATATACGAAGGTTACATAAAGGGGTATAGCAGATTTTTGATATTGGTAACCGAACCTTACCTTTTTCAGAAGATTTTATAGGAGGTGTTAATATTCATTTGACATGGACTCTTGTCCTCTAACATCATTTTACCATTGCATTGCTCTCTACACTGTGGCCTTAGCATAAACATAAGACTTCAGTGCAGGAAACTATGGAGAGAAGTGAGAATATACTAACCTGTAGTAGACATCTGCAGGTTTTCTACCAGTTTATAATGTGAATACTAATTTTTAGTAACAATAATTCCTTTTTTTGTTTTGCCGCTAATGCTTTTGTCTTATTTGTAGGGGTTATCTTTATCTTAACAGTTTGCAACTTGACCGAAACACCCTGCCCAAAAAGGGACTGAGGTACAAACACTCCTTAAGCATGACTGCTGCCTTGGTACACTTTGGGCGTCTTTTGCTTTCTGTCAGTCTATTTGGTTCCTCACTCTGTTTGGTGCTGATCAATCTCTGTTTCATCAGAAATATACTGCCTATTTCTTCAATAACATGTATAAGTTCACAGAACCATGGTTGAGAAATAACAGCTGACAACAAAACTTAGGAAAAGAATGATGTGTAATTTTATTAGGCCATAAGCGTCTTGGCTATAGGAATCATTGGGCTTACATCTGCCAGCAGCCAGGGCTCTGCCATGTATCCTCCAGCAGAGATTATGTGTCACAGGACAAGTTCAAGAATCTCTAACCTCAAAATCACACATTAAAGTGTATTACAGTGGGTTACAATGTGAACAGATAGTACACTTATAACTAAGAATATGGTGAAATTTCAGATGCTGCCATGTTATAGCTAGACTGTCTTGTTTCTCCTGATAACTGCTAACATTTCTTGACTTCTTTGACTCCTTGTTGGCTGCCTTTATTTCGTTCTTATTGATCTATGTCTCTTTATCTCAAGTCCTTTGTTTTACAGCTTTATGTACTGCTCTAAATGTTGTCTGTATAATATAAAAATATGTTGCTCATAAGTGCCTATGTTACACTGGGGAAAAAGCTACAATGTCCCTATTATGACAGGCTACAGTAAAGAGAAGCTAAACATGTCCATCTCTACTGCTTACTGTAGCATATCATTTCTGGCTGTTTTCTGGCCAGGTTTAATGGTGTGCAGCTAGTCAGTGAAGCGCTGGCCTCCAGCATATAATTATTACTTAGTGGCTAGCGGATACATCAACATTCAGCTGCTACTTTTTGAATGCGTCAAAACAGCTGTTAATGGTTCCCAGGCCAGAGATGTTCTGCGGCGAAGCGCACATCCCATTATCAAATACAGCCAATTTACAACCTAGACAAATACTTATGCTGCCTAGTTAGGTTTTATTATGTATAGAATATCTTTTCCTTTATATTCTAGAGCAATTTACTTATGAAAAACACAAATGCCCAAAACATTACTTGGCCAACATAATCCCATATCCCATAGGAACCCATCCGTCAGGTTTGAAGACTCAGACCCAGTTATTTTTTTTAGACAAAGCAAAGTAACCCCAATCTTTGGCACTTATAGCCAGTTTTCTCTTTCCTAAGTAAAACAGGACCTTCATGACTCCAAAAATTAGAGGGAGAAAAACCCAGGATAAAATCATTATTTTGTTTCTTTCATTTGTATCAGTTTGCTATTAGTGTTAACATATATTTTCTCTCCTCTTTCATTACAGTTACCTTGTTTACCATGTAATATCTATAATACTGGGGTCTGCTTATGTTCTTTAGAAGCCTTTGGGGCCCTTGAGGTTCCAGGGCTCAGGAGAGATTGGTACTTCTGTACCCCCTATAGTTAGGCTCTTGGTTACTCTGTTAATTTCTTCATTTTGTAGTGGTAGGTTAGGTTCAACAGGTTAGCTACTATACAACTAGCGCCATCCCATACTCATAAAACCATTGTCTATTCTCTATAGTAGAGTGCCATTTATGGTCCCTGTCTGACCTGCAGTATTAATTTTTTTATGTAATTTTTTGTGCACTTCTTTACTTACCAATGGAGTCATGACAAAGTGAATTTGTCCCGCTGCCACCCAACAAATTGCAATCATGGCTGAATAGATTAGAAACGCTGACTGCGAATAAGTAATTGTTTTTGTCTTGGTACTTACATTTCTTCCCAGAAAGGATCCACTTAGGTGTCCTGGTTGTACGTTCACATATAGTCAATGACGATCTAGCCAATGTCAGTGACTACGAAGAGAAGAAAGTATATATTTGGAATTAGCATCTTTTCAGCTATTCATCTGTTAGATTTCCCTTTAACACCTTTTTTCTATTATGGTGTAGTACATATTAAAGAGGCTCTATCAGCAAAATCATGCTGATAGAGCCCCACATATGCATGAA
Organism: Leptodactylus fuscus; assembly: GCF_031893055.1. Classification (NCBI taxonomy): domain Eukaryota; kingdom Metazoa; phylum Chordata; class Amphibia; order Anura; family Leptodactylidae; genus Leptodactylus; species Leptodactylus fuscus. The sequence continues at coordinate 140,862,968 of NC_134269.1, read as the reverse complement.
TAGCCTTTAAAAAGGCTATTCAGGCACCGTAAATGTTATAGTAAACTACCCCCCCCCGTTTTAAAATAAAACCCTAAAACAGAATGTCATCTACTTACCCATCGTGCACTGTGGGCGGGCATTCAGGGTCTGCCGTCTTCTTCAGCCACGCCTCCTCTTCCTGCGATGTCCTCGGGTCCCGTCTTACTCGCGAACTGACATTGATAAAAAATGGCATGGGCGCATGCGCAGTAGCATGCTGCTTCTACTACGGCTACTGCGCATGCGCCCATGCCATTTTTTATCAATGTCAGTTCGTGAGTAAGACGGGACCCGAGGACATCGCAGGAAGAGGAGGCGTGGCTGAAGAAGACGGCGGACCCTGAATGCCCGCCCACTGTGCACGATGGGTAGGTAGATCACATTCTGTTTTAGGGTTTTATTTTAAAAGGGGGGGGTAGTTTAATATAACATTTATGGTGCCTGAATAGCCTTTTTAAAGGCTATTCACGCATATGTGGGGCTCTATGAGCATGATTTTGCTGATAGAGCCCCTTTAAAGATTTGGCTGACAAGCAATATAAAATATAATTACTCTTGGAATCCTAGGTATGGTGAAAAGTACTGAGCTTTTTTTAAAGCCTCTAACTTTGAATATACAAGATTACTCTTTAGTTGTTGACCTTCAATATCCTAATTAGAACTGCTAAGATTAGTGATTCTAATATCTCTATGTTCAATACTGGTGTATTTCATAAAGGTGAGACAATCTTTCATAGACAACATGATTTATAAATCCACCATCTAGTCGATAATAAAAGGCAGTTCATCACCAGGAAACTCAATACCAACCCAGCCAGAGAGCATTGTGGGGAACATTTCGTAGAGCAACATCATAGCTGTACATAGTCCAATAGATACATTATATCTCAGGTTTTCAAATCTGAATACAGAGCTCTTAGAGACTCAGGCATGCCTCATTGTACTTGCAGTTGCATATTGCTAAAATGCGCCTTGTCAAGGATATAATGCATCTTTTGTATTATCAAAAGGTATGATAGTGGTCAGTATAAGGCTAGGATCACACGGGGGTTTTGGTCCGGAAACTGAGGTGGAGGCAGTCCGCTCTGTATTAGGCCCAATGAATGGGCCTCACGAATCCGCCTGAAGAATGAGCATGTTGCTCCCGGAAAAAAGAACTGACCAGCTCTCATTGATTTCAATGGGAGCTGTCTTTTTGGTCAGGATTTTGGTCAGGATTTTGAGTGTGAACTCAGCCTAATGTCCACTGGAGTGCAATGACTGATTTGCCTGGTGACAAACTTCCGTAAAGGTATTTCAGTAGAGTTCTGGAAACTTTATGAAAACAGAAAAGTTAGGTTTTCTTCCTAGGATCACCCACTAATAACCTAGAATTCCTTATATTTGTAAAATTTTTATAATCTTTTCACATTGGGCTACTCTATGTCCTTTACTCAGTTTAGCTAATATGACTATTATCATAAAGTATGGTAAATGCTACAAATCCTACTCATATGATGTCACTGTATCTAGTCACATGTTCAGTATCCTCTCATTAGAGTTGTCATCAAACTAAACTTCTTAATGCTAACCTTTATATTGTTTAGGTAAGGTTTCCAATTACTCATACTTCACCCACAAACAAATGTTTCCATACAAATGTCTTTGTTTTTCATGTTCCAGGTACACTCCATCATCTCGACAGACCAATCAGGAGGAGGGGAAAGAGTGGTTGCGATCTCACTCCACTGGAGGTCTCCAAGACACTGGCAGCCAGTCCCCACTTGTCTCCCCATCAGGCATGTCCTCCTCTACCAGTGGGAAATACCACTATTCTAATTTAGGTAAGAAATCTTGGGGAGGCAGCGCAATAGTGTAAAATTACAATAGACCAGGGTACACACAAACAGTGGGCCCTTCTTACTGTATCAATATAAACCTAGAAAAAAGGAAAGGTTTTGTTGTACATGAAGATATTGCAGGGAGAAGAGGAGCTACCACATTAGGAAGAATTCCAAAATTATGGGTTGTTAATATTGTATATTATTACTGAAATATCAAAAATACTGTATATGAACAGCTCCAAAGTTTTGTATCACACAAGTAGTGCATTGCCCCAGCCTGATTCATCATCATTTCCACCAGTTTTTTTATTCCAGAGACACTGCTCGGTCCAGTTTAGAATACGCCTGATTTATAACCAAGCCTGAGCCTTGTTATAAATCATGTTAATACTCTGGTGGTGTAGGGGTTATTAAGAAAAGTGTATGATATGCCAGTCTTGATGAATCTTCCCTATTTTATTTTTGCAGACAGAAGTCTGCTGTTGTCCATTGTAACAATTGTCCGATATCAGCAGATTGTTATGTATGGTCAGCGTTAGAACTTTAATTGCGGGCATGGTGTTTAGTTTCTTCCATGTAATTTCTTCTCTGGTATCCTCTTTTGCAGTAAGTCCCACCAACCTCTCACAGTTTACAATTCCTGGACCAAACATGATGCGGTCAAATAGCATTCCAGCACAAGATGCTTCCTTTGATTTATATGAAGATTCACAATTGGGAGGAAGTGCTACCTCACTGGAGGACCGACCAAGAGCCATTAGCCATTCTGGCTCCTTCCGGGACAGTATGGAAGAAGGTACATAAGTGTTTCAACCATGATAAATGTCTATCCACTATGTATTGTGTATTCATAAATATGCTTGACAGTGCTGATACTACATTGTGTATGTCAAAGTAATATGACTGTCATTTTCTGATGTCTTCTCAGTACATGGCTCGTCTTTATCGCTTGTTTCCAGCACATCATCTCTGTATTCCACTGTAAGTATTATTTGTCTACAATAGAAAAGTTAGAACAAGACTGGAAATGTTGTCATTTACCTATTAGGGCAGGAAATCTATCGACTGCATATATGGCAGGATGTGAATTTTATTCTTCACAAAGCAAATTGAATCGTACAGGTTTTGGTCTCTGTATAAGAAAGGATAGGACGGTGTTTACCAGATGCCTTTCTGTACAGAGTATAAATGAGGGCTTGGATGAAGGAAGTCAGAAAAACGCAGTAGTCTGTATATAGACTTGCCATGCAGAGTTAACTATTTCAGTCCTATATAGCATTACTTAATGGTTGGCGCCTACACTTTATTGCAAAGCTAAAGTTGCTCCACTTCTCAATTTTACTGTTAATCTGTAAGAACAAATAATTGTAATCATACCAAAGAAGAAGATTTGGTGCCATTATAAGGCTGGGTTTTACACGCTAATGCGGCTGAATCCTGTAGACACATAGACTTTTTAGGGTTTTGCCTAAACAGTGTGACTACGAACACATATTTGTTAGTGGTTTTGTGGGTAAATCTGCAGGAATACCAGTAAAATCAAATTTTAGCTCCTACCTTACGAGAATTGGCCTAACATAGTTGTGTTGTATGCATGGGCTTTTCGAAATGATGTTCACTATTATGTTGCTTATTGTGGAAAATCATGTTTCATAGACAGTGACTCATAATGCTATTTCCTGGGGCAACACGGTGGCTCAGTGGTTAGCACTGCAGCCTTGCAGCACTGAAGTCCTGGGTTCTAATCTTGCCAGGAACAACGTCTGCAAGGAGTTTGTATGTTCTCCCCGTGCTTGCATGGATTTCCTCTCATTCCACAAAGACATTCTGATAGGGGTGGGAAAAAATGTATATTGTGATCCCTACATGGGGCTCACAATCTACATTTACAAAAAATAAAAAAAATAAGGCTATTTCCTAATGTATATTAAAGTGGCTGCAAAGTTAGAGCATCGCTTATGAATATGCACTTCATATGCGTCACATTATGTCTGTTATGGCAGGACTTTTCCAATCCATGTGCCGAAACTAAGCCCCAAACTGAGTGTTAACAAAGCCTTAGCTTTCCTGTATATAGCCTTGTCTAGTTACATAGTTAGACATGTAGACCTACATATTTATATATTAAGTTGAATAAAGTTAGCATACCATGTTTCTTATGAATTCACTCCTCTGGAGCTTAATTGAGTAAGCTGATGTTTGTGTGTCACAATGATGCACTTACTAATGTTATATTGGATTAGTTATAGTCTGAGGTTTACTTTTTATGTCTGTATTAATTCCAGAGATTTATAAATGTACATTGCAAGCATTATAGTCAGCAGATGTCAGTAGTGAATCAGCTGTCTCGGTATGTCATCTGTAGAGAGCGGCCAATATGCTTATCGCTGAATAATATTGCTCCAGCCATCATTATTTCAGTTATTGCTCGCACCTCTATTGTTCTATTGTTCAGAATGTTCACAGCGGAATAACAAAACTAAGCGTGGGTGTAATAAATTGTAGGTAATGGCCAGAAGACAGACAGGGCATTTTTTAGTTAAATGAGTTACTAAAATAAATGCTGTAAAAGGTTTACATTGCATGTTAGCATTTTCTCATTGTGAACCTCATGAACTAGCTGACATACATAGACGAGATTGGTCCCTATAACAAAAGTGGCTCCTCTTTTGTTAGGGTAGATTCACACTATCAGTATTTTAAGGGATTTTCTGGCCTCAAGTGGGTGTATATACATCTATGGGTGATAGGTATGTGATATGTGGGGGTGCAGCAGATGAATGGCTCTGGCATCCTCCAGGTGCAGTGGCCGCAGTACTTGCAGGATTTGAAAAGTAAACATGGAAGAAAGCTCCATCATCGTATTTGTATCAGAGTGAATATAGACGGCTGGTGCTCCATCTGCATCACTCTCTAGCGGCGTTTAAGTCTGTTGCTCTATTCTTATGTCAGACAAGAGCAGTAGACTTAAAGGGATTCTATCATTAAAACAACATTTTTTTCTCGATAACACATAGGAATAGCCTTAAGAAAGGCAATTCTTCTCCTATCTTTAGATGTCTTCTCCGCACCGCTATTAGGTAGAAATCCCGGTTTTCTTCGGTATGCCATTGAGTTCTCTTGCAGCACTGGGGGCGGTCCTCAGTGCTCAAACAGCACGGGAGGCATCCCCAATGCTGTGAGAGAACTCTCCAGCGACGCCTCCATCTTTTTCAGGAATGGCCTCTCCCTGCGTCTTCTTCCGGGGCTGGTGGTCAAACTTCTAGGCATGCGCAGTCAACTCTTCTGATGTCTGGCAGTCCAAATATCATGAATCCTTACAGTATCCCCAGTTTATTCAGATTTATAATACACAGTCATATCTCAGTCATGCTTCCTACCTTGTCAGAAGTAGAACCTTTAACTTAAAAAAGCAGCTGTAGGTCAGAATTCGGGGCAGGCCATATGTTTTTTCAGGGGTATCAGAATCTAGAATAACCTTCTTTTTAATGGCACAATTTCATGTACTGTGGTAGGCTATGCCAGGTATTACAGCTCAGCCTCTTTGTCTTACGTATAGCAGATGACTGTTTATTTATTGTAATTGTTCTTCTAAAACAGACTACAGTATTGATATGCTCGGTACTCTGAACTTGTATTACATATTAATATACCTGTCTCTTTCATATAGGCTGAAGAAAAGGCACATTCAGAGGTAACTTTTTCTTTATAAGTATTTATGGGGATTTGGGTATTAAAGACATTTAACTTGGGTATTAAGAGCTTAAAAATGAAAGGCTGAAATGTGGGGGCTGCCGAGACTTTAATCTCCATCAGACCCCATAGCCCTATTGAAGTGAATGGAGTTCCAGTCATTCAGGCACACTAGCGCTCCATTCCCTAGAAGGCTTTAGGAGTTTTGGTCCCCTGTAAACCTGATCACTGGGAGACCTGGCGATCATATACTTATCTGCTATCCTGTGGAAAGGGGATAAGTGTTCATAACAGGACAACCCCTTTACGTCAGCATTACTTATCTGTAAATGAAAGGCAACAAATTACATTTATTTGACTTCCACAGGTTCATGATCTTGATAATCTTCTGTACACCATATATTTTGAATGATCGGCCATCACCTTTTGCTCACTTGTTAAAGTGTTTATCAAGACCAGGAAATTGAATTTTTTTCTTTTCTGTTTTCAAGAAGTCCAGTTCTCCTCCTGTCTTGTGACTATTACTTTCCTAACATCGGAGCAACCTGACCTGTCTAGTAATTGCCAGATTCCTATCTTCCAATCATTTTGTGAATGGCATTTCATATCCTGAAACCCTATTAAATTTAGGTACCAGTCCTAGTAACGTTCAAGATATCACTTAGTAAGCCTTTCAATCTTCTTTCCTATACATTTAGCTTAGTGACAATACAACGCTTTACACCCAATGTTCTATTATAGTCATTTGTGCCATGAGCCATAGAATAGTTATTTTCTATCTATATCAGTGGAAATATTACTCCGTTCAGGTAAACATTGGTGCAGCACTGACATTATAATATTTAGTATATTCTGCTCATTAGTTATTAAGTTTCGCAATGAAAAATGAGAAGTATTAAAATGTATTCTTTAAATGTTTTTATTTAGCAGATACAAAAATTACGTAGGGAACTGATAGCATCACAAGAAAAAGTTGCTACTTTAACATCTCAGCTATCTGCCAATGTGAGTATGATGCTTCACAAGGCATGCTACATTTGCTTATTGCGTGCGAATCACATTCTTTGCAGAAAGTGGGTAATGTGATTGTATTGTGGTACAACTCTTTAAGATTATGGGATCCTTCACATGCTTTAGGGGGGAGATTTATCAACACCAAAGGCCAGAATAAAACAAGTTTCAAACCATAGGTCTACAACTTGGTAAATGGCATTTGTACAAATGCTTTTGTTTTTTTTAATCACTCTTGTCACCCACCTTTTTGAGAAGGGGACATGGCACGGGCAGGGTCATCAAGCCCAGCAGATTTATTGTCATTTACATCAGTTTTGCGGCTTAAATGAGTGAGTGAATACTCTGCCAGTTTGGACTCCGAAGCATGCACAGGGGATATTAAGATTGGTGTCGAAAATGCCGGTCTTGATAAATCTCCCTTATTATCTGTATAGTGTCTTTAGAGTAAGTTTTATAGGAAATACTACCTATAGAAACTTCTAACAGAGTAATGACCCAGTATGTACCAACCATGGCTCCTCTGACCTGTATTCACAGCATTTATGAAACTATAGTCTCAGTACCTACTATGAATCTACTGTTCTGAACTCAAATGATGCTTTGTTCAGGGAGTTCAGGAACTCACAGCATAAAACAGCAAGGCTAAGGCCCCACTTTGCGAAAATGCAATTTTTTTTTGTTGCACTTTTTTGAGAATGACTACAAATTAATGTGAAATATATAGGGATTACTTCTACCATTTTCTCATTCTACTCTTTGGTTTGGCTCAAAAAAAGAACAAAATCTGCAACAAAAAAAGTTGAGTTTCCGCAACGTGGGCCTCAGCCTAAAACAGTTGCAGTCAGTCTAGGAAATACAGTCATCACAAAAAACAGTATTTTTCGAACAGAACTCTGTAAGTGAATGTGCTGTTGTATAGCTAATGGGGAGAGCAATATTAACTTCATATGCATGATCATGCTTCTTACATGACCGAGAAATACAAGTTTCCAAGCTCATAGCATTAATATTACACGTACAATGGTTGATATGTTTAATATAGATAGTAAGATTTCCTATAAGAATGTAAGGTCCTTTCCACACCATGTTTTGTCATTATTGAATGTGGTGTAAATTCTAAAACAAGATGTGAAAAGTGTTTATTATATGCCAAACTTTTTATAAGTGTTTCTACAGACATTTTTATATACCGTAATTTTCAAAAATGTCCTTCCTCCCCCTCTCTTATTTGTATATACGAAAGGCTACATTAACAGAGCCACATAGTTAGGCTGTACAAGACTATTTTTACATTATTCCTTTTTATCATCTGTCAGAGAATCAGAACAATAGACATTAAAGTTGCTAGATCAATGGATCCAAAGGAACGCTAAGAATCCAACATAATTGACTGCTATGTTAAATAAAAACAAAAAGTCTCTTCCATTAGTTTTCTATTGTGTTGCAACTTTTTTCTGTCTAAAGTTAAATGGAATGCAAAGTCGATGGAAGATACCATCCACTCTTAGCTTCACATTGAAGTCACCAATGATGGCTACAACTGGAAAGTTGTCCATTAGTATTTGTCATGCCTGTTGTTTTTAGATAGACAGACATAAACCGGTAGTGTGAAAGTAGCTGAAGTAGTACAGTATTGATGTTTAAAAGGGAGTCAGATTCAGTTGACACCCAATTTAACCATCTGTGAAGCTGGGCTGATATGCTGAGTACTGGTGACAAACTGTGTTTTCCAGATGCGTAGCTATAGGGGATACAGAGGTAGCAGTTGCTACTGGCCCCTGGACCCCAAAGGTTCCACTAACAAATAAAATATACGACTAAATTGTACAATGTAAGTAGGGGCCCTATTATAGATATTGCATTGAGGCCAACAAGCTTGAAGTAATGCCTCTGGTGTTTTTTCCCTTAATAATCTGTGCATCCATTAACAAGTTATTGCTATGTTCGTCAATGTGCAAATGAGCTGTTTGAGGCAATAGTGTATGCAGTGTTATGTGGTAAAATGCAATAAAAAGGGATGCTGATTGTCCTGCTCAATTTGTCAAAATAACGGAAAAAAAACACAAAAAATGCTGCACAGTCTTCTTTATTATTGTGTAGCATATAGGAGAATATTTAAGAACTATATAGTTAGAGACGTAAGCAGTAAAGCATGATGTTGTTGTGGGTGTTTTGTTTTTTTTTTCTTTTTTTTTGCAATTTCCAGGTGAAATGCAGTAAAGATAAGTCCTTATCTTTCCACCGAGGATTTTATTTTTTCGAGCGTTTTAAATTGACCAAAATGGAGGAGAAGCAAAATAAATGTGACTTATCTGTACAAGCTGATTTATGTGCCTTTAGTGTGAGCAGTTGATACAATTTTGATGATTTTCTTTTTTGCTTCATTTCCAGTCTCATTTAGTGGCGGCTTTTGAGAAGAGCTTAGGAAATATGACTGGCCGACTCCAAAGCCTTACAATGACAGCTGAACAAAAGGTGACCTAAAAAGCCTAAAGACATCTGCACATTACAGCTTAGGAAGTGATGAAATGTTTAAGATTATAGGAGACATCATACTGAGGTCAATTTTTCCTCTGTTTTGATTTTATTTCATAGATTATTCAGCAACATCTAAAATGGCTCTCCTGGAAGTTCCATGTGTTCTCAAGCTTCTCCCATCCTGCACCTCTATTTATATAGATGACATTTTTGACACGCTTATTGTCAGCATTTTTTGGGTGTCAATGTGTCAATTGTATTTCCATGGCACATGTGAATAAAATATATAGTATCATATATTATGGTCCTGTAAGCGTCAGCTCTACTGTCCTGTACTCACCTGATGCTGTGAATGCAGTACTGTATAGCCGCAATATTTCTGAGGCTCACAGAATCATAAATCAATTTGGTGTCGTAAGATCAGTTCAAAGGAGCTGCAGTTGTACTGGGAAATATATCCAATTCATGGACTTTACCGACTTTATGGGAGTGAATACGTTTATTCTATGGCTATGTGTGGGTAGATACATTATGAAAGGAACCAGCGTCTACTGTTGAGCTTATAAACAAGAGAATGTTCATACTTGTAGTCACACTTTAATTAAATCTATAAGTTCTAATTTTTTTCAGATATGGTCTCCATATCAAATTGATCATTAAATCTAATCTTAGGATATGAGATGCAATGTAAATTGGCCATGTCCTTTTCACATTATGAAGGCATCATATATTATGAAGTGTTTTTATAGATAGAGTTCACTATTCATAAATATGTAAAGTCAATGTAATGTTTTTAGGGTTATTACCAGGTGAACCTCAATTATAAAGTGAACACCAATGTTAATAATATTAGTGAAATTCAATCTATGTTAGGCCCGGTTCACATCTGCATTCGGCTTTTCGTTTGGGGAGTCCACTTTGGGCTCCCTGAACGGAAACCTATATGCATTAAAAAGCGGTGTGCTAAGAAATCACACAGACCCTATAGACTATAATGGGTTCCATGTGGCTTCTGCTCAGTGTCCGCACAAATCATGCGGAGAGAAAAGTACTTCAAGCATACATGTTGAGATATGAGAGATGTTTCATGCGGAAACTACACAGACCCCATTATAGTCTGAGGTCCGTGTGGTTTCTCTGCTAACCGCTTTTTAATACGTATAGGATTCCGTTCGGGGGTCCCCAAGCGGACTTCTGGAATGAAGTACTAAACACAGATGGGAATTGCGCCTTACAGTAGTTGTAAAGGGAAAGATATTCGGAATAGTTCGTCCTCTCTGTCACAGTCTATCAAACCTTTTTCATGGGACCATTAGGTTGACACACACACAGCATTAGTTAACTAAAGATGATTACACAGACTTGTATGACAAATAATGGATAACATGACAGTACATCCTCCCTGTCTATATATTTATGGTGTCTTACATTATTTAGGGGACTATAGAGATAAGGATAGCTACACTGTCAGCAGGCAGAGATGTCACTGGCTCTATCTGACCCCTATGTGTGCTGAGATATTGTGGAAATGAAAGCAGAATAAAGACAAAGTGAAATCTAAAAATTAAGGTGGTGCCAGGCCAAAAATGGAAAGGAGGTTAAACTGCAGATAAATGAGTGCCGTTTTACTTGAATTGCTTTTTTATATTGTTTAAGGCTGGAGACACAGAGCGCGTATGTTGCTTTTTATACAAATCTTTAGCCAAAGCCAGCAGTGGATTTAGCAGAAAGGAGTGGTATAAATCCGTCCTTTATAATTCCCATTCTTTATTAAACCACCCCTGGCTGTGACTCAAATAACTGCGCAAAATCTGTATAAAGAAAACAAACATCTCCATGTTTGTCTTCCGCCTTAAGGTGTTACATATATGAAAAATCATGAAAGCAGTCCAAGTAAACAGTATGCACATAATCCATCACCAATCCATATCCTGGTCTACTGCCATGTTTTTTTGTAGGTTCCAGTAGTGATTATATCCATTGTTCTATTCTATGTGGGTCTTGAAAATGTACTTTTTTTTTTTGCTTCTAGGAATCAGAGCTTATTGAGCTTAGAGAAACAATAGAGATGCTGAAGGCTCAGAACGCAGCGGCGCAAGCTGCTATACAAGGAGCACTGAATGGTTCAGATCACCATAGTAAAGGTAGACTTTTATTATTTCAGCATTGCCTATTGCTATTGAAGAAATCTGACTGACTTACAACATCCAATTCCTTTGTTAAGTGTTTAATGTATATTTTCTCCAAAGAGCATAAATGTTTATAGTCTTCTAAACACATACTATTATAGCATTTAGGTTGGTTTGTAATGTCTGTGGGATAATTTATGGGAATTTTATGTGTATTAGTGATGACATACTGTAGTACGTTATTATGGTAAAATCTAATAGAAATGGCTACTTACAGTTTTCTCCAGATATTAAAATAACAAAAAAATACTTCTCTATGCGCAATATATTATAATTATTATTTTTTTATTATTATTGTTTATTTATATAGCACCATTAATTCCATGGTGCTTTACATTTGGGGTTTACATACAATACAAAAAATATACAGGTAGATATAATACTAACAGTGACTGACTGGCACAGCGGGGTAGAGGTCCCTGCCCGCGAGGGCTTACAATCTATGAGGGAAGGGGGCATAGAGACAGTATTCATTGGAAGAGATTCATTAATAAACCCGCTTTCCACTCCTTTTGAACCACATTGTATGAATATGGGCTGGACGGGAATGAGCAGGGGCACTTCTGCCCAATATATTCATTATAGCTCCCAACTATTTTTTTTTAATTTTTTTATGTAGATTGTGAAAAATGACAGGGGTCACACTGTACGTTTTTTTCCTATCAGTATGAATGGGAGGAAATCCACACAAACACAGGGAGAACATACAAACTCCTTGCAGATGTTATTCCTGGTGGGATTCAAACCCAGGACCCAGTGCTGCAAGGCTGCAGTGCTAACCACTGAGCCACCGTGTTCCTACTCCACACAATTTTTTTTTACATGAGTTGTAATGGATATGTACGCCAGTCAGAATGCATGACAGTAGTAGGAAGATGCAAAATATCAGGCCATCTCCTAGACTGACATTTTCTTTAGACATCAGGAAAGCTAATGGCATGGCTGTTATATATACAATCACATTATTTTACATGTCTGACATTTTCATTATAATAATACCTTAGTCATTTTCTTGTGTTTTGATTCTTTTACCAATTTTGGTTTAGATGTTTCCCTAAAAGTAGTATTACCTCTGAATATACTTTCTTGAAATAAGTCAATGCAAATTAGACTCTTGGGAATTATATAATTTAGTTAAGCAACTTGTAGAGTTTTGCAAAGCTCTTGCTGATTCAGATGTGATTTTTTTTTCTTAAATCTAAGCAGAAATACCAGTCTATTTTTGTACACAACTTATGTAACCCTCCAAATATGTCCATGTATTTATATCACCATTAAATACTGGCTGTACAGAACAATGTGTCCTGTTAAAGAGGTTCATTTGTAACTTAAAGAGGACCTTTCACCACTTTGCAACCTGTGCAGCTTTCTGCCCCATGTTATAGATGCAGCTGCATAGACTGTAGTGCACTTTGAATTACCTCCCTAGCCCCCCTCGTTTTGGAGCTGTGAGCCCCGTAAATTTTGGCGCCCTGTATGGTAATTAAGGCTTTAGTGTCAGAAGGGCGTTTCTGACGATAAAAAGAAAAGCTACGTCAGTCTGACACTGTCCAATTAGCAGTGGACAGTGTCGGAGCTGCTTCTCCTGCCTAATCTCGTGAGTTCTCGTGAGATCAGGCAAACGTCTCTTCACAGGGCTGCACAGAAGACCCGGAGAAGCGATCCAGGCTGAGCACTGAAGTGGATGAAGGAGAACTTCACTGACATTACTACAGGTAAATGAAAAAACCCCTAAGCAATGAGCATAACTGCCCTGTACACCCTGTGGTCCTAGGTCTAGCCCCTATACAACGAGCATTAACCCCTATAGCCCCCTAGGCAATGAGCATTAACCCCTATAGCCCCTAGGCAATGAGCATTAACCCCTAGGGGGCAATGCTCATTGCCTAGGGGGCTATAGGGGTTAATGCTCATTGCCTAGGGGGCTATAGGGGTTAATGCTCATTGCTAGGGGGCTATAGGGGTTAATGCTCATTGCCTAGGGGGCTATAGGGGTTAATGCTCATTGCTAGGGGGCTATAGGGATTAATGCTCGTTGTATAGGGGCTAGACCTAGGACCACAGGGTGTACAGGGCAGTTATGCTCATTGCTTAGGGGTTTTTTCATTTACCTGTAGTAATGTCAGAGAAGTTCTCCTTCATCCACTTCAGTGCTCAGCCTGGATCGCTTCTCCGGGTCTTCTGTGCAGCCCTGTGAAGAGACGTTTGCCTGATCTCACGAGAACTCACGAGATTAGGCAGGAGAAGCAGCTCCGACACTGTCCACTGCTAATTGGACAGTGTCAGACTGACGTAGCTTTTCTTTTTATCGTCAGAAACGCCCTTCTGACACTAAAGCCTTAATTACCATACAGGGCGCCAAAATTTACGGGGCTCACAGCTCCAAAACGAGGGGGGCTAGGGAGATAATTCAAAGTGCACTACAGTCTATGCAGCTGCATCTATAACATGGGGCAGAAAGCTGCACAGGTTGCAAAGTGGTGAAAGGTCCTCTTTAAAGTCCAAACACAGAGCTTGAATTACAGGTGGACTTGGTGGTGGTTGCTAAATTTTAGTCTGTACGTAATGTATCTCCTGTTTGTGAAGATTTACTACAAATTCCTACAAATCTTTATATTCTGATCTCGATAAAGTAATACAGATGTACTACCACAGCTCTATAGTATCACTGATAACAAAAACCAAGGTTAGAGAGATATACTAGTTCTAGTGCAAAAGGCATTGGGCTCTCTGGCCAAAACATTTTAGGTGGCCTACCATTACTTTATGCAGATAATTACCATTCACTAATGGGTCCCAAAGACCTTTCTACAATATAAGAAGGCACCAGATTTATAGATAACATCTGATACATGGGGCCCCCATTTCATACCTTACATTCGGGCCCCGACAGCTTTAAGTTATGCCTCTACACATGTTGAAGACATTAGACTGAGGAGTGAAGCAGAGGTGTTGCAGAAATACTTTCCTGAATTTTTTATGGCACCCCTAATCCTTGGTTAGGTTTTGTCAGATCACGAACAGCTAATTTAATACGAATTGCCTTGCTGAGGCAATTTACATACAAAAGGTATGTGTGGAATAGACTTTCTAAAGGCTATGCAAGTATGTGCTTAGCTAAAAATGACCTTTCCCAATGATAGAGCCCCTTTAAAGACGTATTATTGTCTCAGAACCTGCACTCATCAGAGAATCCTCTGGTACAATATTAGGCCAGTCCAATCCTGGACCTATTTCTTCAGTCACTGTAGTCTGGAACATTATATACTACTCTGTACAGTATAACCAAGGCTAAGAGCTTAACAAACAATTACAGGCTTTTTATTTATTTTTTTATTCTTTTTAAAGCGGACATGCGGATTAGAAGACAGCACTCCTCTGAAAGCGTATCCAGCATCAACAGTGCTACAAGTCATTCCAGCATTGGTAGTGCCAACGATGTTGATTCCAAGAAAAAGAAAAAGAAAAATTGGGTAAGTTTTTATTGTTGAAATGTTCATGTTTTCTATAAGTAATAAGTGCTTAGCAAACCTTATGTATGAATACAAAGTGAAAACAAAAACATTTTCTTAATGCTTGTGTTTATTGAGTCTGTATTGTAGATTGAATGCCTTAGTCTACATTGCATACATTAGTTCATTCAGGACAGTTGATTGTCTACGTGTGTGTATGTTGCGGGCTCCTGCATATGGAGTCCAACAAATAGTTTTTGTTACTTTGTCCTTGTCATATTGACATGGTGGCCATGGAACTCAAAATACATTTGTATATACAGGTATGCATTAGGTCCTGCTGAGTGATAGGGGGACCTTTGTATGACCTACAGCTAGCCAAACATATGGAAAATAATTATTTGGAAATACTAACCCCTATATATGTGAATTTCAGGTCACAAATAATAGTCTATTTATCTCATGAACTAAACACACCTATTTATTCTAGTTTTTGTCATAACAAGTCATTCCAACCTTGTGGTACTCTATCCCTTATCTCTCTCTAGTACATAGTATATAGGGTTATGTTTATCTGCATTGTATATTATTGTTTCCATTTGCCACACGCTGCCTTAAAAGTTACATGATATAAGTTTTATTGTATGCGACTATGTTCATACTTAAAGGGAATCTGTCACCTGCTTATACTGCCCTCTCTGAGCACAATATTCAGTAGTGCCAGGCACACTAATATCAACTGTGAGTTTGTTATCCATGAATATACTGTAGTTAGGTGACGCAGAGAGCTATAAGCGAGGAGTTTGTCCTCCTGCTGCTGGTTGAAAGCTTTCTTCCTATTATGCAGTACAGGGAGAAACCTGTCAATCAGCAGTAGGTGGTCAGGCGAGTCAAAAGTTCATGAGTATGTCAGTTTCCTCGCTCATAGATAACAGGCACACAGTTGAAATCATGTAATAGTAGAAAAAAACGGCACTCACCCTCTGCGTTAAAAGTCCAAACTTTATTGTAGAAGTCCATATAAAAATACACGGGAGGAGGCATGCTCGATGAGAGAGAGACTCCTCTCTTGCTCTCTCTCATTGAGTATGCCTTATTCCGTGTATTTTTATATCGACTTCTACAATAAAGTTTGGACTTTTAACGCAGAGGTTGAGTGCCAAGTTTTTTCTACTATTACGTTATTTGGACTTTTCTTTTCTACTTAGAGCAACACCCTCATATAGCGTTTTTTTATCACCCCTATCCAGGCTACTGTTTGTTTGAATAGTGCCACCTTACTCCACGTATACACAGTTGAAATCAGCATGCCTATCACTACAACAAGCGCTAAGGAAGGACAGAGAGAAGTGACAGGTTCCCTTTAATGCAGAATTAAAATTCACACATTTCATATATACTAAAATAATACTGCTTAAATGAGGAAGAAATATCTGTACCATGGCGGAAAATGCTCATTGTGTCCCAGAGGGGATATTACTATGCAATGTAATCAGGCAAATCGAGAAGCTAGACTCAGTGTGATAAATGAGCGGTCCGCAAATCTACTGCAGTTCCCCACTAACCTGCTGTCATTCCATTTCATTTATTTCCATTTCTCACAAGGTGAACTTCAATACAAGTGAGGTGAATATAGAACCTTGACTGCTCTGGCATGTTAAATACTCCTTTAGCATGGCTGCCGCAATTTTGCAAATTTTTTTGGACGCTAGGCAAATAATTCATTGCATGTAATTAAATGAATAAAAATACATGCATTTGCTGCTATAGAATGCGCCGTATATATCTATATATTTATATTTATGAAACAATAACATCAGTGTGAAGGAGACATCCTTAAAATGCTGTTCAAATGAGCACATGGAGACAGGCAATGCACTAGGTAAACCAGCCCAAATACATATTACTGCTTTCACAGCCTGTAAAGGGTTGGTCAGCTTTTCAATAAACATTTGGGTGCTGCAAACACAGACTAGTAAACATTAACTTGACAGGGATAGCCTCCAATGGATTGATAATGGACTTATCTATGTGATAAATGCCAAAAAAGGCAAATAATATATTTGTTACATGGTGATGGTCTTGTGGTTCCTCACCAGTCTGACTGGCAGCAGTCTACAACATGTGACAGCTGGAGCCAAACATTTTCCGCAATGGTCACAGGCTATAGATGTGACATTATTGCCGCAGCCATTGAGTAGAAGCCGTGGCCATGTGTCACCGGACTGGTGAGCAACAAGAAACTCCAGCACCGATGGTTTTGTTATTTTATCACAGACTGTATAGTCCTGCCCAATCTTTTTACGAAGCCGAACAAACCTGTTAAGGATATATATATATATATATATATATATATATATATATATATATATATATATATATATATATATTATTGTTGATTTTTGTTTTCAAGCCAAACCAGAATTGTGTTGAAAAGTGATGTGTACTGGTAAGTTACATTCTATGCAAGGTAGTCACGAAAGTAGATTCTAAATCTGCTATTACTGCAAAGCTTGTAGTATGCACCTACCAGGACAATACACTGTGAGGATGAGGGCTGCTCAAGTCGTGAAATATCCTAAAAGATAACATTGAGTAAGGTAATGGGGGCATAGTGACTTGACAGAGGAGAGATCTATGGGCAGTATGTTTGAGACGGGGCTGTAGGTGGTAAATTATATGAGAGACGGGAACTATAGGAACAGATGTGAAAGAGGTCTATATAATTACATTATATGTGAAGGGGACTGTAGGGAGCAGATTATATGAGACATGGGGGCTATAAGAACAGAATATGTTAAAGGCAAAGGAGGAGCAGGGAGGTATTTTCACAGATCTAGGACAGAATAACAGGAGGTAGGACTTTGATGAATTTGAGGTCATGTGGTAGCTCTCAATAGTATCAGCAGAGAAGGACCTACCGTTTACACAGCAACCCATGCTAGAAAAAAAGAGGTCACACTGTGATTATGTAACATGAAGAAGGTGGACTCAACATAAGGAAACTAGGCTTCTATTAGTATTAAGAGGTTTAAAACCCAGCTCATATAGCCATACATATTGGAAGGATACAGGAACACCAGCATGGCTGCACGGGTCTCTACCCTCCAATCACAGGCAAACAATCCAGGCAAAAAGGAAAGAAAAATTGGGGATCCAGCAATCCAACAGTATTCATGGATAAAGTTAAAACATAACTTTTTTATTTTTCCATACAAAAAAATAAATTGAAAAATACACAATTCAGTTCACATCATCATACTAAGGGACATTAAGTTACAAAACGCATCAGCTTTAGACTCCCACCACAAGGGTGATGTGAACTGCATTGTGTATTTTTTAATTAATTTTTTCTATGGAAAAATAAAAGTTATGTTTTAACTTTTTCCATGAATACCATTGGATTGCTGGATCTCCATTTTTTCCTTTTAGCCTGGATTACTATTAAGAGGATGGGCTTTCAAACATACCACTGGAGTATCCCCTTAAATCAGGGGTAGGGAACCTTCGGCTCTCCATCTGCTGTGAAACTACAACTCCCAACATGCTCCATTCACTTCCATGGGAGTTCCAAGAACAGCAGAGCAATCCAAGCGCTGTGTATAGTATTTGTACTGCGTCACTGATCCTGCTAACAAGCAACACTGATACAAATATAACGCAATAAAATCTGCGATCAACAATGAACAGTTATCATGTAAAATCTACATTAAATACAGTGACCTTGTAAATTATCGCATAGATTTTATATCCCATACCTGCATTTACAATTTTGCATTTAGACCTGAAATCTCATAGCATCCTATGCTGGCGCAATGTCTACACAGTACTTGCTGTACTATTTTGCATTATAAAAAGAGTCATCAGAAAATGTATGATGATCGGTTTTAGGGGAAAAGAATCTGTCATCTACATTATAGAAGCTCAGCTAATGTCTCTGGGTTTTTATGTGACAAGCTTGATGATTGCTTCAGATGGCAGCCAGCAGAATTGTGAATACAGATCTGGGCTATAACAGTGCAAGATATGACATGCACTGTATGTATTGTACAGTATAATCCAAGTTATCACTGTACACAATTTATACAGTAGCTTTTATATATTGGCGAATGTTTAGTTGCATCTTGCTTTTTGCTCTATAGTTGCTTTTTGTTTTGCTCCTCTTCTTCTGCAGTCTTGGTTTATTTAGTACATATCTGACATTTAAAAAGAAATCTAGACTATGGCAATAACATTACACTTAGAGTTTAACATTACAAATGGCCTTAGGCATATGGGATTATGTTCATGTTATCAGTTCAGGTGAGTTGTGTGTCCATTTGCAATGAAAATATACAATTTATTGTGTGAACCAATTCTGTTTTTTTGTTTGGAGTACAGGAAAACCATCATACACTGGTATCTAAATGCTTTTGTTAATTGATAATTATTTATGTTCTTTTAGTTTTTGTATGTCCTCCAGTGGTATCATAGACTGGGCATCAGGACATAAATAGGTTATTGCAATACTATGTTTGAAACTATACCACCAACACTATAGTTTTAGTTAAAGGGAGTCTGTCAGCACAAAATTGAGATATAAACTAATCACAGTACCTTGTAGGGGTGTCAGCACAGTTTACAATGGTGGATTTTATATTTATGACCACTGCTCCATTCTTGTAAAAGTCCTCATTTTATCCCTATGCAAATAACACTGGGCAGTGAGGAACATCCCCCTGATGATACACTTCAATAGACATGTGCTGTGAAGGGGGATGTTCCTCTTACAGTGCAGTGATATCGGTACCTGAAACAGCATTGATATCTCTGGAATCAGGGAAAGGTACCTGCAAAACTGCAAGTGTGCTGAATTCTGCACATTGCCACTTTTCATTGGTATGTAACATGCCATATCTGAAGACATTGCTAAGACTGTCTAGTCTAAGTTTGCACCCTCTATGTGTATGGTTTACATTAAATGTTCCTGACAGACTCCCTTTGAGAAAGTATATACAGTCCTATGAAAAAGTTTGGGCACCCCTATTAATCTTAATCATTTTTAGTTCTAAATATTTTGGTGTTTGCAACAGCCATTTCAGTTTGATATATCTAATAACTGATGGACACAGTAATATTTCAGGATTGAAATGAGGTTTATTGTACTAACAGAAAATGCGCAATATGCATTAAACCAAAATTTGACCGGTGCAAAAGTATGGGCACCCTTATCATTTTATTGATTTGAATACTCCTAACTACTTTTTACTGACTTACTGAAGCACAAAATTGGTTTTGTAACCTCAGTGAGCTTTGAACTTCATAGCCAGGTGTATCCAATCATGAAAAAAGGTATTTAAGGTGGCCAATTGCAAGTTGTTCTACTATTTGAATCTCCTCTGAAGAGTGGCATCATGGGCTACTCAAAATAACTCTCAAATGATCTGAAAACAAAGATTGTTCAACATAGTTGTTCAGGGGAAGGATACAAAAAGCTGTCTCAGAGATTTAACCTGTCAGTTTCCACTGTGAGGAACATAGTAAGGAAATGGAAGACCACAGGGACAGTTCTTGTTAAGCCCAGAAGTGGCAGGCCAAGAAAAATATCAGAAAGGCAGAGAAGAAGAATGGTGAGAACAGTCAAGGACAATCCACAGACCACCTCCAAAGAGCTGCAGCATCATCTTGCTGCAGATGGTGTCACTGTGCATCGGTCAACTATACAGCGCACTTTGCACAAATAGAAGCTGTATGGGAGAGTGATGAGAAAGAAGCCGTTTCTGCACGTACGCCACAAATAGAGTTGCCTGAGTTATGAAAAAGCACATTTGGACAAGGCAGCTTCATTTTGGAAACAAAAATTGAGTTGTTTGGTTATAAAAAAAAGGCGTTATGCATGGCGTCCAAAAAGAAACAGCATTCCAAGAAAAACACATGCTACCCACTGTAAAATTTGGTGGAGGTTCCATCATGCTTTGGGGCTGTGTGGCCAATGCCGGCATCGGGAATCTTGTTAAAGTTGAGGGTCACATGGATTCCACTCAGTATCAGCAGATTCTTGAGAATAATGTTCAAGAATCAGTGACGAAGTTGAAGTTACGCCGGGGATGGATATTTCAGCAAGACAATGATCCAAAACACCGCTCCAAATCCTCAGGCATTCATGCAGAGGAACAATTACAATGTTCTGGAATGGCCATCCCAGTCCCCAGACCTGAATATCATTGAACATCTGTGGGATAATTTGAAGCGGGCTGTCCATGCTCGGCCACCATCTAACTTAACTGAACTTGAATTGTTTGTCCAAAATACCTTTATCCAGGATCCAGGAACTGATTAAAAGCTACAGGAAGCGACTAGAGGCTGTTATCTTTGCAAAAGGAGGATGTACTAAATATTAATGTCACTTTTCTGTTGAGGTGCCCATACTTTTGCACCGGTCAAATTTTGGTTTAATGCATATTGCGCATTTTCTGTTAGTACAATAAACCTCATTTCAATCCTGAAATATTACTGTGTCCATCAGTTATTAGATATATCAAACTGAAATGGCTGTTGCAAATACCAAAATATTTAGAACTAAAAATGATTAAGATTAATAGGGGTGCCCAAACTTTTTCATAGGACTGTATAACCAAAAGATTTTATGCCATTAAGATTATGCACACATTAGATTATGTATAGGTTCACACTACCATTATTAATGTCTGTTGCTAGCATCCATAATAGGATAAGAGAAACGGACATTAATAGCAGTATAGATAGAGACAGTTCCCCCCCATCTGGCGTTTGTCTGCCTTCACTGTAATGTGAAAAAATTGCAGATGTATCTGTCACTCTATTGTTGTTAATGCCAATTGCTCTCATCCTATGATGGTAATGGACGTTCATAATGGTAGTGGGAATATTCCCTTAATTTAGTTTTGCTCACTCTTAAAGGGATCTGTGGTTTAAAATGTTGAAGTCCTATCAGGGGCGTAACTACCATAGAGGCAGCGGAGGCGGCTGCCACAGGGCCCGGGCCATTAGGGGGCCGGTGACAGCCACTACCACAGCGTTTTTTTTTTTTTTAAATAGGCTGTTACGGCCCCTATTCACTTGCCGATCCTGGCTGGGCTGGAATCGGCAAGTGACACCGCGGGCCCCACAAACACTATCATTATACTCGGGGTCTTTGCAGACCCCTGAGTATAATGATCGGCGGATCGGGAAAGGTAAGAAACATAACAAACAGTGTTAATTACTAGAGATGAGCGAACAGTGTTCTATCGAACACATGTTCGATCGGATATCAGGGTGTTCGCCATGTTCGAATCGAATCGAACACCACGTGGTAAAGTGCGCCAAAATTCGATTCCCCTCCCACCTTCCCTGGCGCCTTTTTTGCACCAATAACAGCGCAGGGGAGGTGGGACAGGAACTACGACACTGGGGGCATTGAAAAAAATTGGAAAAAGTCATTGGCTGCCGAAATCAGGTGACCTCCATTTTAGACGAATAGTGGATTTCAAATCCGGGTCATATGAGAATGTGAACTTTGTGACTATGAGACAGGGATAGCTGTACAGGCAGGGATAGCTAGGGATAACCTTTATTTAGGGGGGAATGTTATTAAAAATAACTTTTTGGGGCTCTATCGGGTGTGTAATTGTGATTTTTGTGAGATAAACTTTTTCCCATAGGGATGCATTGGCCAGCGCTGATTGGCCGAATTCCGTACTCTGGCCAATCAGTGCTGGCCAATGCATTCTATTAGCTTGATGAAGCAGAGTGTGCACAAGGGTTCAAGCGCACCCTCGGCTCTGATGTAGCAGAGCCGAGGCTGCACAAGGGTTCAAGCGCACCCTCGGCTCTGATGTAGGAGAGCCGAGGGTGCACTTGAACCCTTGTGCACCCTCAGCTCTGCTACATCAGAGCCGAGGGTGCGCTTGAACCCTTGTGCACACTCTGCTTCATCAAGCTAATAGAATGCATTGGCCAGCGCTGATTGGCCAATGTATTCTATTAGCCTGATGAAGTAGAGCTGAATGTGTGTGCTAAGCACACACATTCAGCTCTACTTCATCGGGCTAATAGAATGCATTGGCCAGCGCTGATTGGCCAGAGTACGGAACTCGACCAATCAGCGCTGGCTCTGCTGGAGGAGGCGGAGTCTAAGATCGCTCCACACCAGTCTCCATTCAGGTCCGACCTTAGACTCCGCCTCCTCCGGCAGAGCCAGCGCTGATTGGCCGAAGGCTGGCCAATGCATTCCTATGCGAATGCAGAGACTTAGCAGTGCTGAGTCAGTTTTGCTCAACTACACATCTGATGCACACTCGGCACTGCTACATCAGATGTAGCAATCTGATGTAGCAGAGCCGAGGGTGCACTAGAACCCCTGTGCAAACTCAGTTCACGCTAATAGAATGCATTGGCCAGCGCTGATTGGCCAATGCATTCTATTAGCCCGATGAAGTAGAGCTGAATGTGTGTGCTAAGCACACACATTCAGCACTGCTTCATCAAGCCAATACAATGCATTAGCCAGTGCTGATTGGCCAGAGTACGGAATTCGGCCAATCAGCGCTGGCTCTGCTGGAGGAGGCGGAGTCTAAGGTCGGACCTGAATGGAGACTGGTGTGGAGCGATCTTAGACTCCGCCTCCTCCAGCAGAGCCAGCGCTGATTGGTCGAGTTCCGTACTCTGGCCAATCAGCGCTGGCCAATGCATTCTATTAGCCCGATGAAGTAGAGCTGAATGTGTGTGCTTAGCACACACATTCAGCTCTACTTCATCAGGCTAATAGAATACATTGGCCAATCAGCGCTGGCCAATGCATTCTATTAGCTTGATGAAGCAGAGTGTGCACAAGGGTTCAAGCGCACCCTCGGCTCTGATGTAGCAGAGCTGAGGGTGCACAAGGGTTCAAGTGCACCCTCGGCTCTCCTACATCAGAGCCGAGGGTGCGCTTGAACCCTTGTGCACACTCTGCTTCATCAAGCTAATAGAATGCATTGGCCAGCACTGATTGGCCAGAGTACGGAATTCGGCCAATCAGCGCTGGCCAATGCATTCTATTAGCCCGATGAAGTAGAGCTGAATGTGTGTGCTAAGCACACACATTCAGCACTGCTTCATCACGCCAATACAATGCATTAGCCAGTGCTGATTGGCCAGAGTACGGAATTCGGCCAATCAGCGCTGGCTCTGCTGGAGGAGGCGGAGTCTAAGATCGCTCCACACCAGTCTCCATTCAGGTCCGACCTTAGACTCCGCCTCCTCCAGCAGAGCCAGCGCTGATTGGTCGAGTTCCGTACTCTGGCCAATCAGCGCTGGCCAATGCATTCTATTAGCCCGATGAAGTAGAGCTGAATGTGTGTGCTTAGCACACACATTCAGCTCTACTTCATCGGGCTAATAGAATGCATTGGCCAGCGCTGATTGGCCGAATTCCGTACTCTGGCCAATCAGCACTGGCTAATGCATTGTATTGGCTTGATGAAGCAGTGCTGAATGTGTGTGCTTAGCACACACATTCAGCTCTACTTCATCGGGCTAATAGAATGCATTGGCCAATCAGCGCTGGCCAATGCATTCTATTAGCGTGAACTGAGTTTGCACAGGGGTTCTAGTGCACCCTCGGCTCTGCTACATCAGATTGCTACATCTGATGTAGCAGTGCCGAGTGTGCATCAGATGTGTAGTTGAGCAAAACTGACTCAGCACTGCTAAGTCTGCATTCGCATAGGAATGCATTGGCCAGCCTTCGGCCAATCAGCGCTGGCTCTGCCGGAGGAGGCGGAGTCTAAGGTCGGACCTGAATGGAGACTGGTGTGGAGCGACCTTAGACTCCGCCTCCTCCAGCAGAGCCAGCGCTGATTGGCCGAATTCCGTACTCTGGCCAATCAGCACTGGCTAATGCATTGTATTGGCTTGATGAAGCAGTGCTGAATGTGTGTGCTTAGCACACACATTCAGCTCTACTTCATCGGGCTAATAGAATGCATTGGCCAATCAGCGCTGGCCAATGCATTCTATTAGCGTGAACTGAGTTTGCACAGGGGTTCTAGTGCACCCTCGGCTCTGCTACATCAGATTGCTACATCTGATGTAGCAGTGCCGAGTGTGCATCAGATGTGTAGTTGAGCAAAACTGACTCAGCACTGCTAAGTCTGCATTCGCATAGGAATGCATTGGCCAGCCTTCGGCCAATCAGCGCTGGCTCTGCCGGAGGAGGCGGAGTCTAAGGTCGGACCTGAATGGAGACTGGTGTGGAGCTATCTTAGACTCCGCCTCCTCCAGCAGAGCCAGCGCTGATTGGTCGAGTTCCGTACTCTGGCCAATCAGCACTGGCCAATGCATTTCTATGGGGAAAAGTTAGCTTGCGAAAATCGCAAACTGACAGGGATTTCCATGAAATAAAGTGACTTTTATGCCCCCAGACATGCTTCCCCTGCTGTCCCAGTGTCATTCCAGGGTGTTGGTATCATTTCCTGGGGTGTCATAGTGGACTTGGTGACCCTCCAGACACGAATTTGGGTTTCCCCCTTAACGAGTTTATGTTCCCCATAGACTATAATGGGGTTCGAAACCCATTCGAACACTCGAACAGTGAGCGGCTGTTCGAATCGAATTTCGAACCTCGAACATTTTAGTGTTCGCTCATCTCTATTAATTACCACTCCACGATCCTGCCAGGCCTTCTTTCAGACGTCTCTGACGTCACATGAACCCGGCCTGCATCCAGGTCATGTGACGTCTGACGTCATTTCATAAGAACGCCAGCGGAGAAGACAGCATAGGAGCCGGAGACAGGTAAGAAACAGTAATTTTTTATGTTTTTATTTCCCCGGGTCTCCTATTATTATACTCTGGGGTCTGAAAAGACCCCAGAGTATAATAATTGTCTATGGGTGTCCACAGTGGGACATATGGGGACACTTTGGGGTATAATACTGTGTGCAGGGGCCAGTAAGGGACATAATACTGTGTGCAGGGGCCACTATGGGACATAATACAGAGTGCAGGGCTTACTAAAGGACATAATAGAGTGCGGAGGAGGGGGTCGGTCGAGGTCTTCGACATCGGTGTCAGTTGGGGAGGGGGGGCCATGTCAAAAGTTCGCCACGGGGCCCCGCCATTCCTAGTTACGCCACTGAGTCCTATTCTAAAGATAAGTCATTAATATCAGATTGGTGAGGGTCTGACATCCAGCACCTCCATCAATTATCTGATCTCTGTAACTGATACATAGATAATAGAACAGATTATCCTCTGTGCAATGGTAAACAGAGATACTGCAGCTTAGATACCATTAAAGTCAATGGGAGCAGATCTGTTGTACTTGGTCCGGCCACTACACAGAACAAAGAGCTGTCTGAATCGCGCTCCATTCTCTGAATATCAGCTACTGAGCACAGTAGGGGATGTCAGGTGTTGAATCCCCTCTAATCTGATATCGATTACCTAGTCTTAAGATAGGTCATCGATATTTTCAGGATAGAAAACAGCTATAGAGTCCTTAACCAAATTAGAAACAATTTCTGATAATATACAAAATAAATATAGTGATATCCAACCCCTTGGAAGGGAGCAGCTAGCATATAGGAACGTAAATTACCTTGTGATTGAATATTGCAAAAAGTTGTTATTTGGGTCACACTTATCTGAACATGTCCATCCAAGAGGAGAATTAAGGAGGGACACATTTGCATTATTGTTTTGATAAATTGTGTTTATATGCAGTAGGTATATAAACTGTATTTTTTTGTAGTTAAGAAGTTCCTTCAAGCAAGCCTTTGGTAAGAAGAAGTCCAACAAACCACCATCTTCCCATTCAGATATTGAAGAACTTACAGATTCCTCTGTACCGTCCTCTCCAAAATTGCAACATAACTCTGGAGATTCCAGCTCTTCTACAATGAAACAGTCACCGTCCAACTCAGAGTAAGTTCCTCGGTTTTTCTGTGAAGTGCTATTTTGTTTTTCTATAAATACAGTATATAGAGCTTGGTGGGTAATGCATATTGTAAATCACTAAACAACTGGGTCCTAGCATCTCCTATACAGCAGGTCTTGTGGGTACTAACTACATAAAGTTGGATTATAACATAATATACAGAATTGTAGATATGAAAGACAGAATATAGATATGGCAACCCTTACTAGGCCTGTTTGCCGTCTCCTGTTTGTCAGGGAGTTTCCGTTCACACGGAGTAAAATGGTGAGGAATTTGGTAGTTCTGCTAGCTAGTAGAAAAAGGAACCCATTGAAGTCAATAGGAGGCTTTTTTCCAGTGCTGAAATTCCACACCAAATTCCTACCATTTTCCTCCGTGTGAATGGACCCTTATGTGGTTTTTATGATATGTAATTCCTGTGTTTTTTGTTTGCTTTATTGGTTATAAATAAACAATTTGTAAAAATAAATAAAAATACTTGGAAATTTCACGTAGTTTGACATAGCACAATCATTTTGGGATATTTGTAGAAAGTTCTAAAGTTTGCCTTCTTAAGATAGATGATTAGCAAAAAAAATAAAAATAAAAAATTGTTTTAAGTCAACTTCAAGACACTATATAACACTGAATGTTGCCTGTTGTATACATTAGAAAATAATAATGAAGCTAGAGAATTTCTCGAATAAGAATTAGTCAGTGCAGTACAGTGAGAGTTGGTGAAGGTCAGATAAACTGATTTGGACCTGGATGAAATCATTTTTGTACATGCTTTTTTGTGTTCAGTATTTATAAACTATGTTATTTTAGTAAATCTGCATTTTTATGTTATGTGAATTCAGGTCTGCTTTAATTTGGCCACCAAAGAAAAAGCAAACTGGCCTTGTGAGCTACAAGCATGGGTCACGGTAAAACACATAAGACAGTGTGGTGCATGTGACTGAGCCCTATTTACTGGAATTCCAAATCTGCATGTACTAAAATCGAGTGACAATTCACAAACACATTGAAATTCCTAATCTTTTAGAAAATCTGAAGTACAGTAACTTTAATGAAGTGGACTGTATCCTTATAAGTGTGTGCACAGAGGAAAAAGCTTGTATTTGGGTATGAGAACGGGTTCTTGTCTGCACCCTGGTCTCCATTATGTAGTTTTCCGTTTCCTGCTCGAAACTGTACAGGAGACGGAAACCTGCAGTCATTTTTCAAACCCATTTATTTTGAATGGGTTTGGAAAGTGCCCGGCCGTGAATGCCTGTGAGCGTTTTGTGCTCTCCGCGGCGAAACCATTTTTTTTTTTTAACCGGGCACAAAGTTGGACAAAAACGGTTTTGCCGCAGAGAGCACAAAACGCTCATGGCGGACACTGTGTGCCAGGTTTCCGTCTTCTGTCGGCAGAAGATGGAAACCTGAAAACGGAGTTCGGGCGCTGATGTGAACCCGCCCTAACTCTGACGCAGAACAAGATTTAGAAACTAACAACATGTTCTAGAAATGCATCAGTTTTTGAAGTTGGGTTTCCAGAATCTGTGATGATTTGCTGCTTGGTATAATTAATGCACATTATAGTCTTTAAGTGTCTGTTCTGTCAGCATTAATTTTTTAGTATTTATCAATAACAAGCCTCTGCCCATGATTTCGTCTGCGTGTTTTTGGCGTTGATGATCCGCCTATATTCAGCAAATTGCTGCCGTCGATGATCCACCTACTCTGGCATTTCAGCAGCTGCTGAACTTGTTCCTCGCGCTGTGCCAGTGATTGTTGCAGCATCTTAGCAGTTCACTGGGCCACCAGATAGATTGGCATCAGTTAGCAGATTTTTACACAGCCAGATGTATGGGGTGGGGATGAACGGGCATTTGTATTACCCCATACATAGTTTGTTAGCTGACTACATAGGTCAGTTTTCTTAGTCGTACTTGTTTGACCAATTATCAGCTCATGTTAAAGGACCTTTAGCTTGGCAATCTTTGCAAGTGCAAATTCTGCAAGCTAAAAAGACAAAGGCCCTTCAAGTTCTTCCTAAGCACTTTAATTCTCATCATTGTGAAATACCATTCTCCAACTGCTAAAAACTGAATGTCTTTTGACATGTCAGAATTTTTTTTAAAACCACACAGTAACTTATTTTAGGGTATGAAGGTTGCTTTTTGTGCTGACATTCTTTGCACATCTTAAAAACAATTTATTGATGATAATCTTTAATCGAACGGGGACATAAAAAGTGAGAACGCTGCTGCAAAATATAACATTAGTTCCATTTTCTATAACAAAAGTTTGGGCAATACAGGGCTCAACCACAACTCAGTCTAATGAAGAAATAATATTGGTTTACTTCTCGGGATAAAAATCTTTATCTGTGCACAACTTAGATCTTTGGTAGTAACTAACCCCACTTCACCCTAGTGTTTTTGCACCAATTGTGACCCAGAAAAAATGTTCAGATGTTCCATACTAACTGCAAATGAATAGCTCTGAATGTGTTAAACCTATCTATTTAATGGAGTATACTGTTTTGGCGGATTCTTTTTGTTAGAAGTATTTCTCAAAACTGAACACCTGGTATCTTAATGCTACAATCCCCAGCTTAAGTGGGCATGGCAGCAAGTGTTTTACGTCCTCCTGTAGCACCTTTACAGGAGCTGTGGAGCAGTACACATTGGGCTCTCCATGTAATACATGAACCTGCTGAATCCTTTAAAGGGATTCTGTCATTAGAATCCCTTTTTAAACTAAATAAACTTAGGAATAGTCTTCAGAAAGGCTATTCTTCTCTTAACTTTATTATTCTGATCCACGCTGCTCTTCCTGAGAAATATCTTCTTTCTTCATTAAGTAAATGAGTTTTCTCGCAGCATGGGGGGCGTTCCCATTGCTGCTTGAAAACTCTCCAGCGATGCCACTGTCTTCTTCTCCGGACCGACTCTTCTCTTGCACTCCCATTGCGTCTCCTTCCAAAAGTGCCGACTGCGCATGTCCGTCGGCCATTTTCCTGTGGTCTCTCCCGTTTGGCCACAGGAAAATGGCCAATGGACATGCGCAGTCAGCGCTTTGGGACGTAGACGCAATGGGAGCGACAGAGAAGAGAGGTCCAGAGAAGAAGACAGTGGCGTCGCTTGAGAGTTTTCAAGCAGCACTGGGGAGTGCTCATTTACATAAGGAAGAAAAGATATTTCTCAGAAACGGCGGCGCATGTCAGAATAATAAAGGTAAGAGAAGAGTAGCCTTTCTTAAGAGTATTCCTACCTGTATTTAGTTTAAAGGGATTCTATCATTAGAATACCCCATTTAAAGGAAAAGAAGCCCACTGTAGCCATTGTGTGCCCAAATTAATTAAAGAATATTATGTACGAGGGGCCTCTACTACAGTAACCCAGTATGCTCTGTCTGGGTATTTATTTTCTAAACAAAGTATTTTAATTCTAGTCAGTAATTGAAATAATTGAAAAAAATGAACTTTAAAATAAAATAGGAGAACACCCTTTTATGTTAAATATTACAGTTTTTAAATAAAATTGTGTTTTGCCGAATACAACTCTTACACTGAGATCACAAAATTAATTCTTAGTTCATGCACAAATAACTAAGAGCAAATGGTCATTTTTCTTTTAAGGATCTGTGAATGTACTGAAGCGGAAACTGAGATTATTGTACAGCTCAAAGGTGAACTTCGGGAAAAAGAGCTAAAGTTAACAGACATACGCCTGGAAGCCCTCAGTTCTGCACATCACCTTGACCAAATCAGAGAAGCAATGAACCGTATGCAGGTAAGTGATTAAACATTGAACTTCTATAATAGTGACTATTCAATTATCCCATAAACCATTGTACAAGACACAAGGCCTCCATTATTTATGGAGAGAAAGTTTCCAATGTTATATTATTATTTGACAAGTGCAGCAGAAAATAGTTCTGGTTGATTTCTCACTAGTTTGTGTCTCATTGACATTGGATGAGTTAACCGAGCAAAATAATTTCTTTGTACATGGTGCATAATCCATTCCATCATCCCTGCACCAACTGAACAGCACCCTGGGTAACAGAAGGAGGCGCCAAACAGCAAGTCTATTGTAGAAAACCCCCTATAAAGTAAAATGTTACTTTGACTAAAAAGGAAATATCTATTAAACACATGAACAGCACAAATATTATTGATAATTTGGGGGCAACATGGTGGCTCAGTGGTTAGACATACTGATAGGGGAAAAAATGTACATTGTGAGCCCTATATGGGGCTCACAGTCTACATTTAAAAAAATATATATATATATATATATATTATTGATAATTTCATGGATACTAGCAATACATTAAAGTATATTGAATCAACCAGAATAGAATCAACTACTGACTGCTGTTTCTAAGGAGCATGCACGGAAATGATAGAAAAGAAAAACGGTTCCTTAAGATACCATACTGTATTCCTTTTTTTCTTTAATGTAGATTGTGATCCCCACATAGGGCTCACAATGTACATTTTTCCCTATCAGTTTGTGTTTGGAGTATGGGAGGAAATCCACGCAAACATAGGGAGAACATACACACTCCTTGCAGATATTATCCTTGGTAGGATTCGAACCCAGGACTCTAAGACTGTAGTGCTAACCACTGAGCCACCATTTTGCCCCTCCATATGGTATTCCAGTCAGTATTTTGTAAGTGAAAACTTGGAGTAGATTGTAAACAGAGAAAATATAAGTAGGCACGTCTTTTTTGCTCTGGACAAAAACTACTGTAAAATACAGATGCGTTCACCCTTACCTTTAAATAGATTTGGTTATGGTCTCCAGTTTTTCATTAAATCAATGTAATACAATATCACAACATGGCAGCAAAACCTTTCACATGCTCCATTTTACAACACAAACATTAGGTGTCTGCACATGTAACATATCACTTTGTGACAGAGTATCACAATACTGTCATGTTTGATAAGATGGCCATCTGGTGACATTTCTGAACATATTCAGCCAAAAGGTAAGGTGAGGAACGACACCTCTACAGCCATGTGAAAGTGTCCTTCAATAATCCATTGAAGTAAGTATCTAATCAGATAGAACAGACAGAAGTCTACAAATGAGAATTCATTGCACAGCTCAGTTTCTTTTGAAAAATGAATTATTGCATTTGTTTAATGTGACATCTGTCATGGCAGATTTTCATTAGCACCTTTTGGGTTTAGAATGTATCTTTTGTTTGATGATTGAGGTGTTAAAACTTGTGTCAGTGAAATTTGAAGCTTTCTGTTTCCCGATTTTAGTTTTTAATTTAGTTTTTAGATAGATTAAATTTGTTTTGCCAATGTTTAATGTATATGGAGCTGAAACTTTAACTTGATGTTGTATATTACAGAATGAAATTGAAATACTCAAAGCTGAGAATGACAGGCTAAAGGCCGAGACGAACCCACCAGGAAAACCAGGACATCCGTCTTCAGAATCATCGAGTTGTGCATCATCTTCCTCTTCTCGGCAGTCTTTAGGTCTGTCGTTAAATAATCTAAATATAACAGAAACCATAGCAACAGGTATGCATAATGTAGTTATACGGAGGTATTCCGCACTTAGTGCTTTATGTGTACATTAAGTTCACACTGTTGTTGTTCTGTCCATTGTTCGGTTCACTGGACTTTACAACAATAACAAACAAGACAGAAGAAAGTGTCTTATCTCTTTTAATGTTAGAGTGAATGGTGGAGGATGTAAATGGAAGGCGATCTGTTGGCATCCTTCATTCTATAAATGTTTCAGTCCATTGTTTTGATCTTATGATGGCTGAACAGCAGAATAAATATAGGATAAGCTGAATACACAATACTGTTATGGATACAGAATTGTAATAAGACATAAAGTAAGCTGAAATAGTAGAGCCTCCTAAATATGTAGTATAAGAATCACTCGATTCTTTAGTACTATAGTACCAAAAAGTAAAAAAAAAGAGGGGTTTGAGAGGTCCCTGGACTTATAGGGAACAAACAGCAATAGAGGCAGATACTTGGAAGAAGATGAAGATTGCAGCACTCCAGGGTCTTCAGTTAATTAAATCCTTTATTCACGCATCATTTTAAAAACAAAAAAAGTACACATACCAAAAGTGCAAAAGTTAGAAAAAACACATGTGAGCTAAAAAAACGCTGACGCGTTTCGGGGCTCAGGGTCCCCTTAACGCTATGATTAAGGGGACCCTGAGCCCCGAAACGCATCGGCGTTTTTTAGCTCACATGTGTTTTTTCTAACTTTTTCACTTTTGGTATGTGTACCGTATTTTTCGGACTATAAGACGCACTTTTTTCCCCCCAAATTTTGGGGGAAAAGAAGGGTGCGTCTTATAGACCGAATGTGGCGCCTGGCACCCGCCATAATAGAGAGGCGGATGCCGGCAAGGGATAGATGCCGGGGCCTGAGACATCGCTACGCTCCTCTGCCCTGCATGAAGCCAGCAGCGGGAGGAGTGATGCTATTCCGCTCCTCCGTCCCCCCCGCCGCTGGCTTCATGCAGGGCAGAGGAGCGTAGCGATGTCTCAGGCCCCGGCACCTGTGATGGCATCTATCCCTTGCCGCCATCCGCCTCTCTAGTACAGCGGATGCCGGGTCAGTATCGGTGGCCCCTTCTCCCCCGGGGCCGGTCCCCACCGGTCCCGTACCTGTGAAATTGCAGGCCGGCTCCTGCGCGGCGATATCGCAGGAGCCGACCTGTTCGGGTGACAGCCGGGAGCCTAATGAAGGCTCCCAGGCCTGTCACGGCTATATTAGTATTGCGGCTGGGTCTATGACCAGCCGTAATACTAATAGACAGAATGTCCCATAGACGGCAATACAGTTGTATTGCCGTCTATGGGACTTGCAATCAAGTGACCGCAGGTTCAAGCCCCTGGGGGGGAATAAAATAGTAAAAAAAAAAAAAAAAAAAAAAAGCTTTAAAAATATATAATAAAAATATGAAATAAATAAAAGTTCTAAATCACCTCCTGTCCCTAGAATATATATATAAAAGTAGAAAATCATATATCATAAACCACCAGGTTTTTTTTTCAATACAAGGTGATCTAAGCAATAGATATTCCCCAAAATGGTATAACTAAAAAGTACTTCTGGCCCCGCAAAAAAAAACACTCTATGCGTCCCCGTACAGCTGCAGGGTCACCTGTCAATGTGGCCTTGCAGCTGTTGCAAAACTACAACTCCCATATATTAAATATTTTACCATTTTTTGCTTCAAAATTTTTTTTCCCTATTTTCCTCCTCTAAAACCTATGTGCGTCTTATAGTCCAGTGCGTCTTATAGTCCGAAAAATACGGTACTTTTTTTGTTTTTAAAATGATGCGTGAATAAAGGATTTAATTAACTGAAGACCCTGGAGTGCTGCAATCTTCATCTTTTTCCAAGTATCTGCCTCTATTACTATAGTACCAAAACAACAATGTGTCTTATTTGTGACCATCATCGTAATATGACAGGTTTTTTTTTGTTTTTCTTACAACAGATATTTTATTAGATGATGCTAAAGATGCTAGAAATGGAACTTGTCACAAAGAAGGAAGAAGTGTCAAAATTTTAGTATCTATTAACAGAGGATTTGGACACACCAAGGTAATTATTTCGACACTAGAGGAGCAAGCTGAATCTTTGTCTTTGATGCCTGTAAGCTTAACCATTAATCAAATTATTGCAAATATTAAGCTTGGTATATGATGAAGCTGTATATGTCTCGTGTAACCTGTTTTAAAATTATACAAGCTATAGATGTAACAGTCATTAAACATTTGTTGCACAATATACAGTACAAACGTGGACAAAATTACTTTTGTCAGATTCAAGTCATTTCTGTGACCATTGTAGATTTTTCTTTCATTAAATGAGGGAACCAACAATTTTGTCCACGTGTGTATTTGATGCGATGAAATATTTGCTACGAATGAATTAACATTCATTTAGAGGGTTTATCCAGAAATATTGATATTATGGCCTATCTTTAGGATAGCCCATGAAATATCGTGAGGGCAAACAGATCAGCTGTATGGGGCTTTATCTGTTGCTCATATATACAACACTGGACCAGAGTCAGTTGGCTTTGTGCACTGTGCAGTGACCAGGCATCAGCGAGGCAGCTTAGCTCCCATTTACGAAAACATTATGGGCCATTACGGCTGTGATTTTTCTGCTAAAGAACTGATGTAAATGATAATAAATGTGACTGGGCTGATTCTGTAGCCACACCCCTCACCTTGCCCCCTTTCAGGAAATTGGTACTGGTGACAAGCAGGACTGTTTTTCTATGCCACAAAAATGGTGTACGACCATAATAAATGTGCCCCCTTGACTGCAGTCTGTGTCCCATCATTTCCAACAGAAGCATGGCTTTAATACAATGCTTCAGTCCATATTTGCTACATTATCAGTAGTGGAGGATCTGCTCCTGTATACTGCTTTATATAATGCACATGTTCTGTATCTCAGAGCTCGTTCACATATATGCCCGGGGTCTCCGTTCTGCAGGTTTCCGTTTCCTGCACGAAACTGGGCAGGACACGGAAACCTGCAGTCATGTTTCAAACCCATTCATTTGAGCGCCGGTGAGCGTTTTATGCTCTCCACGGCGAAACCGGGCACAGGGTCGGACATGCAGGACTTTGTATCCGGTTTAAAAAAAAACGTTTCGCAACGGAGAGCATAAAACACTCACCAGCGCTCACGGCCGGACACGGTCTGACAGGTTTCCGTCTTCTGCTGGCAGAAGACAGAAACCTAATACGGAGACCCGAACGCTGGTGTGAACCCAGCGTAAATAAGTTTAATTATTTGTGAATCTCCTGCTCAACCTTTTTTTTCAAAATCCTCAAATTTGTAAACAATGATATAAAGTATTAGCGCTCACTCCAACTCATTTTTAGGCCTCTGTTCATTAACTAGAAGGCTAAAGAAATGTATGTTCACTTCATAAATTTTATGATTATGAATGCTATGTGAATTTTTTTTTTTTTTATAGGATGCAAAAAGTCATCAATATTTAATAGGCTCTATTGGTGTGAGTGGAAAAACCAAATGGGATGTTCTAGACGCAGTTATTAGACGCCTCTTTAAGGTATATTCAGATTTTGTTGGGTTTGATCTTAAGATTTTCTATGATGTTGCCTAACACATTGTGTTATTGTATTTTGCACGTCTAACACAGTTAAGTAGTATACTGCACTTATTTGCTATAGAGATGAGTCTGTTCCTAACAATTTATCATAAAACAGAATTATCAGTATTAGAGCCACTCAGGACATTACATTTTTGCTATTTCAGTGCACTCCACCTATATGAAATGAATGCTTAGTCCTTCATTATCTTCATGGGTTTATATCATACTGTGAAAATAGTCATATAATTGCTCCCTATATTGATCGCAGATTTAAGAAGCTTTCAATTGGAATTAATGTGTATGTACTGCCACACCACAGTCTAGAAGGGTATTAATTTCATATTATGACGGGGGGAGGACTGGAAAAAGTAGAACTGGAATTCCTCTCCAATATTCATCGCATATCTCTGCTTGTTGTCATTCATTTTGTCAAAATCTGTCCTGGCATTGTGATCATCACATAAATGGACAGTTTGCGTCAAAACCAGTTTACAGAGTCTTGTGCTCATCACATGACTAGGACAGATTTTCTTCTACTGGAAGTTGAAGGCAAGGGGTAGTATCTCAGGTTTTTTAAACTATATACAGTGCGGTTATTGTGAAATGTTTCTTTAGTTTGCTTTACTTTGTTCAATCCTTGCATTATATTTTACACAGTGTAATCTTTTAATTTGTTCACTTTTAGGAATATGTATACCGTTTGGATCCAGCTTCTAGTTTAGGCTTATCCTCAGATGCCATCACTAGTTATAGTATTGGTGATGTAGTTAGATCAAATAACACAGAAGTGCCTGAAATGCTACCTTGTGGATATCTGGTTGGAGATAATATCATCACTGTGAACTTAAAAGGTACGGTAAATATATTAAATCATTTTAATTGACTTTATCTGAGATTGTCTAGAAGCAACAAAAGAAAAGAATATATGGGTGTGCTTGCTGTCTTTAACCAATGAGCTGTAGGTATGTAACTGTAGAGTATTTGCAATAAAAAAAAATATTTTTTTTTTTTTATTTTTCCACTGACCAGTTAAAGCAATTTAAAATTAATGGTTGCAAAATTTTTCTAGCATGTGATATATAAAGTGTATATTAAAAGGGGTTGTCCCGTCTCAAGGATCCTATCTATACTGGTAGCTTATTTAAATTGAAGACTTTTCCTAAATATATTGCTTTAGAAATGGTGCTTTGTATTCCTGCTATGTGAACTTATTCCTCCCATTGTTTACACAGTGTTACCATAATCATGGACCTGTGTGGTAGGACAAGTGACGTCACTCACTGCTCTGCTGGCAGGACAATCAGTTCAGCTAATTGCAGTTTGCTGATAAAGCCCGGTCTGTTATCTCTCTATGATAACACCGAGTTTGTTCTCTGCAAGCATGTGCATATTAGGTGATCTACATAAGTATTGTGATACTTCATAGTGTCCCGTTCAGTAAGCTTAGGGGGAGGGGGAAAAACATACAGGAAGTGAGAAGAGACAGCAGGTAATCTGCTGAAACAGTGAGATGGGAAAACCCCTTTAAACGTATTTTATTTGTAGACATAAATGAGACTGCATATACATTTTTAAATAAATGTATATAGACTTTAGTTCTGCAAAATCTGACTTTGTATTCGCACAGTGTAATTATTTTCCTGGAGTGTAACATTACTTGCTTTCAAGCTTGTGTATACTACCATATATTCTGATGATTGATATACCATATGTACCAACACTAGTAAACATAACTTCAATTTGCACAGATAGATGACAGTCAACTGTGATTTTCTTCTCTTCCTAGGTGTAGGTGAAAACAGCCTGGACAGTTTTGTGTTTGATACCCTTATTCCTAAACCAATTACTCAGCGTTACTTTAATTTATTGATGGAGCATCGCAGAATTATTTTATCTGGACCCAGTGGAACAGGAAAGACATATCTGGCTAACAAACTTGCAGAATATGTTGTAAATAAAAGTGGCAGAAAGAAAATTGAGGAAGCCATTGCAACCTTTAATGTCGATCACAAATCAAGTAAAGTGAGTAAGCAAAAGCACTTTTATGAATCCCTTCAAAAGGCTCCAGAACAAGAAAAACATATCATTTTTGACCAAACTATCACAAATCAACAATGTATTATTCAAAACAGAATATTTTAGATTGAATCCATTGTGTGAACAAAATAAAGATCACATTAACATTACAGTATTTGGATTCTATGGTCTTACATATCAGGTCATAATAAAATAAAACATCTGGTCTGAAGATAGTCTTAAAATAAGGGAAATACAACCTGAGATGAGCAACAGAATACAACAAATTACACCATTTCTTATTTAGCAGATACGAAGCCCACAGACCTCAATGAACCTCAATGTAAAGTATAGTGGGACTAAAGTCCTTCAGAATAATGGGAAAGTCATACAGAAAACTAATATATTCAAGAAAATTCTGCTAAAGGTAGTTCTTACAGGCCTCATGGTTCATGGGGTGTACTTAGGTTTTTCACAAATTGCTTTTGCATTTTTCCCTAGTTTTTGTTAAATAATAAAATAGTGTCATTTGCCATGTATTGTTGATCTGATCTTCTATGTGCCTAATTTTAAGACATTAAAAAAAACAAAAACATTTTTTATTATGTCCTGATAAACCATAAATTTCAAAGAGGGTGGACTTTGTTTCTAGTATGATTGTATATATGAAGGAGTTAATATGCTAATGATGCATTTGTCTATGTAACGCTATTTGTAATATAAATTATACATTATAGTTACTGCTATATTACCATAATGAAAAATGGGAAAGTGCACTTAAAATATAACTTTTATTAATAAACCTAAAAGCCTAAATAACCACATGATAAAATGGTCAACTGAATTAGGGCTAAATGGGATCTGTGTGTGAATAGCCAAGCTACCCCAATCAACCACTTATGTGTGAGTCCTCAGTTCACTAGGGCAGGTCCCCCATAGAGTAATACTCAAATACTTGTTTCCTCCAAAGATTCTCTATATAAGGAACCCCCCAGCTGATTGATTAAATAACCCACACATTCATGGGCATAGCTTTCCTATACTGGATCCGCAGCTGCCGGATCCAGCACTAAAATAGTTAAACCAGAGATGGCGCTTAACTGGTTAACCTCACTGCTATATTACCATGCAACTATTGCATGACATAGTTTAACAGTATTTAAATGGGTTGTGCCATGATTGACACTTAAAGAGGACCTTTCACCATTTGGGGCACATGTGGTTTAATACATTGCTAGAAAGCCGACAGTGCGCTGAATTCTGCTTTCCCTTTCTGTGCCCCCATGAAGAGCTATTGATGCCGGTACCGTAGCTCTTCACAATCAGAAGGGCGTTTCTGCCAGTCAGTCAGGAATGCCCTTCCTCACAGTAGCACCTATTGTGCTGTACTGTGAGACCGGGAAGGAACGCCCCATCCCTCTCCTCACAGTACTTGTCCATAGACGAGTACTGGGGGGCGTTCCTCACCGCTCAGCATCATCGTTCGGTGGTAAGGAATTCCCCCTCTCACAGTACAGCACAATAGACGCTACTGTAAGGAAGGGCATTCCTGACTGTTAGATACGCCCTTCTGACCGTGAAGAGCTATGGTACTTGCACCGATAGCTCTTCAGCAGGGGCACAGAATGGGAAAGCCGATAGTGTGCTGAATTCAGCACACTGTTGACTTTCTCGTGGTGTATTACACCGCATGTGCCCAAAATGGTGAAAGGTCCTCTGTAACAAGTGTTAGAGTATTGGAGGTCCCACTTCTCCAATCACCATTAATCACAAGAACTGGACAGACCCTGAAATTGTAAGATAGATACTATGGTAGGTTCTCTTCACACTTGGGCCTTGGCTTATGTTTTTATACAAATTATAACTATACTCATGCATTTATATGCAAGAATTCCCTGAAGTTGCAGTTGTCATAACTGATGCCATTTAATTTAGACATTACGGGGCAGACTTAGATATAATACTGCTGTTGCAACAGAATTCCAGAAAAAGTTGTGGCATAATTTTGGTGCAAACCAATTAAAAAACAAAACAACACAGTTGTACATACCTTCCTCTCACAAACATCTAGAAAAGTGAATGTAAATAAGTTGACCGTCTGTTGTAGTTCTATGGCTGTGCTGTTACTAACATTTTGTCTCTTACTTTTTAAGGAGTTGCGCCAATATCTCGCCAACCTTGCAGATCAGTGCAGTGCTGATAATGATACTGATACCCCACTGGTGATAATCCTGGATAATCTTCATCATATAGGATCTCTAAGTGATATCTTCAATGGATTCCTAAACTGTAAATACAACAAATGGTAATAATTTTATTAAGAAAACTATTTGATGAATCTTATTTGTATTACTAAATGATGAAAATGTAAACATTTATGAGTAAATAAAAAGTGGTTGTTTTGTTTGGCATAAACAGCACCACCATTGTCTTTGGGCTTTGTCTGGTATTGCAGATTAGCCCAATTCAACTGAAGGGTTGCTAAGATCCCGTTCTTAATAGGTGATCAATAGGCCATCCCTATCGTGATCCTGGAAAACTTCTTTGAAAACTAGAGGGACAACATAGCAAATCATAGGATATATAATAGAAAAGAGTACGGTAAATTGTATAGCAAATATAGAGGACTTTGTAGTATCATCACGGCGTATTTTGCGTATTTGCAATAGCACCATCAATGATTTTCTTTCAGTAACAATATTGTAGACTTTTTCCCTTATACATGCATTCTGTATAGACTAAAGTTTGATAAATATCATTCATTACAGAGGCTAGAACTAGATGTGTGGGTTACTGTGTTGCTGAGCTTAATATCTTGTGAAGTTCCGCTTATAAATATTGTTTTCTTGCCGTCTACAGTAGAATCAGTGTATGTCAGGATCATGGTTTATGATACGGTTTCTGTAGACTTTGAAATTAAAAAAGGACTCCAGTATACAATGACTTGTTTGTCTGTTATCATACACATGTACTACATGAGGATATATTTATTTTACACTAGAATTGCCATTTATTGCTATATAAAATCTAAAACTGATAACATTTGTATATACAATACAATATAAGCAATCCATAAGTAGGTACCAGACATACAGTATTGTATAATGAACCTAGTCCTCATCTGCAGGGAGCCCTTCCAATAAAATGGCATATGTGTACACCATAGTGATCATGGGGGCACAGTAGCTGTGACTGACACATGGGCTCCCTCTGTAATGGCTGGGATCAGAGATGAGCCCAGTCCTGGTTGCTTAATCTTCTAGATACCAAGGTCATTGGTGTCAGGGACATACAAAGAAAGAGGGCTCACACACTGCAATGATTGTGGGGTGCTGTGAGTTGCCTGTATGGTGAAAAATATATATAAAAAAAGCAAGAATATTGCTGTTTTGCTTATCCCTTTACCACAATGAAACTGAATAAAAAGCTTTCAAAACGTTGTATGTGCCCCAAAATCTTACCTACCAATGAAATCTACAACTTGTCCCATAAAAAAACAATTGTCCCCATAGCTCTGTTGTTTAGCAAAAAAAAAAAGTTAAACATTTGTTGTGTATTAAAGTAATCTAATATAAGAAACAATATCATTTGGTGTTACCCTAAACAGCATTACATTTGCATTTAAACAGTTTTTGTAAATATATATGTATATGATCTATCTTCTCTATGTTTTTAATGTACAGTATGTTGTTTCCCTGTAAGGGGGTGTTCACACTACCGTCTGTGTCCGATAGGTAGTGTCCGCTCAAAATCTGGCACGGACATTAGGAGCGGACACTAGCTGTGTCCGTGACACCTGTCATTTATTTACGGGTGCGTTCTTTTGCACTCCGTGCCCGTCCTTCCCTGTCCGCATGTAAAGATGTCCGACTTTTCAAGCGGACAGAAAAACCCTGCATGTCGGACACAGACGGTAGTGTGAACGCTCCTAACTAGCGTTACTTAATAAAGTACCTATCCTTTTTTTCTTTCAGTCCATACATTATTGGAACCATGAATCAAAGTATTTTGTCTTCGCCAAATTTAGAATTACATCACAATTTCAGGTAGGTGTGTTGTGTGAAATATATTTATATGTATTTTTACCTATAAGTAAAGAAACTATTAAAATACCACAGTTTAATACAACTCAGCTTGCTGTCATTCATTCTGTTACTAGCAGTGGATAAAAATCAGTCTATGGTCATGTGATGGACACACAAGTGCACATTGTTACAGTCACAGCCAGTAATCAGACATTTGCCTGGTAATGAGCTGTGTACCTGCGTGCCCATCACAATTTATTTATTTTTTGCGCTGTTGTGTCAGGGGTGTTTGGTTTGGTGGATATTTTTGTAATATACTGTCTAACTTCCTTTTTATTATAAAACAGGCTGTAATATTCTGAGCTGCTTCTAGGGAAAGTCCACACACAATTGTATTGTAAATATGCAGTATGAATGCAGGGGATGGTCACTTCAAATGGCTGTATCTCCGGTTTTACACCACTTAGAAAAAACATTGAACAGTGCATATAAAGTTATATTTCCAGCTGTGTTCCTAACTAGAGGTATCCCAGGTTCTGTTATGGGTAGTATTTCATCTCAGCTTTCATGTGATACCAGAACCATTTTTCTAGGTGGTATAAAACCAGAGATGCAGCTATTTTAACTGACCACCTCTCCTTGGGTAAATGTTTCAGCTCTACATACTACATTAAGTACATGTGTACGGACAGTATCCTGGCAATGCTTAGTTAGAGCATTGCTATTTTCTATTAAAATAGACGTTTGATATTATAAAAATGTTCACGGCCAAATCCCTCTGTCACCCCGACACAATAGGAAAATACAATAAAATGGGAGTTACACTTTAATATTTAGGAATCCAGATTCATTCTAGGATTATACATTAGTGACCTGAGTATTTTATATGGACAAGTGAGATATTTATGCTGTTTTTGTATATCATATTCATTTTAGGTGGGTGCTATATGCTAACCACATGGATCCAGTGAAAGGTTTTCTTGGAAGATACTTGAGAAGGAAACTTATTGAAATGGAAATAGAAAAAAGTTTGAGAAACAACGATCTCATAAAGATAATTGAATGGATTCCTAAGGCATGGCATCACCTCAACAGCTTCCTGGAGACACACAGTTCCTCTGATGTCACAATAGGTAATACATTTTTCTGAAGATCACACATTTGTGTAATGCCCATTACATCATGTTATATTTCATTTAAGAATGTTGTTTGATGCAGCAAATGAGAGATTCTTGACCAAGCAAGTCATAATGGGATGTATATATACTGAAACCAATGTTTTCTGGGATCAATTTTTTTCTACCGTGTTTCCCCGAAAATAAGACAGTGTCTTATATTAAATTGTCGGCCTAAATACAGGACCTGTCTTATTTTCGGGGGATCTCTTATTACAACCGTCAGTCATGCTGGCACTTCCTTAGCGGAGGGCCGGCATGACTGCCGGTTGTAGGTAGTGTAGGGGAGGGGGGGAGGTATCCAACTTACCTTTCCCATCTTCCTAGCAGCGCTGGTGCTGCTGTTCATCCCGGCAGAGGTGGGCGGGGCTTCGCAGAGCTTTTGTGGGTGGGGTTTAGCGATCCCCACTTCACTGACACAGCAGCCGTGCTCTGTGTGCACAGCAAAGCCGGCTTCTGTCTCTTCTGTATGCTGGATGCTGCCCCTACAGCAGCAGGGACAGTGGACAAAACAGCAGAGGCAGCAGCCGCCATACAGAAGAGACAGCAGCCGGCTTTGCTGTGCACACGGAGCACAGCACGGCTGCTGTGTCAGTGAAGTGGGAATCGCTAATCCCCGCCCACAAAAGCTCTGCTAATCCCAGCCCCCCAAGCCCCGCCCACCACTGCCAGGCATGTCTTATTTTCGGGGGTGCCTTATATTAGGCAAATCAACAGAACACCCCCCCCCCCCCATGCCTTACTTTCGGGGGTGTCCTACTTTCGGGGAAACACGGTAGTTATAGCCCACCTGTTCTCTAGTGGAGCATTAAAAACTAATTCATTTTTTTTTGTATATTGATTTGCACCCCAGATGGCAATTTTTCAAAAAGTGTGTGCATTTGGGTGGGCATATTCAAAGGAGGTGGAGCCTCTTTCAAACTGGTAAATTTACTAACCTGGGACAAATTATAGATAAAGTCCACTGCAGTTCATGGCTGACATAGATGTGATATTCTGGCTCACAGTGAGTCAGCAGTCCACCTAATTTATGACGAGGTACATCTCTCCCCATGGGGTATTCCAGTACACTTTGCACATAGGATATAATAGTACACTCTGCCCATGGGGTATACCTGTACACCTCTCCCCATGGGGTATGCCAGTACACCTCTGCCCATGGAGCATTCTAGTACACTTTGCATATAGGATATACCAGTATACTCTGCCCATGGGGTATACCTGTACACCTCTGCCCATGGGGCATTCCAGTACACTCTGCACATAGAATATACCAGTACACTCTGCCCATGAGGCATTCCAGTACACTCTGCCCATGGGGTATGCCAGTATTAATAAATTCCCAATTGTATTTGGAATTGACAATTTTTTAAATGTAAGAGGCTGATGGTTTCATCATCAGCTTGTGAAGACATTCAGACTCTGTTGTGCATTGTAGCAGTGTTTAGAATATATTAGGCTGCATATTTCTCTATAACATGCAGTGTAACCCATGAATCCTGTAAAATTATTTGATACAAAGAATATTATATATAGTACACAAATAACATTAATAGTAAAACAAAATACAATGCCTTTAGGCCTGATGTATGTTAGTAAAGCATATAGTCCACATTTCCTGGACTGAGAGTGACCTAGAGCATATGACACTCAGAGTCCCTGCTTTCGTGAGTCTACTGTTCCATACTATATACTATACGGAACAGTGGAACTGTGGGGGGGCCGAGGCTCTGGCATCACTATGCTGATCACTATGATGCAGGTATTTGGACCAGAATCAGTCCAAGAAATGCAGGAATTATACAGCCCAGGGGCTTTATTGTGCATCAGCACCAGACACTGGATTTCAAGTAAATCTAGAGCAATGGTCTCTAACAACTATCTCTGCTGTTGTCGAGAAACTACAACTCCCAGC
The DNA here is from genome assembly GCF_031893055.1 of Leptodactylus fuscus. NCBI lineage: Eukaryota > Metazoa > Chordata > Amphibia > Anura > Leptodactylidae > Leptodactylus > Leptodactylus fuscus. Next base: position 140,818,126 of record NC_134269.1, on the reverse strand, counting down.
AAGCCTAAACAGTCACTCTGCTTGAAACTGACAAGATGGAGATTACTCATCTGCAATCTTCTGTGAGCAGGATAGATAATAAAGTGATTTTTCTGGTACCAACAACATGCCATCAATATGTGTTCCATGAAAACCCTTTTACACTCAGTACAGAACAGATACTCAAATAAACGACACTAAAACCTTGTAGTATTACACAGTATATGCTAGTTCTTTGGAAATACAAATGTTCAGTACATTATATATCTTTGTTCTCCATTATGTGTCTCCAACGTGAAAAATGCACTCATGAGGTTTTCTCTAATCCCCTTTTATCCTTAACCTGCTATTACGGAGTGTCTTAAACGCTTTAAATGACAGTTTTGTGTTGGCATACTATGTCTATGTATTTAGTTTTGCACTTTAGACCTTTTACATCCTTTATGTCAAAGTTCTAGTCGTATAATTGCTTTTATAATCCTAATCTTTGCATTTTGTATCTGCTTTTTTCCAATTGGGTTATATAATGGCCATTATAATGGGGGTTATTTTTACCATTAGGGATTCATATGCATGTAATATCATATACATTAGTATTAGAATGTCGCCACAATTAAATTTACTTTGCTTTTAAGACAGACTTAATTTTGTCAAGGAGTTCACTTTAGTTTCTCTTCCTTATCTTTTTGTCTTATCTGCCCTTATCTGTTCAACCACCTTACAATCCAATATGAAAGACTGGAACTTGTTCAATTTTTTTTATGTGAGACACATGGAAGGTTGCTGAAATCTAGATAAGCTGCATCTACTGCTCCACACTGATCTATTACCTTAATCGTCCAGTCAAAAAAAAATCAATTTCAAGGTTTCAGTAATATGATCTCTCCTTGCTGCAAGTCACTGGACTTTGGATCTTAAACAATTCTTTCTTTCAAGTGTTCTTTATTTTATTTACACTTCTGAAAACAAGGTCACTGGTTTATGGTTTGTGCCTTGTCTTTTACTGAGATTATTTACACCTTGAGGGTCTCATCAGATCAAGTTTTGAACAGGAAAATCCTGCTTTGACCCACTTACGTATTTCTGGCTGTAAAAGAATTTTCTTCATCTGTCAACGTAAAGTCAGGGGTGCGCTCTCAACCTTATATGTATTTTGGATCTCCTGTACATAAGAGAATACCTGTGCTGGTTAGAATAGTAGAAATCTATCAATTTGTTTTACACACATGAAAAAATGAACACATTTTGGCACAGAAAGTTGACCCTTTCAGCCTCTTAGCACCTGCTATACCTACTATATGGTTAATGGCTGTACTTAGAACCATCTTTCTTGTGTGATGAGTAGGTCTGTTCCAATTTAGCTATCGGTTAGCCTTAGACTGTTCCTATTAGGTTAAAGAAGCCGTCTCTAAATTTTGACGGTAAATCTCAGGTACAGGTATCAACTTCAAAACCATGCAGTCATTGGTCATTGTGTGTGTGCGGGGTTTCAGCTGCATATGGCAGGAGGTGGATGTGAACGCACCCTTATGATGCTCATTGGAACTATTTGTCTCATTCCTATACCTGCCTTTGTTATGCCAATTTCAATTACCCTTTATAATTTCAAAGATTTATCGTATACCAATGCAACTTTGTGGTGTGGGATGCAATGCAGATGGAGGGTACTTCAAAGGGTACTTAAAAGGGTTTTTCACACCATAGACATCTATTACATATCCAGAGGTTAGATGATACATTTCTGAATGTTGAATCCCAATTGCTGGGATCTTTATCACTAGAATAAAGGTCCAGACCTCCCCCATACTTCACTGCAAAGCCATAGTGCAGAGGAGTGTAAATGGAGCAGCAGTTGGACATGCGAGTCTTTATCGCCATTCAAAGCCTATGGGACTGCTTGAGACTGCAGAGCAAATGTCTCAGCTTTTTCATAGCCTCAAAGACATACAATAAAGCACATGCTCAACCACCCCTCCATTCAAACTCCTTCTCGTTGTCGTCAAGTGAGGTCACAGAGGCTAAAAGGGGGGGCTTGAGCCCCCATCAATCAGATGTTTGTTATCTATCCTGTGAATAGGTGATGAATTGGATCTGTGGTGAGAAAACACTGTACTATTTCAGGGTAACAGTATATTATACTGGAAGTCTCCATTTTAGCAGCTGTAATACATACAGCACAATATCTTTATTGTTGTGATCAGCTGACTGTGCCTATTATTACATTCCTTAAATAGGGCAGTATTATATCCACATGACCAATATGCTTTGAGCAAGTGAATCTTATTTCATACATAATTGTTGACGATTTGTACTGTATCCACACTTGGCATACTGGGGATGTTTTAGCATAGTCCTATAATAAGTATGCTAATATTTAGAAACTCGTATCAATGTACAGAAGGTAAACTAATCAAGATCTATCTGTTTTGCTAGGTCCTCGCCTTTTCCTTTCCTGCCCAATGGATGTGGATGGGTCCAGAATATGGTACACAGACCTTTGGAACTATTCTGTAATACCGTATCTACTAGAAGCCGTGAGAGAGGGACTGCAGGTATTGCTAAAAGTTACAGTGGACTTAAGAAAGTTAGAGCAGTACAATGTATTGGTTGTACAGCCTTTCATTTAAAGTATAACCATGGCATACCATGGTTATATTTTTTACTTTCATAAAATGTTTGATCTTGTAGAAGTCAGAAGTTTTGATCACTGGGGCTTTAAGATTTTGAGATTGCTAAAACAAAGCGGCAGAAGCATGGAGCATAGCATCATCTTTCCATAGAATTTTTATAAGCCTGTCTTAAGTTACCAAGGAGAAACAATTCTCTTTAGTGATCAGTGGGGGTTTCGGAATAAGAACCCCTACCTATCAAACATTCTCATATGTCAAACTTTTGTGAAAGTAGAGTTAAAATTTTACTTGCTTGTGTGCACTGAATTAACTGACTATTAACATTAGCTGAATATATATATATATATATATATATATATATATATATATATATATATATATATAAATTATTATTGATCTCACTGGCTTCTCAATGTATGTATTGAAATTACAGATGTATGGTAAACGTGCCCCTTGGGAAGACCCATCAAGATGGATAAGAGATACATTCCCTTGGAATTCTATTTCCTCTCAGCATGAATGTCCAGCTTTACTACAGCTACGGCCAGAAGATGTAGGTTATGATGGGTATGTCACTGCCAAAGAGGGGACCACCTCCAAAAATGTGCCAGAGTGTGACAAGGATGGAGATCCACTGGTATGTTTAATGCATGTATTATAGTTCAATGATAGATGTCTGTGTATTGTATAATAATCCTAATAATAAGTAATGAGGTGGAGAAATATCTGACGATACAATTCAAAAGAATATAATACAGAATTTCATAGTAAAAATAGGGTCAGGGGATAATCGTACACATTAGGGAGAGTGTGTGCCTACATAGGCAGTATGGAGACTTAGAAGTCATTCCTGCTCCGCTAGGGATTCTGGGTAAAAAAATATGCAAATCTATTCTCCAGGATGTAATTAGGAGAACAGTGCACTCTGTGTGCCGCCCTCTAGAGGGCAGCCTCCTTAACATCATGCATGACTCAGTTAAAAAGTCTACTATCATGATGCGGATTTAATTGCCAAATTAGTATTTCTATTCCAAAAGGAACAGATTCCCAGCTATGGACAGCGCTGTTTCGGTCTTTTAGATCTCCTCAGCATAGCGCAGGGATACTGATTTGGCAGAGGGAGAGACTATAGACCAGGGTCAGGGGATAATCGTACACATTAGGGAGAGTGTGTGCCTACATAGGCAGTACAGAGACTTACAAGTCATTCCTGCTCTGCTAGGGATTCTGGGTAAAACATATGCAAATCTATTCTCCAGGATGTAATTAGGAGAACAGTGCTTCTCTAGAGGGCGGCATACAGAGGCACTGTTCTTCTAATTACATCCTGGAGAATAGATTTGCATGTTTTATAGTAAAAATATTGCTAGTTTTAACATTTTCCTTTTTTGTGAAGGATATGGACATACTGAGCAAGTTATAGAAGTGGCAGCATCTTAGTGTAGAAAGCAGAAACTATACTTTTAAAAACAACACCGCTGAACTTTTATAATATGAAAACACAATTTTTTTTTTAATTTTTGGCTGGAGTTCCCTTTTCTGATACTGTATTGCTAGGTATAGGCACAATAAATGGAGCCTGTATTATGCTGAAGAGTATAACAGGTAATATAGAACCTATCCTCATGAAACCCCCTTACTGAAGTAATAGTGTGTGGGTAGCCAAAGAGAACCACATTCCAATGATGTCATTATCACTGAACTCCTTTCCATTCTCCTACACTATGCCAACAAGTAGTCTGTGCTCTACATTGTAATCTATGTCTTGGCCTCTTGGAACGTAAACCCTGCAATTTGGCTTCGGTGTTTTACAGTACCTGCAAAGTGGATGGGATTTTGGCTTGTCCCATACACACATTGCAGAAAAAAATCTTTAGTAGAAATGCTGTGGTTTAAAAAAAAATCATGTATTTTCATTGTGGTTTTTCCTATAGCACTTTTTGGCTGTGTGGGCCTTAGCCTTAAGCTCGGAGAACTAATACAGCGGAGTCCGATATGCTTCAGACTTCCAGAGCATGTGCCATTTACAGGATTACTGCAGGGGAGTAAAATTGAGAGTGAAGATAATAAATATGTCTTTGAAATCTGGGTCTCTTCAGCTAGCCACACATTATGATGCTTCAAGGGATTTTGATAGGGATAGATTTTCTTTAAAGATGTCCAGTTTTCACAGGCTCTTCTTCTTAGAAGGCTTCCCTAAAATTAATGTTATTGGGGATTAAAGGGTCTCTATCATTGGCAAAAGTCATTTTTAACTAATCACATCCTTGCACAGCCTTTAGAAAGTCTAATCCATACATACCTTCTGTATGTAAATTACCTCAGTAGTGTTTGAATAAGTCTGTTTTTATTCATATGCTAGTTAGCCTCCTCAGTGCACAGGAAGTATCAGCCAGCTTTCCTCTCTCTGCTGTGTGCCATGTATGAGAGCAGGGAGGAGTCGTCAGCAGCAGCAGCAGCAGTAGCCTGTGCTGTATATACAGAAGACAGTGCACAAAGAGACTTCCGGGGTGCACGGAGAAGCTAATAAGCATATGAATAAAAACAGACTTATTCAAAATCTACTGAGGCAATTTGCATGCAAAAGGTATGTATGAAATAGCCGTTCTAAAGGCTATGCAAGGATTTGATTAGTTACAAATGACTTTTTCCAATGATAGAGCCTCATTAATAAACAAAGGACTATACATTCCCCGCAATTTCACTATATAGAAAATCAAAGAATTTGCAAGGTAAAGTGTTTGATGTGGGTCCTGCTAGTATGTTGGAAAATAAGTTTTCTCAATCAGACACCCCTTTTCAATGTAAGTGTATTAATGTATATATTAAGTATTTTTCACCAATGGTTGCAGTATTTTCCAGCCTGCTATGTGCATCTTATGCTTTGACTACAGAATACAATTATATATAGGTTAAATGAATGCACATTTGGTGTTCAGATGGTTTCCATGCTGTGTAGTCGGTAGTTTCGAATCCCACCAGAAGTTCTGGGAAATAGCTGCTAAGGGACAGCAGATGGCAGTGCTGTATATTTCTTTCTAATGATGCATTTTGCATTTGTGCTGCAATACAAGTGTATTATTTTCTCCAATAAATTGGGCATCTTCTAAAAGGAACTGAACTACCTCATCCAGCATGTTCCACCAAGGATTCCTTCATCCAATTAAAATGATACTTTTATGCCAGATGCCTGGCTCTGATTGTATGATCGTTCTTCATGTGAACGGGTTTTATCTCTTTCAATAGAAGAAATAGACATGCAGCTCCTTTGAAGGGATAATGCATTATGAACAGTCACATGGGTGTCCTAGATTTGAATCTAGAACAGCCAGCATGTTATCACAATCAGCTTTGATTTCTCTTCATAATTTCTATGCACCGTGCACTGGAATCCAATGACTGTTTCCATAGGGTATAATCCTTTACATGGCTGAATGCCATTGACAAGTGTGCCATAACATCCACCTAATATTAACATTCATTCATTTACACTTGAAATAAAAGAACATGGCATGATGCGCTGTTTAAGCTGAAATACGTTTCTTTTCTGGTGACTCATCCCAAGTGTATTGATCTATATTCTCTACACTGCTTGGAATCGTGATTGAAAATGTCTTTGTATTTCTACAGTATTCTGTACGTCCTGTCAAGTATTGGTCATGTGCTCCATCTGAAACTGCTTCTTATATACATAGCCTTATATGTCATTGAAAGTAGAAAAAAATTCAATGAGAAGCTTAATAAATATATTAGTCTCTAGAGATGTAAAGAGATTTATATCCAAGTATTCATTACAAAATACATAAGTGCAGTGTATGTCTATAAAAAGTGTTGGATATTAGCTTCTATTTCATTCTTGTCAGGGCTGTTAAAAGAGAAATATAATATTCTTATACGCCCTAACCACATGTAGAAAGATCACACTGGTCACGCCAGTGGTTTTGGACCCCACTGCATACACCAGTCATTGCCATAGAGCAGGAATAGGGAACGTACGGCTCTCCAGCTGTTGCAAACCTACAACTCCCAGCATGCATACTGGCTCTGCTGTTCTTAGAACTCCCATGGAAGTGAATGGAGCATGTTGGGAGTTGTAGTTTCACAGCAGCTGGAGAGCTGAAAGTTCCCTACCCCTGCCATAGAGGAAAGCACAGCACATTGTGCTTTCCTATGCAGTGGGCCGCCTAAGAAGTTTTACGCCATAAATTGGCACGATGATAAATGGTGATTCTTTTTAAAGCCACATACTGTATGTCTATATATACTCTGTGTGTGTATAGATATATATACACGCAAACCATGAAAATGTAGGACAGGACTCGCTGGGGCTCATTTATGAAAACTAATGTCCTAGAAAAATGACAGCTGGAATCCCATTACTTTGTATACGTATACAGTGTCCCCGAGGGGAGGGGGGAGAGATGCATTTCTGCCATTTCATTCATATTTGCATAGTTTATTATTACATTGCTAAACCCATTATTATATCTATTACTATTATGTCTCCTAAGAAATAGCATATAATTCCCTCATTATTTTCATAAGGGATTGGGCTATAGATTAACTTTCAGCAGAAGAAAATTGATGTTTTTATTGTTATTGGGAAGCAGGAATCATCTAACCTTGCTGCATTTCACATTTATCCTTGCTGAATACTTTGTATTTCATGCGAATCTTTCCTAATACTTTGCTGTCACACTGTAATACTTCAAACAAGAAATACTCGTCCTGAAAACCATACAAGTCTCATATCAACCTTGTCCTTTGAACCTCTATTCCTGCTACAGAGAAAAACAAAGTTTAGACTGAATGCACATTCATCTGCTCCTTTGTTGTATTAGGCGATGTAAACGGCTAATAAATCATTATTAATTAACATGCTGCATCCAGTTTATTAATATAAAGAACACTGGAAGTTGCGCTCATCTTTTCATAGATGAATAAGCTCTTAACTAAGATGGATTGCTGTAGCTGTGTTCCTTTCTTGTTGCAATGTTATATAACACTTGTTGATTGATTAAGTAAATGAATTGGGGGTCTGTGGGTTACTTCCTACTGAAAGAACTGTTTTATGGTGTATCATATCCAGTTGGCAAGTACAAAGTAACGTGATTTTTTTTTTTTTTAATTAACAGATGAGTATGCTGATGCGTCTTCAAGAAGCAGCCAGTTTCTCAAGTGGACAAAGCTGTGATAGTGATGGTGCAAGCCACCACAATGAAAGTTTAGATCCTTCTGTTGAATCAACCCTCTAAGAAGTCACCTCTAGCTGGTGGATTGTTATAGAGAATGGTTTGGTCCAATAGATCACTGCCATTGCAGAAGCAGCACACTGCAACACCTACACTAGGATAATGTGCTGGTAGGCAGATGACTTAGCTCTGAAGAAATTGAAGTGGATAGATTGAATTTGCTTCATTTCAAGGTATTTGAATATGAATGGAGCAATGGGAATCTCCATTAGTAAACTGGAAAAGGCCCAAGATCGAGGGCAAATAAGCAGATTGCACATTTGTTAGCCAAACTGGAATGGTTTAGTTCTTTGAAAGGTTTACAGCACAGATGTTTGTGTATAATGTGTGTTCTTGTTTTTTGACATTATGTATCACTTGTGCAGTGTTTTTAATCCACTTCAAACCTCTGATGTAAGACAATGTGCCGGTCACATGACTACATTAGTGCGATTGTTGTGTACTGCCTCCAAACTAGATGACGCTCCTCAGAAAAGCACAAAATGTATTTGTGCAGCTAGAAGAAAATTTACTGTGATATACTGGATAAGTGCCAATTGTAAATCTGAACTGCCATGCTCACAATTCTGAATTCCCTAGCGTTGAGTCACTTGCTTCAAATTGTCCTCATCGAAACGACGGTGTTTTTGTAGCCACCTGCTGCCCGCTTAAAAGATTTTATACAAATTACTAAGGCTTCCCTGGAGATGCTTTTATGTGAGCATTGTGAGTGAAGAAAGGAGGACAGGAAAATAAAAAAAAGAACAAAAAGTCATATGGTGCTGTCTCATTGCCTTAAAAATGTATCTTAATAGTCTTACAGTCAGAGTTCAGAATCCGCTGATGTGTCCTGCAGTGTTTCCTCTCCCTGATAACTTTGAAATATTATTTGGTGCTGAGCCCGAGCCTGAGAACCAGTAATGACTGCACACTCTGAAATACAGGTGAACAATAGCACATGTCTGCCATCACAAACGTGGAAGCGGTGGTTTGAAATCTTAAAAATAAAGTTGTTGTTTTTTTTTTAATTTACTTGTATAGGAGACAATTTGAATGAACTCCCAGCAGAGCTGGGGGCTCTCCATGAAGCATGAGCACAAATGGATTTTTTTGCCCCCTTTCTCATATAGTCCTAAGCATGTTTGAGTTACTCCTGTTTAAAGTTGGGTTCTCAATGTCAAGTAAGACTGAGGTGGTGTAAAATTTTTAATATAACTGGGTTGGTTTTGCACAGTGTTTTGGGTGGGTGATGTATATAGATATCATAACAATTACAATGCCTTGCACCATGCAAACAAAACCAGTTTCTACTTTAATTTGTTAGTGTGTTTCACGAATTAATACCTATGTTGTAAACAAATCCAGAATGCAACTGTTCAGGCTGTTCTTTCCCAATGTGCTTGTCCTGTACTTATGGTTACTATAACTATGCAGGAGATACAATGTTACATCAGCATGTTCTAAAGGAGCCCAATATATTATATCGAAATAACAGACTTAGAACAGAGCTCTCTAGAACTGAATAATAACAATACAATTGGCAATGCAATAAATTGACACAATAAGACGTAATTATATAAGGGCTATGGCATTGTGTAGAAAACATACAACAAAAGCTACCTTCACTATTGATAACTGGTGCTACACAATACTCGTGGCCACCATATTGGTCATCTACTGTAATTCTTAATAAAGAATAAAGCTATATAGCGCTTTTCTAAGGCAAGCTTTCCCTACACGGTGCTATTGGCCCATTGTACAATTTTAATTATGTCGTGCATGTGCAAACGCCACGTTAAACTTACCTACGGTATAGAAAGACAAGGCTCCAGATATCTTGTCTTAGCTCATGTCACCTGGACAAGACTGCAAATCTTTTCCTGACATCTCCGACATGCACGCCAGACATAACCATGCATAGAACTTCCTGCAATACATCTCAGTGAGTACATGTAGTTTACAACAAAGAAGAAAAAATAATGTTTGTGAAACATTTGTCTGTATACATTTTATATTTTGTACATTTTTGATGTAACATATCATGTAAATAGACAGAAGCAGTGAAATAATTCATCTGAAAAGTTTTGTAGTCTTTGTAAAGCCCTTACAATACGTTTTGGTGTAATCAAAATCAATTGAATGATGTATTTTCTATAAGTTCATTGTTCTCCTAGCTTGTAAACCAGCTTGCATCTATTTTTTGCAGATGTGCGCAGTGTAACTGTCTAAATTATTACTTTGCCATTAAAGTGGAATTATTTATTGAATTGTAACATTGTCGTCTTTTCCATAATAAAGAGAAAAATAAGTTGTTACTGTTCTGAGCAGCTCCTTCCTGAGTTCATTCTTATAAGAGATGTGAGAGATCCAGTGGGGAGAAATACAGTACCTACCAAGACGGAATCGGTACACAATGTAGTAACAATGTCATATTCATACGTATTATTTATAAAATGGCAGTTGCTTTAAAATAAAGTGATATTCCAGGCTTACCCTTACTAAAAACCATATTACAAAGGCAAGAACAAGAGGTAATGGATGGTGAAACATGTCAATGGCACGTATTGCCATTTTTACACAATGTAAACTGTATGAGTAAGGTCAGGGCCCTACGGAACGGAAATGCTGCAATTTGCCCGTGGCGGAAACCCCGTGGGAAAAAATTGTGGCGTCATACACTACAGACAAAGTGGGTGGTACTCACGCGAATCCCATGCCCACTTTGTGTTTACAAATGCAGTGCGGACACACTGCGATTTCCAAAAATGGCACGTTTTTGGAAATCGCAGCATGTCAATTATATCTACGGAAATGCCGACGGCTTACCTGTAGATATAATAGTAACAAAGTCTGCAGAGGAAAACTTTTTTTTTTCTTTTAAATGTAGATTGTGAGCCCCACATAGAGCTCACAATGTACATTTTTCCCTATCAGTATGTCTTTTTGGAAAATGGGATGGAAATCCATACAAACACGGGGAGAACATACAAACTCCTTGCAGATGTTTTTTTTTTGCCCTTGGCGGGATTTGAACACCAGGACCCAGCGCTGCAAGGCTGCAGTGCTAACCACTGAGCCACCGTGTGGCCCCCAGAGGACAACTCTGTGACCTTTCTGTTCAAAGTGCTGCGGAAAAACCGTGATGCATTCCGGCCACAGTTCCGGCCCGTGGGGCCTTAGCCTAAGGAATTACTTCCTTTTTACATCCCTGTTCACAAATGGCACCATGCTACTAAAAAACCTTTTTCTGTGCCACATAACAGAAGACCTGCTTTTTTACACAGACTAGTTACTGGAAAAGAGTGTTCCTACAATTCCCGATATTTGGCCAACTACTGTGTAATGAGCTATAAGACTTATTCCTCTCAATATTTCTCTCTTGCTAAAGTTCAGACCACTATAGCAGTACAATCTAACTGACGCTGGGTTCACACCAGCGTTCGGGTCTCCGCTTTCAGTTTCCATCTTCTGCATGCAGAAGACGGAAACCTTTCATGCCGAGTCCGGCCGTGAGCGCTGGTGAGCTGTGAGTTTCAAGCTTACAGTCACACTTGCATTGTAATCTCTGTACGAGTTTCTTATTTACAAATACTTACCAAATATGTTATGATAATTTAAGAGTCCTCAGATGGTAAAACTTCTAAAACAATTCACTCATTGCATCATCCAGTGGGATTGTACCAAGAGCTGCTCTGATTTTCATGACTGTTTTTGTTATTTTTTGGAAATTGTATTGACATACCAGGTTGAGCTCCTTGGCATACTTAGTTTTATCAAAGAATATTATAGTGAGCATGTTAGCTTCCTTTAAGGTCTTCTGCTGGTTCTGGTTACCCAGCTGGACTGCTACATATAATACATTTTGGACTATTGAAAACAACTACAAATAGATAAGGGAACTAGCATAGTCTATCAGTTTTGTAGCAGTCGGTACAACCCAATGTCACGATTGCTACATTTTACTACATCTTAGACTTTGCCGCTTTGCCTCATTGCAACCACATACTATGTACAGTGTGATATTGAAAAATAATCCTGTACTGCTAATACTACATATTGTGCTAGGGCATTTCATTGACTACTTTGAATCTATCGTATTATAGATTACTGTATACTTTAAAGTATCTCCTTAGTATATCCTGTACATACTGTCTACAGCTAGTGTTAGTGCAGACAGGCTCCTTAGCCTGCCTTTACAGTCTATGCTCTCCTTACATTAGTTTTTAGTGGTAATAAGCCTAAACTATCTTTTTTTTTATGTCCCTACATACCTGTATTGAGCAATAAATTGATTTTCCATTGTTACCATTTTCATTTTTTCTATGGAAGTTTTCTGGCCTTTTCTTGTGCCACAACCAGCATTCTAATCTCTACTCACCACATTGTGTGCAAAGGGCCAGGGCTAGGCCAATTTTCTGCCATGAGTTACAATGGAGATCTATGCCCCCTACACAATAATAAAAATACTTGTATAGATCCCTTTCCTATATGCATTACGCATCCATTTTAAAGGTGGAATTACTTTGTTGTAATTAAAATTGATAACAAGCTACCTAATGAATGATTTACATTAAGTATCTGAAAAATGTCAATAGAAATATCGATAGAAATTTAATTTGTGTAAGGAATCGATTATTAAAAGAAGAAACTTTACAGGCCTTTATTCTAAGAACTTCTGACTTCTCCTAAACAGTGTAGGTTTAAGAAAATGATTACTGCTTGTTCCGCCTGAGGTTCTGAAATGAAATTGCCACAATAACATATCTTCCAGCTTTCTCCCTGAATACATCACTTTTAGAATTAAGTAATTAAATACATTAAAGTCAAATTGGATCTGACTGTACCTCTCTACCCTGAGGGTTTAGTTGCAGCTAAACCTTTGGCATGATTAAGAAAACTCTTCAGAACATTTAGCAGTAACTTAATTAACTGCAGAGCAAGATGGAAACATCTGATCCACTCCGAACAGCTGAGCTGGAAAAGAGAAGCAGCATCTTATATGAACTTTAATAAAATACCTTGCCAAAGAAAGTTCTCAAAGGGTCAGGTTAGACTATTAATTAGAAACAATTTACCAGGTTGGATTTTACTCCCAATTTCTTACTTTCTTTTTCAAACCCGCTTACTCCCTTTTCTATTGACAATATTATAGGTGCAGCAGGTGCCCAGGATTTCCCATGAGCATAACCATATTTACATGTGTAGACAATTGAAAGTTAAACATTTATGCAAATATAAATAATCAAAAATTTTGCAAAGTTTTAAAGATTGTCTTAAACCATATTAGTGGTGACAGTCTGTTTTCTTGATTGGTTTCTAGCGGATACAACCATGAATGCAGGAACTTTGTAGGGTCTGACACATGATTTCTTTATTAGGGGGCAATCACATGGAGTAAAGTGGTGCTGATTCACAATAACTCCCGGCAGAATCGGCGCTGATAAAAAGACTCTCATTGACTTCAATGGGTGCCATTTAACACAAGGAACACATTGAAATCAATGGGAGGCTTTTTAACCAATTGATTTCAATGTGTTCTGTGCATTAAACGGAACCCATTGAAGTCAATGGGAGTCTTTTTATCAGCGCTGATTCTGCCGCAAGTTATCATGGCAGAATCAGAGCCACTTTACTCTGTGTGAATGCCCACTTATGGCAAGTTATAATGCAGGGACACTACATGCATGAGAAGATAACCCGGACACAAAACGAAGGACATGGCTGGGTTTCTGACTAGTGTCAGCCTATAGAAAGTTTCTGCATTTAAATATGTTTAATGTTCTTGAGAAAATCTCTTTAATTTTTTAAAACTGAAATGCTTAAAGAGGACCTTTCATGCCCTCCTGCACATGCAAATTCAGCACACTGTCAGCTTTCCCATTATGTGCCCCAGGGATGGAGATATCAGTGCCGTTAGTTTTGGTACAGGTCTCTGCTCACCGTCAGAAGGGTGCTCCGGACAGTATAGTTGGGCTATGAGGAACGCCCCTTTTGATAGTACTCCTGTACAGGAAGGTGTTCCTCACAGCTCAGCATCATCACTGGGCGGTAAGGAATGCCCCCTATGACAGTATAGAGCTATGGACGAGTACTGTCAGAAGGTACTTTCCTAAAACCCCGCTAGACTGTCAGAAACACCCTTTTGGGCTGAGATCGGTGCCGACACTAACAGCACAGATATCTCCAGCCCAGAAGCACATAACGGGAAAGCCAAAAATGCGTTGAATCAAGCGCACTGTCAGCTTTCTAGCAATATATAAAATTGCGTGTGCCTAAGGACACGAAATGTCATCAACAGCTAGGAGAAAAAAGAGTTGTGGTTTTGGGGGAATAGCTTAACTCTTTGATTTGCCTTCTACTTTATATATATATAAAAAAAGATACTAACTGGCTCCATTGGATCTTCAGACAGTCAACAGGAGCCAATTGCCTGAGCTGCGGAAGACCCTTGAGGAAACACAAGTGTCAATAATAGTTGCCTATAGACGGCTCCAGTAATGCTAGTGCCCTGCGATACTAATTCCAAAATCATATTGTAACTCTACAAGAAAAAAAACAAAACATATTGCTGGGTTATTATGGATAGCTTAGGATACATTGCATGTCACAATATATGAATTTGGTATTGCCAACTGTCCTTTCTTGCAAGCCTGGGGACACCTTACTAGTCTGACCAGCAATACAATATTGGCAAGAATGAAACCAGCAATATCAAGGGTTCATATTCCCTCACTTACGGTGGATGTAAGCAAAGTCATCCATGCAAGGCAACAAAACTAGTTCAAGCCAACACAAGCTGGATGGCCTAGTCAGGGGGAAGAAGAGTGATGTGGAAGAGATGTATGTGAAAGGGTTCTTTCGCAAAATCATATTTCGGCAGAAAAATATGGTTCATGCATCTGCTGCATTTCTTCGATCAGTTGCAATGCCTCTACACTAATCTTTCTGCATCATACTGATTTGTGATGTTGTAAGCATCTGCACTTCTGTGACTCAAATGCCTTTATAACAGTAGGAGTTTAGCTCCTAGAGGTATAACCTGAAGCTCCTGGGCCCAAATGTAAGGTATGAAACAGGGCTCCAACTTACCATGTGCTATCTATACTACTAGTGTCTACTAACATTGTTGAAGGGCCTTTGAGCCCCTGAAGCTCTACCTTTGCACCCTCTTTACCCACGTCCCTGGCTGCTCACCCAACCAAGCACCAAAAAGTCAAAGGAGGAGTTGTTGATGTCAATCTAGAAGGGGCATGCTGTTACAAGCTTTGACCAATATAAACATATAGTAAGAAAACTATTTTGGATTGATATAGATTTAAATCACAGTCACGCTATATTAAAGGGGAATAGGGAATAACCCTGAAAGTGTCATATGCTAAATCTATACAGCAGATGGTGTTACAGAAGCCACTATCTGAGCTACAGTACATACTACAGTGTGCCTTCTGGCATTTCTCTTTAGCTGCCAATACAGTTTTTCCTTAATGTGTAGGAGGTTTATACAGTATTATTGTTGAGATTTACATAATTTACTTTTCATGCTCTTACCAAACCAACAGTAAAGGTGTTTCCACGTTGCGTTACAATTGTTGTCATTGCCATACTAAGTATTGTGGCTGCTGGTTCTTATTAGTGAAACACCAATAAAGTACAATTAAGGACGAACCGTTTCACATTATTACCAATGTGGTTTTGCAGCAATGGGAATATTACTGTATTCGGAGTTTTACTTATAAGTTAGCAGCCCCAGCACGGAGTATGGCTATGACCAAGATCAAAACCCCATGTGACAATGCCTTGGACAGTCTCCGGTATATTTTCTTTCATGGGTAGGTTCTACAGGTTCTATAACATTTCCCGACATCTGACATACTTTTACAGCAGATATGGGGTCTTAACATGGCGGCCTCCCAGAATCTCAGAAGCTAAGTGGCCACAATAGCTGTTGGGTCCCGGCTATATTACCCAAACATGACTGAGGCTCCTATTACTGCCAGCACATGCATGCATCCATGTTTCTGATGATCGCTTTCCCGAGAAAGTGATCCATTGGCGTCAATCCGTTACTGTGACAGCTGGGAGCATTCTGAAGTCTTCCAGGCTTCTATTACAGGATTCTGTGAGCAGTGATATTGTATTAGTAATCAGACCTGGGATTCAAGGCCACCTAAGGGGGTCTAAAAATAAAAGTTTAAAAAAGTTCATCTGATCCTATAAAAAGAAACCTTATGCAGCACAATTTTTGTGTGTGTGTTTTAAAGGTGTCAAAACTTAACAAAAAGTATAAAAATTAGGTATTGACCCACAGAATACAGGTACCATGTGATCTTAGCTGCACAGTGAGCATCGTAAAAACAAAACTCTTAAAAACACATAAATGGAGTTTTTCTCTAACTCCACTACACTCTGAATTTTTGCCAACTTTCAAGTACATTGTATGGAATAATATGAATTATTAAAAGGCATATTATGACGTATAATGTGGCTCTGTGAGCAGAAGAAGAAAAAAGTTCTGGCTTTTGGAATGTGGGGAGTAAAAAAAAAATCCAAAATAGAAAAGTAAAAAATGTCTGAGGTGGAAAGGAGTTAACCCGTCTCCCAGATCCACCTTACTATTATGGCAGATGTTGGGTATGTAAACATTGCTGATGCTCAGTGGCTGCCATAGCAGCTTGGTCTCCGCTGTATAATACAATGGAGAACACACAACAATACCAGCAATGAGCGCTCATACTGAGAGCATTAACCTCCTTGACATCTAGATCAAAGTTGACCAAGGCACCATTTTCCTGGTGGTGCATGGGCAGCACCATATTGGGGTGGATCGCTGGCGTTGGAGATGAGATCCCTGGCCGTTGATCCATTACTATGACAGCCATGAGCCTATTGAAGACTCCTAGGCTTGTCATTAATTTGCTTCTATTACAGAAGTGATTAAGTGCTCATACAGAAATTTTTTTTTTTTTTTAAAGTTATGACGTTTTAAAGTAGTCAAAAACTGAAATCGAAAAATGGCTGGGACACGAAGGGGTTAATTAAACAGTTATTAAAATAGTAAGTTCTAAAACCCAGAAGAACCTTTTGTAGGTGTTGTATACTCTTTTTTTGGTGTTACTTTAAAAAAAAATCCAAAAAGTACAGACACCAACCAAATCCTGTAAGTCATAATTGTTCTTATTCTAGTGAAATAAACATTTTCATTAGAGTGGAAAAACTTTTTTACGAAGATCCAAGAGAAAGAACCGCTGTGTGAGAGCAGCTACATATGAGAACTGCAGTGAAGCCATATCACTCTACCAAACAGTACAGTATGGGCCTCCCCTGTCTCCAGGTTAACTTTCTGCTCACAGAATTCCCGAATTAGAAGTGCCCTAGTTTTGCAGGACAGCGCTGATCAAAGTGGAAGGAAACAAATATAAGATGAAGTAAACTAAACACAAGACCTAGCCCCTTTAATGCATATATTATATTTATGTATTCATTCTGTATGGGCAGAACAGTAACATTTCCCATTCTGATTAAGTTTATCTCTTGTCACAAATGTTTTCCTCTGTGCGTCACGTATTAAGGAGCTTGGCTCAGAGACTATGCCTTGACTGAAACCAATTGCTGAAGAAGCTCTTAGCTAATTTTGTATATCTCTAGTAAGCATTTATTTTTGTGAATTTACTTATTCAGTATGCTGCTGCTATAAGTTGGTAAAGCTTGTCTTTTCCAGCAATTTTCTCCTGCAGATATTATTATAATTTTGTATTTTCATCGGTGTCAGATACCTGGAGCCCACCGGGTGTAATGATTGAGACCCCAACATCCATCTATACACCACCTATGCAAATTCATGTACTAGATCTCATTATCAATAAGATATAATAATTGATACTATTTGTAAGCATCCCATAAGAAACAGTCCCTAAATGAGTTCGGTCTTCTATTGGTCTAGTTTCAGAGACCTATTGGATAATCCTCTGTTATATTTCAGTGTTTGGAGGGTTCTGCAAAAACAGCTAAAAGTAGGACATGATCTCAATTTTGATGGTTTATAAAAATGGACCATCATAATAACAGTCATGTGAATAGCCCCCATTCACTGACACTGAAATTAAAGCTGCCATGTGACGTCTGTTAAAAAAATTAAAAAAAAAGCGGACATCATACGGCAGTTACACTTTCTTGTGAATATAGCCTTAGTCTTCTTGAACACACACAGATTGAATTAGACTTTGAGAGATGTGAATGATAAACCTGATGCAGAGTTAATAGTACGCTCATATAGTCTGTCTATGCTGCAGTGCTGCCTGGTCTACTCTATACAGTACAAGTCTGTGAGGGACTCATTCTCCTATTCTGCATATCTCTAGACATTAATTAAATCTAAGTCCACTATTCCCTTGGACTCCAAAACTGTATTACAACCCCAATTCCAAACAAATTGGGGCACTGTGTAAAATGTACAGAAAACAAGAATTCAATGATTTGGAAGAGGAGACCAGTTGCTGGAATTTTGGGACAGGAATATTGTCCCATTCTTGTCTGATGTAGGATTCTAGCTGCTCAATAGTCCTGGACCTTCTTTGCTGGATTTTAGTCATTATTTAATAATGTGCCAAATGTTTTCTACTGTTGTTGTGATGGATGCATTATGTGGTTTACCATGGTCTTAGGGAGCGTTCACACTACCGTCTGTGTCCGACAGGTAGTGTCCACTCCTAGTGTCCGCTCAAAATCTGGCACGGACATTAGGAGCGGACACTAGCTGTGTCCGTGACACCTGTCATTTATTTAAATGGCGATCGGGTGCGTTCTTTTGCACTCCGTGCCCTTCCTTCACTGTCCGCATGTAAAGATGTCCGACTTTTCAAGCGGACAGAAAAACCCAACATGTCGGGGTTTTCTGTCCGCTTGAAAAGTCGGACATCTTTACATGCGGACAGTGAAGGAAGGGCACGGAGTGCAAAAGAACGCACCCGATCGCCATTTAAATAAATGACAGGTGTCACGGACACAGCTAGTGTCCGCTCCTAATGTCTGTGCCAGATTTTGAGCGGACACTAGGAGCGGACACTACCTGTCGGACACAGACGGTAGTGTGAATGCCCCCTTACTGAAATATACAATACCTTTCCTGAAAGTGAAATTTTATGCAGTGGCGTAACTAGGAATGGCGGGGCCCTGTGGCACACTTTTGACATGGGGCAGCCCCGACGGACCCCCTGCATTCCTGCATGCAGTATTATGCCCCATAATGGCCCCTGTACACACAGTATGATGTCCCCTAGTGGCCCCTGCACACACAGTATTATGACCCATAGTGGCTCCTGCACATACTATGTCCCCTTGTGGACAACCCATGAACAATTATTATACTCTGGGCTCTTTTCAGACCCCAGAGTATAATAATCGAAAACCATGGGGAGGATACCAAAATAAAAAACTGTTACTTACCTCTACTTGGCTCTCGCGCACTGCACACTGATAACACTCATCTTCAATGATGGACCAGACGTTACTTGAGCCAGGGCTTGCGTCGCAATGCATAAGGACACAAGCCTGGCCCACGTGATGTCTGGGATCTCACCAAGTAGACCTGAAACCTTCCGGAGCCAGGAGAAGTAAGTAACAGTAATCTTTATGTTCCCTCACTTCTCCAGGCCCAATGATCATTATACTCTGGGGTCTGAAAAGACCCCCTGAGTATAATGGTAGTGTTTGTGGGAATCGGGGGCCCATGGCCTCCCTTACCGATTCCGGCTCCTGCTCATAGCCGCCTTGGCAGAAGGGGAACCGCTGGCAGACACGATCAGGAGCCAGGATCGGTAAGTAAACAGGGCCCATTACCTGCTGCCGCTACTCCAGCAGGTAACATCCTATTACAAAAAAAAAATCTGCAGCAGTATCTGCTGTTGCCAGGCCCCCTAATGTCCGGGGCCCTGTGGCTCTGGTAGTTACACCCCTGATTCTATAGATGAGTACATATATTATTCTAAAACCTCTAAGCTGCACATGCCATAGGCACTAATGCAACCCTATACTATCAGAAAAACAGGCACTTGAACTGGATGGTCCCTCTCTTCAGTCTTCACAACACAACATCCGTGGATCCATAAAGAATTTCACATTTTGATTAGTCTGACCACAGAACAGTGGCAAGTGAACCTGCGAATGGATTTTTTGAACAAACAACAAAGCACAAAAACAATGTACTACTTTCACATTAGAAAACGGTCATGGAAAAAAAATTATGCATTTCCCCTATTATCTTATATGATGAGTTAAGCTATACCTGTAATTTTAAGAATAGTAAAAATCTGTTAAATTAGCTGAACTCAAATATGTAAGAAAAAAAACTTTGCACAATGATGTCAGACTTCATTTAGGTGACAATAGTTAGCAACTGAACAAAATGGTACTTATTACAGGCTACAGTCAGGAAAACAGAACAATGCACTTCATATTTCAGTATAAACTAAGGACGCCTAAAAGAGTATATAATTATACACCCACTTTATATATTCAAATGCACTGGGACAACCTACACAGTTCAATGACTATTGTTATAATGTGACTGGGTAATATTTGTATATATTTTTATACCCATACTTGTACTTAGAATAACATTATATAGAACGTTTAGAGAAAGGAATTCTTCAGGATTTCTAGATTCATTTAATGGGTTAATTTCTTCTTTTTCAGTGTACCACCTTTGACTTAAATCCAGGCAGCAAGTAAAAGCATCAGTAAATGTAGAACTTAATCAACATATGAGATGGTCAAAAAGTCCTTTTCACGTAATAGCCAAACACTAATTCGCTCTGACTGTAATGAGGGGTTCTGGTGCATCTTAGATGGTGGACGGTACAAAAGGAACTTCAGTGACTGCTCAGGAAGAAAAATTGAAAGCACTCAAGTAATTACTAAGAGTAAGCACTGTATGTACTGTAGCATGGTATATAGGAACAATATTTGTATGTAATTTGTATTTTCTTCTCATATTCACATGGGATTCCTTTGGGCACCCATAGTTCAAAATTTAAGACGAGGAAAAAACAAACATGGGTAGGTTACCTTATTAACAACCTATTGCAGTGTAGTCAGGAGTCCTCAGACTACCTGTGCTATACTATTAACAGCACTCTGATGATGTAGGCACCTTCACTGTGCCTGTACAATCAGCATGAGTAACACGGCTGAAACACATAGCCAGGTTCTTGTTGCAACAACTACAGCACCTATGGGAACAAATGTTAAATTATGTTCGGTAATGATTGACATACATATAAAATTATCCTATGAGTTATCCCTGTATGGGAGCAAATACCACATCAACATTATTGTTGATGGAGAGACAATTTACAAAATGTCCAGAAAAATTTTGGGCACACTATTAGCGTGCCTGGCTATGTATATAGCACTTGGAAGCACTGCAATTTCACCAATCAGTACAGTAAACTTATTTGTTATACTGTGCAAAAAAAAGGTGCAAAAAAAAGGATACATAGGAAAAAAGTAACAGATTGACTTGCCAATTAATAAATCACATGTATATGGATTATGTTTAAAAATGTACTAATAAAAACTGCAGCTCATCCTGCAAAAAAACAATCCCTCACATGGCTATATTGATAGAATAATGTAAAAGTTATAGCAGATATTAAAACTACACATACTGGGTATTCCCATATTAGCATCAACTAGAAATGGATGAACCTTTTAAGATTTGTTTTGTTTAGATTTAAGTGGCTTTCATCTCATATTTGTTTTAGGCCTAACAAGTTGGCACAAACCACAGCTTAAATTGACCTAAAACATATTGTATAACCCTGTTATGGCTCTTAGAAATCTATGTATCTATACATTTCCTAGATCTTTTCCTAGATTTTTCATGTGGAAACCACAGGGACCCCATTATAGACTATAGGGTCCTCCGTTTTCCTTATATAACCATGTTTTGTGTAGACTAGGTTTCCATTTGGGGAGGGGTGTGTGTGTCCCCAAGCGAACTCCCCGAATGGAAACCCAAGCGCAAATGTGAACTAGGCCTCAGCTTGTTATATGCAAGGGTGGGGTCATAAAGAATAGCGGGTGGCTTAAAGGGATACCATGGCATTTACAAACTATAACTTTAAATTCAGAAGTGGAAGCATTTCATGTTAGCTTAATGCAGCTGCAGCACCTTATCCATAAATTTCCAGAATCTCAAGATTTACTCAAGATTTCTGTTGTAAATTATAACAAATTTGGTGGGTGTCAGAGAGTGTTCTTGGTGGTGCAAAAATGCCACTGGTGACAACTGTATGTTGCTGACAGAAATCTGGCATAATAGATCACTTCCATTGTGTTCACATGATTTGTTGTCACTATGGACATCCTGCCGGCACTTATAGAATAAGTCTCTGGGATGCACAAGGCCACATTGACAATTTAATTACATTGTAAAGCTTGTTACATTTCAATTTTGAGTCCAAATTTATAGATTTTAGAATCCTAGCAAACCCCTTTAAGGCGTCCAAGCATTCAGAGTCTGTAGGCTCTTGACATTTCAGCTGATTACTGTATATTATAATAGGTTTTCAAGAAATTTGATGTGGAACACATCTGCTGGAGAAAGTTCTACATGACTTGACCACTGTGGATAAATGATGTTTGACAGTGAAATATGCACTTGGTATGGATTCTGCAGATACTAAATATATTTTAGAATACACCTTAAAATTGTACAAATAACTTTAAAAAAAATGTAAATATTCTTCAGTTAATAAAAAAAAGCCTAATCAGTATTTGCACATTGCCATTTTCTCACTCAAGCATTAACCTGAAAGAACATTGTGCAACAAGATGGTAATTCTTTTCCCACATTTCCTGGCACTGAACACATTAAATAAATTGCACAGGCCATGTGAAGTCCATCACTGTGAAAATAATCCCATGTTTCAGTATTAGGAGATAATATTATAGAAAGTGACACTGTCAAAGGCTTTCCGTCCTTTAGCTATGTAACTGTCATCCTCTGATATTAACAAGAGCCAATGTTCCAATTATGTTCACTTACTATACAGCTGTAGTCTGCATTGTGAATTCAATTTACAGGAAACTTGATGAAAAGTACAATGAACCCATGATAGAAGTGCAAATGTGCAGCCTTCACAATTGACCAAAGCACTTCACAATATAAAAATTTAGATGTGTGGCAGAAATTATATTCAGTTATATATCATGGAATAAAAAATCTAAATTGGTTAGTGCCGTAGGACGTTTGTTTAACTTCCTTATACCTTAAAAAGAAGCAGTCACGATTATCTTTAGATACATGATAGAAATATCTGGTTAGATTCTGTGTTTAAAGAGGTTGTCCCACAATCCCAATGTAATGTGTATGGAGGACTGCATGCAGTTCATTCTGTTAGATGTTTTAAATAAGTCATGGTGCACTTAAAGGCAACGTCCCACAATCCACAGGAGAGGTAATATGTGTCTAAGTGCTGTCAGTCCCACCATTCAGGAGGCTAATTAGCCAGCAATGAGCACGGGAAGTTCTCAGTGAGCATTCTCTCTGCTATGTGTACAACACAGGCTACTGCTGCAGATGTTGAAAAGATTGAGGGTACGGGAAAGGGAAATCACAGCCCACTTACTTTGCCTGTTGTGATGGTATAATGATTCTTCACCTGTGCAGTGTTTGAAAGAAGTCACGGATGCACGGTATCAAAACTCCATCGGTGTAGGTTAGCAGCCAATATGCAAACGGTATCCAGCACCAAACGTGACGTTTTCTTTAAAACTTAGCTTTTATTTTTAGACATTTAAAAAGCCATACATCATCGCATCTTTTCGTTAGTACAAGTCATATCAGGAACTATTCTCTGATGCGTTTTGAGGATGTATGATCCTCTTAGTCGTAGCCTGGTCTCACACAGTAGACAGTGCTCACTGAGAACTTCCGATGTTCGTTGCTGGCTAATTAGCATATTAGTAAAAACTATCTCAATCAAAAACTACTGAGGCAATTTACATACAAAAGGTATGAGTGGAATAGCCTTTCTAAAGGCTAAACAAAAATGGAAGAAAGAACCGGGCACTCACTGTGAAGCGTTGGCTAAAAACAGTCCAAACTTTATTTTAAACTTTGTGCAAAGTAAAAGCGATGGGAGGAGGCACGCCTGAGTAGAGAGGAGAGATGATCGTTTCGTGCTACTGTACTTTTTTCAAGCTCAATCTAACTAAATCTATCTAAAAAAGTGCAGTAGCACTGGTGGAAGGTCTGCAAACCATGTCCTATGAGGAGCGGCTAAAAGAACTGGGATTGTTTAGTTTGCAGAAGAGAAGGCTGAGGGGAGATTTAATAGCAGTCTACAAATATCTGAAAGGTAGTCACAGTGCAGAGGGATCTACCCTATTCTCATTAGCACAAGGAAGTACAAGAAGCAATGGGATGAAACTAAAGGGAAAGAGATACAGATTAGACATTAGGAAAAACTTTCTGACAGTGAGGGTAGTGAGAGAGTGGAATAGGCTGCCACGGGAGGTGGTGGGCGCTCCATCAATGGAAATCTTCAAGCGGAATCTGGATAAACATATAGCTGGGATGATTTAGGAAAACCTGTACTCGCAGGGGGTTGGACCCGATGGCCCTTGAGGTCCCTTCCAACTCTACCATAAGAATAAGAATAAGAAGAATAATAAGAAACGATCGTCGCTCCTCTCTACTCAGGCGTGTCTCCTGCCATCGCTTTTACTTTGCACAAAGTTTAAAATAAAGTTTGGACTGTTTTTAGCTAACGCTTTATGGTGAGTGCCCGATTCTTTCTTCCATTTTTGTTAAGATGCTTCAATACATTACTTTTGAATTGTTGAGCACCACCATATACCTGTGTCATCGTAAATCCACTACCCATTTTCTGGATATAAGACTACAACCTGGTCTTGTTTATAACAGCAGTGCCACCTGTCTCTGCATTATTTTTTATATTAGCTTTTCTAAAGACTATGCAAGTATATGTTTAGTTAAAAATGACTTTTTTTTATGATTGAGACCCTTTAAGGGTCCATTCACACGGAGGAAAATGGTGAGGAATTTGGTGTGGGATTTTCCACGCTGAAAAAATAGCCTCCCACTGATTTCAATGGAATCTGCTAGCTTTTTGCTTTTCAATGGGTTCTGCTAGTTTTCTACTAATGCTTCTATTAAGTAGGCGATTACTTTGCAGCAACCACCTCATAATCAATGCAAAGACAGGTATACGGTAATCTATCTATCTATAGATAGCATAGGGACCACCATTCACAATATATGATAGATACACTTATCTAATCCACTTCAGTATACAAAGACCTTTCCACAGATCACATTGAATGCCTTGAGTAATTTCACATTGGCTTCAATTAAAGGCGCTCTATCACTGGGAAAAGTCATTTTTAACTAATCACATCCTTGCATAGCCTTTAGAAAGTCTATTCCACACCTATCTTTAGTATGCAGATTGCCTCAGTGGTCTCTGAACAAGTTAATTTTTATTCATATGCTAATGAGCTTCCAGCCAGCACAGGAAGTTCCCAGCAGCCTCATCTCTGCTATTATCTCCTATGTGTGTGTGCAAACAGGAAGCTGAGTCGTCA
This sequence comes from Leptodactylus fuscus, assembly GCF_031893055.1. Taxonomy (NCBI): domain Eukaryota; kingdom Metazoa; phylum Chordata; class Amphibia; order Anura; family Leptodactylidae; genus Leptodactylus; species Leptodactylus fuscus. The sequence continues at coordinate 140,792,676 of NC_134269.1, read as the reverse complement.
TCAGCAGCAGCCTGTGCATAGGAAACAATAGCAAAGGTGTGCACGATGCATCATACACCAGTCTAATTAGCATATGAATAAAAACGGACTTAGGGCCAGTTCACACGGAGTTAACGCACTCGCATTCTGGCACGTATACACGTGTCAGAATGTGAGCACTCAAAACAGATCACTATGCAAAGGCTATGCAAAGATGTGATTAGTTAAAAATTACTTTTCCCAATGATAGAGCCCCTTTAAAGCTTCAGGCTGTTGAGTCTATGGTTCTTGTGCTGCTGTAAAGCATCTTTCTAAATGCTATGAACAGCATATCAGGGAAGATGGCTACTCCATAATCATGTATAGAAAAAGGAACAAAAATCTCCAATCAGAAAGGGAAGGCAATAAGTAAAGCGAATATTCATTTTAGCATCGCTTTGTAAAGTACTCAAAGAAAAATCACAATTATCTGCTTGCATAAGGCTGAGGCATATATTTTCTTTTCTGTTTCCAGTATCAGTATTTGTCTAACTCCTCCCCACTGCAGCACATTTGTTATTGCTCTTCCCTCCCTATTTTCCAAAAAAACATAACTTATTTTATTTTTTCATTCACATAGTTGAGGGCTTGTTTTTTGTGGGTCAGTATGACAATGATGTTACCAGATTTAGAGAGTTCTTTGTTTTCATTGAATACATAAAAAATGCTGGGCCGCTTTTTATTTGTGCTGTGGTGCAGATGGCAGCCTTGGTAAAGATATATACCGTATATACTCGAGTATAAGCCAACCCGAATATAAGCCGAGACCCCTAATTTTACCACAAAAAACTGGGAAAACTTAAGCCGAGGGGGGTGGGAATCCACCATTGCAGATAAAAAGTCTGGTCATGTGCATTGCAGCTTAGTAACTCCATGGGGATCATAGTAATAGCAGTTAACCCCATCATGTCCCTCACATTAACCCCCTGTGTGCCTCACATATGAGTTACTGATATGTGGGACATATGGAGGTAATAATTAGGTATCTTCATAATTAAGGTCCTTTATTAGTACCCTCATGTGTCTCACATATTAGTAACCCTTATATGGGGCACACAGGGGTTAATATGAGGGGCATGATGGGGTTAACTGTTATTAATGTGAGGCACATGGAGTTACTGAAACTAAATTAATAACTCCAAATGCCTGACATTAATAGGCTGAGTAACTAAAGGAAGAAACCTGTGTGTTTTACTTTACTGTAGCGTCCTCTCCTCCATACAACAGACATCTTCCATAAGACACAATGAACCCTGGTCACTCATCTGCACGGTAGATGCTAAATCCTAGTGTGCTGAAGGACCTCTGATGACGTCATGACCATGTGATCGGACTCTGGTGTGGGTGGAGCTACTAGGATTTAGACTCAACCTTATCTGCACATGTTACATACCAGTGGCTACAGGACCTTTGATGACATCACAGTCACGTGACTTCATGACAAGCCAATCACAGAGCAGTAGCACTAAATGACCTCCCCCTTCCAGTTTTCTGTGCTCCGTGGACCTTGACTCGTGTATAAGCTGAGGAGAGCTTTTTCAGCATGAAAAATGTGCTGAAAGAGTCGGCTTATACTCGAGTATATACGGTAACACATTATTGCTGCATGGTGCTTGTGCTAAATTTGGTGGTATAAACCTTTACACATACATAGAGTTGCTTAATGTAGGTGCTGCTTACATACAGAAAAATATCCATGTTAATTGGCTAAGATCACCCCACTGGACATGCAGCAAGAAAACCGCCTGCCTTTACATCACCTCATTTGCTACATTCCATGTTGCACATGCTGGAGCAGGTGTATGAGCAGCAGAAGGCGGTGAATGATTACTGTATGCGGAAAATCACAGGCACAATGTGTTATATTGAAATTTGCCATTGGCGGTTCATGAAAAAAGTGCCGCTTCTAAAGCCCTTAAGGAGGCCACCAAATTTGGCAGCAAGGATAACTGCACCATCAGTGATGTCATCCCTTTAATATATATCTCACAGGACTCGACGCACTTGGGGACCAGAAAATTGTGAATAACTCACAAATGCAGACGCCAACAAAAAGATTACCTTCACTACTGTTTATATCATATAAACCTTCTGCTGGGCCAGAGAAACATTTTTGTGGGAGTGTTTCTTTTAATATGGCAGTAATAGAAATGTATTATATTTCCACCTCAGTTGGACTTGGTTATAAATTGACGTTAGGCGATACAGATTACAAGATATAATGTCATAAAAAGAAATGTGCAAATTCTTTACACTATTTTTACTCGCACTAAATAATAGCAGACTAATTAAATACAAGTACTGAACAAGTCTTTGCAGCACATACACTTCCATGAGAGAATTTTATTTCTGGCTAATGATGCTAGCACTGGAAAATGGATCTGTCACAGAAGATGAATTAACTTCGATTTGGACCATGTGACCTCCTTTCTAAAAGAAATTGCATTCTTTGGTTTTAATTCTACTAAAATCGAAAATAAACATTGATAAACTACTATAAATAATTGTAATGCAACTTCTCATCATTTCCCTATACCATACATGACGTCTTGCAGAATTCACAGTCTGGAAACAAATAGTACAATACGTGTAAGGTGCATTAAGATTGTTGCACTTAACAGTTTTACAAACAAAATATATGTTTTTTGACCTTCAGGTGAGTTGAGCTATGCACCAGCAGTGTATTATTTTTTTGGCCCTTGGGGTGACTAGAGGCTTGTAACAGCAGTGTTTTATTTTATTGCCCCCTTCAACTACCCCCACTGTTTAATGTCCCCTCCAGCTGCTCTAGTTTCATGTCCCCCTCTAGTTTCCGCCAGTTTAAACTGGGGAACCAGGAGAGGGACTTAATACTGTGGAGCAGTTGGAAGGGAACATTACAATGTGGGGACATATAATTTATGGGTGACTGTAGGAGGATTATACTGTGTGGGGTCACATGAAAAATGAATGAGAGTGGGCGGAATCAACGTAAAAGTGGGCAGAGCTAAATTTTGTCACTCTTTCTGTTTTTCAAAAGTTGGGAGGTATGGGCACAGCCGAGACAGCCCTCAGCAGTTCAAGGTGTGTGTCTTCACCAGCTTACATACCTCGCTTCTTTTTGATTGCTGTCCCCAACAGCTGGCTGAATGGAAATGAGGAATCCCTCTCAGTTTACGTTTTTGTGCTCAAGAGAATCTTGCTACCATAGCAAGGTACTGCTACCAGGACTAAAGCCCTATCTGCTGGAACTCACAGCCATCTTCCACCTGTGTTGTTTACTAGAGATGAGCGAGTACTGTTCGGATCAGCCGATCCGAACAGCACGCACACATTGAAATGAATGGAAGCACCTGGTACTTCCGCTTTGACGCCGGCCGCTTAACCCTCCGCGTGCCGGCTACGTCCATTCATTTCAATGCGTGTGTGCTGTTCAGATCGACTGATCCGAACAGTACTCGCTCATCTCTATTGTTTACCAGACAGAGACACAGGTGTGATGTCACAGCAGCCTACCTGAGTGTAAAACTCACATCTGGTGTCACAGCAGCTTACCTAATGGAAACACATTTGTGATTGCAACATAAAAAAAAAAAAAATATTGTAAAAGCTTCCTACCAGACTGAAACATTCCTGTGTTATTACAGTAGCTTACCTTGAGTCAGACACCAACAACAGAAAGTGTCTAACAGTAGGATATTAGCCATAGAACACTTCATTATATTACTGCAGCAAAACACTGTAATAGTCAATTGGTAACCTTTAGTCAAGGATTGGAAGAAAAGTATCCTCTTGCATGCGATCTAATAGGCAGAGGTTATTTTTCTTAAGATAGTAGTTTTTCTACAGTGTCCTTGTGCAGCTGCATAGGTTGTATATATGACCACTAAATATAACTATGAGCTCATACACAGGCCCATATCTATAGTTCAATGTAGCACTATATTGTCTGGTACCATAATATAATGTCCTATTGCAGTATTGCTTGTAGGCAGTGGTGTAACTAGGAATGGCGGGGCCCCGTGGCGAGCTTTTGACATGCCCCCCCCCCCGACCGACATAGACGCCGAAGACCTCGACCGACCCCCTCCTACGCATTTCTGCGCGTTCTATTATGCCCCATAGTGGCTCCTTAACACAGTATTATCCCCCATAGTGGCCCCTGCACACAGTATTATGTCCCTTAGTGGCCCCTGCACACAGTATTCTCCCCCATAGTGGCCCCTGAACACAGTATTATGTCCCACTGTGGACACCCATAAACAATTATTATACTCTGGGGTCTTTTCAGATCCCAGAGTATAATAATCGGAGACCCGGGGGAATAAAAACATAAAAAACTACTGTTACTTACCTGTCCCCCAGCTCCTACGTGGTCTTCTCCACTGCTTTCTGCGCTGCTGTCCTTGTTCAATGACGTCGGACATCACATGACCCGGGACGCAGGCCGGATTCATGTGACGTCAGAAACGTCAGGAAGGAGGCCTGGCAGGATCGTGGAGAAGTAAGTAACATGTTTTTTATGTTTCTTACCTCTCCCGGTTCGCCAATCATTATACTCGGGGGTCTGAAAAGACCCCTGAGTATAACGATAGCAGCGGTAGCGGCTGTCACCGGGCCCCCAATGTCCCAGGCCCTGTGGCAGCTGCCTCCGCTCCTATGGTGGTAGTTATGCCACTGCTTGTAGAGACAAATAGTTCTGTAATATAGTACCGCACAGAGGTAGCACACTGAATGGTTTTGTCTTGATTGTATGGTACTGTGGAGACTCCGGATACCTCTGAACAGGTCATTTTATGGATTCCAGGAGGTCTAGGTTAGTAAAGAAGTTGATGGAAGATCCCCGTTGGTCTAGGGCAGTCATGTGGTGAGTTTTACAATTCCTGGTGGAGAGCAGTACACGAGTAATCCTGGGATCCAACATGGGATCTTTATAACAGCATCAAATTTATTAAATATTGTTTGATGCTTGATAAATTTTGCCCAAACTGTGCCAATGCAGACTTCAGAAAAATGTACTTTAAAAATGTTCTCCTACACTTTAAAGCCTATTGAATATCCTACATTATCAGATTTGCTAGTGACACTGGGCCATCACCACTGTTGGAAGCTGAGGTCAGAACACTGAGCCTAAGACCAGTGCCCAACGGGACGTAAATGCTGTGGGAAAATTGTGGTGTTTTACAGTCAGGGCAAAGTGGATGGTATTCCAGCAAATATCATGTCCACTTTGCAGTAAAAACCGTGGTGTGGACTCAACACAATTTCCATAACTGGCACAGTTTTGGAAATCACAGCATGTCAATTATACCTATGGAAATGCTGGCGGTTTTCCCATGGGTGTAATTGAAACAGAAGGTCCACAGAGGAAACCTTTGCAAACTTTCTGTCTAAAGCGCTGCCAGTGGAGCATTAGCTTCAAGGGGTGTTCCAAATCTTTTTTTTACCTCCTAGCAAGGCTTAAAATAATATAGACTATATAGTCACCTCTCCATTCAGTCGAGAATCCATTGGAGGGTCTCCATTTGGGTCCTAGATTTTTGGCTTTCCCATAGCCTTATCACTAGACAATTGGTGGGTTAACAGTCATGTACCTCCTTAAAGACTTGTTCATACTTTGGAAAATGAATTTTAGGCAGACATCAGTCTCAGATTTCTCTTCATTTTGCATCTCCCAGCCCCAGACGGTAGGATGCCAAAGCAGAGCTTCAGCAATCTAAAGTGGCTTAATATCATTGGCTATTCCCAGTGGTGTGCTAGCAGGCTGAAAATTTATTTAGGCCATACCACAAAGAGATCAGACAGAATAATTCCTCTCTATGCTGTTTCCCTGCATGTATTACATGAGCAAATTTATTAATTGGTCCCTAAGGGCTCGTTCACATCTGCGCCCGGTCTCCGTTCTGCAGGTTTCCGTTTCCTGCACAAAACAGAGGCAGGATACAGAAACCTGCAGGACTCTTTCTCACCTATTCATTTGAATGGGTGAGAAAGCTGTCCGGCTGTGAGCGGCGGTGAGCGTTTTATGCTCTCCGCCGCAAAACCGGTTTTTTAAATCCGGACAGAGTCGGACATGCAGTACTCTGTGTCAGGATTTAAAAAAAACGGCATAAAACGCTCACCGCCGGACCCGGTCTGTGGTTTCAGTATTCTTGCATGCAGAAGACGGAAACCACAGAACGGAGTGCCAAACGCAGGTGTGAACCTAACGTAACTCTGGCTATGGTTCCCTGAGACCCACCCAGTCTTTTTGTGCTCCCATTAGTAATGGCGCCTTCTTTGTGTAACGCATGGCATAATGCCCCTTTAGTGTCCTTCACATAGCATAATACTCTTTAGTATCCCTATTATTATAATCATTTAAGGACTGTCTCTTTCCTCCTCCCCTTACATCCTGGAGGTTGTCAGAAGGAGAAGGAACAGACACCAAAACTTTCTTACAAGGTAATTATTGCCTTACAAAAAATGACTTCACGCATTCAATCCCTGCACTATGCTGATGTTTGCCAATGGCTAGTGAAGGGATTGAGCAGTGATGTATTTCGCTGTGGACTTGAGCCTTCCTAAAATGCCTCACAGTTTTACAAGTACAGATACAGATGACAGAGCTTAACATTTATTTTAGTGCCATCTCAGATTGGAGCTGCCATTTGATATTGTATAAAAGGCTTTGCTGTACGCTTCCACCACATCTTTGTGTAGTTGTATAAATAAAACCGGGTACATACAGTAGTTGGTACATGCCTCTATTTTTTCTGAGCAATGCTAAATGAATATTGCAATGTAGTCTCCTTATGTTGCCATGGAAACAAAGTTCTGAGTGTCTGTCATTATTAGAAATGCTGCAATTCGCAATGTTTTGTTCAGAAACTGTTTTAAAGAATGAACACAAAGTAACGTCACTTCGTCTTGTCTATTTTGTGTTGTCTTTTATTTCTGTGTGAGTTTCAATTAAAGAGGACCTGTCACTATACATAAAATGCTCATCTCAATGCCAATTTTGTTTCTCTCTGTGACCCTAAACAATATGGAGTTTTCTTGGTTTTGTTTATCTCTGTCCACCCATTCAAAAGATATCCCTTATATTGGAGTTTATAGGTAAACTAGCTGTGATTCTCTAAGTCGGCGGGAACCTCTTATTTTTGCTTAGAAAAAAATAACTTGTGACAACAACAATAACATTGACTTGTTCTATATCAACCCAGTAAACAAATGGCTGCAAAGTGCAACGTAGAATAACTTAGGGTATGTTCACATGGCAGAATCCTTTTCCACCATGTGAGTTCTCAACACGGCTAGCCGTGATGGGATGCTGATGCAGAAAATGCAAGGGACTCCCATTGAACTGTGTGAACATACCCTTAGGAGGATATACAGTACTTATTTTTCAGGCCGCCAGTTGTAGAAACATTAGTGCACAAGGCCATGAAAGTTACACATTCACACTCACATTGCCCTTGTTGACCATTTCTCTGAATCGTCAAAAGACCAAAATGGAAAAAAGTGGAAGAGGATGCACAAGGATATGTCAGCAGCTGAGTGGGTTAATAATACAGCTCTGAACATGGGTGTTAACTAGAGATGAGCGAACACTGTTCAGATCAGCCGATCCGAACAGCACGCTCCCATAGAAATGAATGGAAGCACCTGGCACGCAGAATTTGCCGGCGGCTGGCCGCTGTGAGCGTGCTGTTTGGAACGGCTGTTCCGAACAGTGTTCGCTCATCTCTAGTGTTAACCTCTTAAATCCCTCAGTCAATCATCCGAGGGGTTTCCCAACATATTCTGGACACAATTTCTCCCCTTCCTTCCCATGGTGCATTCCGGTTTGGGAGGGTTGTCCAGATCCATTGTCCCAGGTCTGCCTGAAGCCTATGAGCCTACAATCCAGAATTAATGTCATAGTCTGTCAGGCTGATATATATATATATATATATATATATATATATATATACATATATATATATATATATATCAGTGTATATTAAGAAGGCCCTGAAGACTCAACTATTCAGGAAGGCCTACAACCTCCAATAACACTATCACCGCACCGCCATCTGTACAGTCTCCCCCTCTCCTTCTGTCTCTACCCCCTTCCCTCATAGATTGTAAGCCCTCGCGGGCAGGGCCCTCTACCCCACTGTGCCAGCCGATCACTGTTAGTATGATATGTACCTGTATATTTTGTGAATTGTATGTAACCCCCAAATGTAAAGCACCATGGAATTAATGGTGCTATATAAATAAACAATAATAATAATAATAATAATAATAATAATAATAACTGGCGATTAGAAGATCTTTGATTCAAGTCCACCAGTAAAAGCAAAAAAAGAATCCCTATACATATTTGACATTACCACATCTGTGACAACCTAGACAATGAAACATAAACATTATGTAACCCACACGATGAATGTAAAAACAAACAAAAAAAAACATAAAAAGATACCTTACAGTATAAAAAGTGATCAAAAAGTGATATATATCCCAGACCAGTACAAATAAAAAGCACAGTTTGTCCCACAAAAAAATAGGCCCTAAACTAGATCTCTCCACAGAAGATTGAGGCCAATCAACGCTGAGGCTTTCCCTATTGACTATTCGGCCAATCAACGCTGGTTTTGCTGGAGGCTCGTCTGTGAGGAGGCGGATTCTAAGATCGGACCACAATGGAGACTGCTGTGGTCGGATCTTAAACTCCGCCTCCTCACAGACGAGCCTCCAGCAAAACCAGCGTTGATTGGCTGAATACTGTACACTGGCCAATCAACGCTGGTCAATGCATTCCTATGAGAAAAAATAAGCTCCCTCGTAACAGAAAGCTGCCAGCTCTCCTGTCTAGCAAGGACAAGCCTGCTGCAGAACCAGCGTTGATTTGCCGAATGCTATACACTGTATAGCATTCGGCCAATCAATGCTGGTTTTGAATCGCATATTTACTGCGAATAGCTAGTAGTATTCGATCGAGTACGAATATTTCGAATACTGTAGTATTCGATCGAATACCTACTCGATCGAATACTACTCGCTCATCTCTAACATGGACCCCATAGACTATAATGGGGTCCATGTGCTTGCCGCACGGTGCCTGTCCGCATGTGCTTGCCGCTACCTTCCTGTCCGCATGTTACCTGCGGAGATCTCACGGCAAGCACTGAGACCCCATTATAATCTATTGGGATCAGTGTGCTTTCACTACACACTGGTTGCAAATGTGTTCGGTAGTCCGTTCGGGGGGTCCCCATGGAGATGTGAATGAGGCATTACTAAGTGACACAGCCCACAACCACTACATTTACTAGCAGCCTGTGAAAGAGACTGACAATTATTATGCTATTCTTTTTAAGTTTACCTATCAGTCTAGGTGAACTTTCAGAACTTTCCCAAATACATAATGAAGCTACATTCTGTGTGTGAGGCAGATTTACCACCCTGAACAGTATGCCAGGAGACATTCTCCTAGTATTATAGTTATCTATGCTGCTAGGAGTCCCTGCGTCCCAGTGATATACTGTCCGGTAGTGATTACAGTCTGGAATAGTATTTTACTGAGAGACAGGTATTCCTAGCAGCATAGATAATGGTAATGCTAGGAGTCCCTTTCCCAGCACACTATGCAGTCCAATAAATCTGACTTACACACAGACTAAGTTTCATGGGTTTTTCCTTAATTTTTTTCTATGCTTTTTCTTTCCTTATTAAATATATAGGGAAAATGAGATTCCGCAGCTAAAATTTTTCTGCAGCAGACAAAAAAGCTGGGTTTTCGAAACGTGGGGCCTTAGAATAAGATTTCATATATCCTAAAGTAATGTCAGTATTTCTGCCCCCAAGTGGTGTGATTACTAATACAATACACTGCAAGGCTAATGCTTTGCAATGTATTGTGAAATCTAGGGTTGAGCGATCGGGTTCGGAAAAGATCGGATCCCGATTGGCGATCTAGTAAATTTTACGATCGAGTTCCGATCCCGCCTAAAAATGATCGGGAACGGAATTCCAATCCTGATTGCTCAACTTATCGGCACAGATTCGCTGCTGCTGCCACTCCCCGTTCCTCTCGCTCCTCTTCTCTCTCCTTCACATGCCAACAGAGCGCCGTGCGCGCCCCCGCCTCCCTAGGCTAGTGTTAGAGATGCTGGGAGAAGGCAGGGCTTTTGGCTTAGGAGAGTGTGGGCTGGTACTGGGAAGGGAAACGTAAGTGATGCACAAATGTCTCCCCATCCTGTACCCGCCCACACTCTCCTAAGCCACAACAAGCCCCACCTACTTCCAGCATCTCTATCACTAGCCTAGGAAGATGGGGCGCGCACGGCACTCTGAAGGCCTGTGAATGAAAGAGGAGCGAGAAGAACGGGCAGCGGCAGCGGTTCTGTGTAGGTAAGCGGAAACCAAGGGGGACTAAGTAGCTGGGGAATTTTTTTTAATCACTACACAGCGTGGAGTCCAAAAATTGGAGCCTTCAAATTTTGGCTCCATGCTGTGTAGGAAATAGGATCATTTTTAAAATCCAATCTTCGATCATTAAAAAAAAAACCACTGACTTGCATTAGGATCGGAATTAGGATCGGGATCGGGTTCAGATGGAAAATGATGAGAAATCAGATTTTAAAAATGATCCTGAAATCTCAAGATCGGTTCAGCCCTAGTGAAATCCCTATACAATCTATTGCAGGCTGCCTAGCACAGCCTGTAATAAAGGCAATGTAATGACAGGCCTACAAACCTACTATAGGCCACTGGTTGTCATGGAAATGGATCACCTTTCCTGATTCCTCAGTCAGGTTTGATATCAAAGTTAATGTCCACAATTAGTATAATACAGCAGAGACTCAGGGCTATTCTCCAGAGCAGCCGCCATATTTAAATGGAAAGCGTTAATAACATTAGCCCACATTTAGTAATAGTTAGTATAAACATAGGCTGAAAATGCTTCAGATTTATCACAGTGACTGATGATGGATGAGAAACACCCTTTTTGGCTGACCTCCATAAGCAGGGTGTGTTGTAGTTTTCACCCCACTATGGCGAGATGTCTCCATAGAACAGTGACTCATAGATGATCACATATGCCCTTATACTGCAGGACTGTCCTGTGTTTCTCAGGCACACAAACTATTTCCCTTTGCAATTCCACTCTCTGGTTAAAAGACCATAAAGAAGTAAGTAGTGCTGAGAAATGTAGTATACTGCCTTTCAGGCAAATATGTACCATGCATTTTGTAGTGAATTGCTGCTTGGCATTAAGTATACACAAGGTGCTTCTGACAGCCATATCCTAAAGGAGTTCCAAGTGTAGAAAATACACAAAAACGCCACACTGCTCCCAAACTCTTCAATTATCATCCTCTTCTTTGATCATATTCAAGCTTCCATAATATGCAAAACTGTGAAAAGTCTCTTCTATGCAAGTCGCAAGAAATTACGTGATTTAGCGTAAGATTTCAGATCCAAGGACATTTGACTGTTGGGACCTCCAGCAATCGGTAAATGTGAGGTTCATCACTTCCTCTAACTGCTCTATGTGAATAAAGCTTTAGAGTACATGTGTAGCCATTACTCCATTGACGTCTATGAGGCTGCTGGAAATCACTGTCCTTGAAGTCTGATAGAAGTTAAAAAACCAAGTGTGTGCACATATTATTAGCCCTGACCAGGTGCAGAAGAGTGCAAGAACAGTAATGGGCCCATATTTCCAATATATCAGCATAAACAGCCCTATTTATGTCTCTTTAACAATCGATCAGTAATTATTAACCATAAAGATCATTGACTTAGGCACTTACTTGAAATCTCCAGTGCCAGGGAAGGTGGGAGGGCATACGAATTTTTACTGCATTTACCGCATGGTATTCAATTGGAATCGAATATGTCAAATACCTTAATATTCGATCGTATATCTACTTGATCGAATGGTATTCGCTCATCTCTAGTGTCTATCATACGTAAGATGTAATACTGCTGATAGTGAGGACAATTCATTGTGTATTTCAATCATAAACTTCATGACTGACACATACTGTATACATAGGTTTTCCTGCTGAACAAATCATATTCTAGTAATAAAGGAATAAACCATCTACCACTGTTTGATTGAAATGTTGTTTCTGGGAAGAAGGGGCAGTGAATGGGGTGTTGTTCATATCTGCCAGTTCTAATGTCTCATGAAGGAGCAGATCACAGTATTTAGACTTGGGAACCATGGGGAGCTTTCCAAAGAAACTGAGCAAAACTCGCCGTTCATAAGAAGTAGGCATAGTATTGTGACCTAGAGAATAGGATGGCGTGCTTATTCATGTACTGTAGGAAAGCATCTAGTGTCTGCCCACTGTATAAATGGATCCTTGAAAAGGGGACATTGATGAAAAACTCATGCAAAGGGTAAGGGTGCCTATATATGTAGCATTTTCCATTATAACAGAACTGCTGATTTTTTATTTATATATATATATATTTTGCTCCACAGCAAGTACTAGTGAAACACAATTGGGCTGATTTACATTTTTGGCTGCAAATTAACCTTGGCACAAAATGTAGTTTTAGACCAATTATTTCCAGCTTTCTCAAAAAAATGGGCAAGTTTTCGCAGTAAAGGGAGATTGGCTTCACAGTAATAGGAGTGTGTTTTAAATATGACAAAACGCAACAAAATATGCCTAAAAATATTGGCCTACCATAAACTAAGACAAGACAGTCCAATGAGGTACCAATTTTATTATATAACTCCTATGAGGCTCTTGTCTAAAAAATGAAATAATAAAAACAATGGGGAACATAGAACACCAACATACTATAAACAAACAATACCTGTACCAAACACTGGTATTAGTCACTGGTCAAACATTAGGCTGTGATTTCCAACAATGGAGGAAGTCAGAGCTGCATGAAGCAGAATAGGGAAAAAACTGCATGAGGGGAAGGAAAATGTATACACAATACAGAATCATCCATTTCAGTACACATAACACTAGCTAAAATCTGATTCACTTACAATGTACTTTAAATGTTTTAAAAAACTCTTCAAAGAAAATGTACAGTCATGGCCCATAAGTGTTGGTACCCATGAAATTTATTGCAATTACACGTTTTGTTATGCACGTTTATTTACTCTGCGTGTATTGGAGCGGCACAAAGAACTGAGGTAAAATTGGACATAATTTCACACAAAACTCCAAAAATGAGCTGGGCAAAATTGTTGACACCTTTTCAAAATTGTGGATAAAAAACATTTCAAGCATGTGATGCTCATTCAAACTCATCTGTGGAAAGTAACAGGTGTGGGCAATATATAAAAATCACACCTGAAACCAGATAAAAAAGAGAGAAGTTGCCACACTAAGCATGAAGAACAGAAAGAGGAGAAGAGAACTGTCTGAGAACTTGAGAACCAAAATGGTGGAAAAATATCAACAATCTCAAAGTTACTCTCCAGAGATCTTGACAACATAATCAAAAAGTTTACAACCCATGGATGTGGACAGAAGAGAAAAATTGATGAAAGAATGCAATGCAGAATAGTCTGTATGGATGCTGACACAGAGACATAAAAGAAGCTAGATTGCAGTTTGCCAAAATGTTCGAGAGTAAGCCAAAATCCTTCTTGGGAAATGTCTTGTGGACAGATGAGATGAGGTAGAGCTTTTTGGTAAAGCCCATCATTCTACAGTTCACTGAAAATGGAATGAGGCATAGAAAGAAAATAACAGTACCAAAAGTCAAATATGGTGGAGGTCCAAAGATGTTTTAGCTTTTTTTTTTTTGTCTCTGGCACTGTGTGCAAGGCATCATGGAATCTGAAGATTGCCAAAGGATTTTGTTTTGCAAACATAAAACTGGGTTTGCATCCTAGGTCATGGGTCTTTCACCAGGACAATGACCCCAAACATACTTCAAAAAGAAATAAATAAATGAATAAAGATGGTAGCTCACCACATCCAGTTTGGTCCATTCGGGTCTTCAGGATGCTCGGCCAAACTTCTCCAGACTCATGGAGCTCAAGATCCAATACAAAACTATAAAAGTTGGTTTGGACTCCTGAAATACCCTTTAAAATGTAACTTTTAATTTATCCTATAAAATGGGTATACAAAACAGCACATTAATAATACAAAAAAGTGAAAGTGAAAAACACACACAAGTGATTAAAAGCTCATACGGATGACGCATTTCTGGGTATTCCTACCCCTTAGTCATACTTCAAAAAGCCCCCAGAAATGGATGGAAAGAAAGTGCTGGAGAGTGGCCAGCAATGAGTCCTGATCTAAATCCATTGAACACCTGGGAAGAGATCTTAAAATTGCTATTGTGAGAAGATAAACCTTCAAATATGAGAGACCTGGTACAGGTGCAGAGTGGTCAAAAATTACGTTTGAGAGATGTAAGAAGCTTGTAATGGTTATACGAAGTGATTGATTTCAGATATTTTTTCCAAAGGCTGTGCAAACAAATATTAAGTTGAGGGTGCCAGTAATTTTGTCTGCCCGTTTTGGAGTTTTGCATGGGATTTTTATACTTTTTAGCTTTTTTCCTAGTTTTTTTTGTCTTGTTCCAATGTACTTAAAGGAAATAAACATGTGTATAACAAAATCTGCGATTTCAATAATTTTCTGGGAGAAATACATTTTCTGGAAACATTGCAGGGGTCCCAACACTTATGGCCATGACTTTATAATAAACAGTTCTCATTCAAATGGCTACTTAGTGATGCCAATTTCATAGTTCATATGCTTCCATGCCTTATATTGCTACATATAATAATTTGTAGTAACATACCCACCTAACATTGGAGAACTAAATTGATTCATGTTTGTATTCTCCGAGATAGAAATGTTGGTTTATTAGCACATACGCTCTTTAAAATGCTTTCAATTGTCACAGAATTTTCAGTGTTCCGAGGCTTAATTGGTTTGGTTATGAACACAACAAAAGTGTTTACTCTCTCGGAGTGTAAGACAGGTGGTTAATCTATGTTTCTGTTTCTCCGCTGTATTGTCTTGTCACATGCTTAGACTTTATTTTGCTTCTGACTCATCTCCTACATTGTCTAACACCTGGCAGTTTGCATTTCAGCTTTTAAAATAAGCTATTTATTACAGTTAATTATTTTTATATTTATTGTTATTGCTCTGTTTGTTTCAGTTATTTTCTTCTATTCTAGCTTTATATGCCCATATTTTAAAAATGTTATCCCTGCTGGGTTTATGTCTGCCTATTATTCTGCAACAAATTAAAACAACCACCAGCTCTATGCTTCTTGTTAATCTCTAACATCAGCAGCAAGCAAACTACAGAGGAGGCTTTGTTGGAACAATGTTCTATCTTGTTCACAATCCAGTTCGGAACATTACAAGGGCAATGCAAGTGATAAGAGGCCATGACCTATAGTGTTAAGCCAAGAATAGCTCATCCTTACAAAAGTGGCGATACAATTTCAAGACCCATATCCAGTCCCAAAAATATATCCAGTGCAAAAACAACAAACTAAACCATTTATAAAGCAGCCTAAAAGTAAGAAGAAATAGAACCCAATGTAAGGTGCCAGCTAATAAGAATTTTCTTATGAATGTATTTGCTATGCAGAGACAGTTTTAGACAAAGTGTGGCCCTGTGCAAAATTAAAAGTGGGGTCCCCATACCCTGATATACCAACAACACCATCATAGTGAGTCATTTCAGAAGTCAGTGCTGCACTTCCAGCGGCAGTGATATAGTCTCAAAAGATCAGGAATACAAAAAAATCAATTGTAAAGAGATATTTAGTTGTGAAACTGCTATGTATGTACCGCCATACTGGGGAGAATTATTACCACTATACAGACTATTAACAAACAAAACACATCATGTATAGACCAACAATACCTCTATACAAGGCCCAGTAGAACACTACCTCCATAAAGTGACTACCTCATTATACTACACAGTGATGCAAAGACAATAGTTGTGCACTACACAATACTTCTATCCTATGTGAGAAGGTGGCAGGTAAGATCCTGGAAGGTCGCTATATATCACCCAGATTCCTTACTTATGTGTGGTAAGCGAGGTTACAATTCAGGGAACACCTTAGCTGTGAGAAGGCTTCTTCTGTTAACCTCTTCTTGTCCTACTAGGGAGGAGCCTTCTTGCACAGGTGGGAGCTGGGGCTCATTAAAGGTCTATACAAGGTTGGCAAATTCTCACTCCTGAGCAGTTCCTGGGGAGAGAGGAGGAGCCAGGTTCTGTCCTGCTTTGTGAAGGCTGGTGAGACTCCAATGTTGACCGTGTGACTGAAGCAAGCCACCATATAGTTAAGATATCACCTGTTTAGTTAGAAGCTCAGACGAGCAGGAGTTTTGTTACTATTCTGCCTGAAGTTAAGGCTTGTTTAGTTTCTCCAAAATAAACGTACAAAATAAAACCCTGTTTCTCCCTGCATTTTTGTGTCTGTCTCTGACTGTCTGGGTCTGCCACTGCTACCACTGAGCCAATCCTTCCACATTGGGTGCTTTGGATGTGAGCAAACCCAATTTAAAACAGGTGTTAAAGAGACAGGCTCCTATTTTTTTCCATTTTTTCCTCCACCACCTTATGTCTTGGGTGAAGGCAGTACGAGAGCCCAAAAAAGGATGCTGCCACCATGGAGGACTTGATTAAATTACTTTGGCAGGCCCAGCTGATGCTGAGAAGCGTCACCAGCGTGCCATGGAGGCAGCCGAAAAACGGCAACAAAAGATGACTGCCAAGTTCATGAAGCAGCTTTCTGTATTGTGTGAGACCTTGGTTGCTCACTCAGAAGGCGATAGGAGAATCTTCAACTGAGAACTTGTCGGTGAGATAGCACACAAAATTGTTGTAGAACAGGAAACAAAGACAAGAAGGCACCACTATAGGATCTGTGCTGGAGCAGTGGGATATTGAAGAAATGAGTTACATATATTAGGGAGGGGGTCAGTTGAGGGGACCGCATGTGGGGGTGTCATTTGTGTTTTCACCTAGAATAAACAATGTATACAGAATAAGAGAAGAAAATTATAGGCAGTGTACAGCACAAGAAAAATAGTACTGTATACTGTTTATATGTACAGAATAAGGACTGAGAATTACAGCCAGTATACAGGACAAGAAAATTAGTACTGTGCACTGTCCATATATATGAATATGATAAATCCTAGATAAACTCCTTAAAGGGGCTCTATCATTTGACTAATGTGTTTGTTGATATTCATATGCCTGAATAGCCTTACAGGTAAAACCAATATGTAAATGAGTCTATCCGTACACCCTGGGCATTCCTCCAAGTCTCCGTGCACCCCTCCACCTGCTTCATACCTTCAAACCGCCCACTCTTTTGACTTGCACTCCGAAAATTCCTCCTTCTCTCTCCGTGTAACCGCCGCCAGCGTCTCTCATCTTGCTCCTGTACATTGAAATGTCGGGCATGCTCAGTAACGCTCCGTTTCTGAGTGCTACTGCACTTGCCCGAGCCGAGAAAATGGTGCTTGGGTATGTGCAGCAGTGCTCAGAAGGGAGTGTTACTGCGCATGCCCGACATTTCAATCTACAGGAGCAAGATGAGAGACGCTGGCGGCGGTTACACGGAGAGAGAAGGAGGAATTTTCAGAGTGCAAGAAACTTTTTTGGAGCACAACGTTTGGAGTGTTTGTTACAAAAAAAAACACATCAAAATTGGCTTACAAAATCTTCTCTAAATGGTATGACTATATCACCATTTCTAGCTACCCTAATACTAACAATGATGTTAATGATAATAACAGTAATAATAAAAAGCAATGTATTTTAAATATGTTTAAAATATTTTTTATTATTTAATAATTTCATATATTTTTTTAAATGTAATAACATTATGTATAAACTATGGGCCAAATTTATTACGCCTTGTACACCAGTTTTCCTGTGTAGAAGGCATAAAAAGCTACACTTTTATGTTTAGGATTTTTGTGCAAAGAAATTATACTTTCTTCATTTCTGCACTGCCCTCGTCACTTTCCCATAAAGGGGTGGGGGTGTTCGGGATTAGCAAGGGGACAAAGGGCCAGAACATTGGCCCACACAGAGTTATTATCATTTACACCAGAAACCATAATAACATGGGCAGTGTCGTAAGTATCGTGGTAGCCCCTGTAGCGACTACCACTGGGCCCCTTATGCTTTTTTTTTTGTACTAGGGCATTACCTGCTGGAGTAACCTCTAGCTTCCGATGCAGCTATGAGCAGTATTGGGGATCAATAAGTAAGGCCATGGGCCTATGGAAAAAGAATTTGTTAGACGAACCTCAACAAAAACTGCTATTATTATACTGTGGGGTCTTTTCAGACCCCGGACTATAATAATCGGAGGGTCAGGGGAGGTGAGGGAACATTAAAAACAGTGTTACATACCTCTCCTGTGCTCCAATGTGGCTCACTTCAGTTTTTGGGTCTCTTCACTGACATCCCAGACGTCACATGGGCCAGGCCAGTGTCATGATGCCAGCCTGGTCCATGTGACATCTGTGTTGACATTGAAGAGGGCTCAAAGCAGCAGGGAGTGTGCCGAAGCCCAGGAAAGGTGAGTAGAACTAGTTTGCATGCTTGTCACTTTCCTTGGGGCTCCGAACAGACTCCAGAGTATAATAGCAGTTCTTGGGTGGTCCACTATGGTACATAAAACTGTGCAGAAAACCACTATGCGACATAATACTGTGTGCAGGGGCCACTGTGAGACATAATACTGTGTGGAGCGGACACTGTGGGACATAATAATGTGTGGAGGGGCCGCTATGGGACATTATGCTATGTGGAGGGGCCGCTATGATGGGACATTATAATGTGTAGAGGGGCCGCTATTTTAGTGTGTGTAAATAAGGCAATATACTATATAGGGGCCAGGAAAGGGGGTGCTACACCATGGGGGGGGGGGGGCAAGTCAAAAGCTTGCTGGGGGGGCCACGTCATTGCTAGTTATGATAGTTAAATGTATACCTAACTAGTAATTTATTATTATGCTTGCTGTTTTACCATCTTCCATTCCTTCTACTTCAACTGATCATTTGCTGTGGTGTTAATCTTGTAGTTGATTGATGTATAAGATAAGATAAGATAAGATAATCCTTTAATAGTCCCACATTGGGGAAATTTCAGCGTGTTATAGCAGCATAGTAATACAGATACAGGATAATACAGAGTAATATGTTACAGACGTAGACACAGATAAGCTGAGAAGAGAAGATATACTAGGAGTCCATAGCAGCTAAGGAAAAACAGAAGAGAAAGAGGAAGACCCCATGGTCATCGTCATAATCATTAGTTCTCTGTGTGGAGTGATCTTCGTTTGGTCTGATGTAGATTATACAGCCTGGTCGCGGTTGGAAGGAAGGACCTGCGATAGCGCTCCTTCTCACACTTGGGGTGAAGCAGACGGTCACTTACAGTGCTGCCAAGTCCCATCAGGGTCCCATACATGGGGTGGGATTTGTTCTCCCGCATGGAGGTCACCACAGACAGTACCCTTCTGTCACCCACCACCTGTACTGGGTCCAAGGGGCTCCCCAGAACAGAGCTGGCCCTCCTGATCAGCCTGTCAAGTCTATTTCTGTCCCTGGTTGATATACTGCTTCCCCAGCAGGCCACACCGAAAAAGATGGCTGAGGCAACCACAGAGTTGAAGAAGGCCCTAAGAAGTGTCCCCTGGACTCTGAAGGCCCTCAGCCTCCTGAGCAGGTAGAGTCTGCTGTGGCCCTTTCTGTGCAGCGCCTCCAGGTGATCAGCCCAGTCTAGTTTATTGTCGAGGAGCACGCCCCGGTACTTATAGGTCCTGACTATCTCAATACATGTTCCTTGGATCTCCACCGGGGTCGGAGCACCTCTCCGTTTACTAAAGTCCACCACCATCTCCTTGGTCTTTCCAGCATTAATCCTGAGCTGGTTCTGCTTTCACCATTCAACAAAATCCCGGTTTAAGTCTCTGTATTCCCTATCATCGCCATCAGTGATCAGGCCGACTATAGCAGAGTCATCGGAGTACTTCTGTAAGTAACAGCTGGATGAGTTGTGCCTAAAGTCAGCAGTGTACAGTGTGAAGAGGAATGGGGCAAGAACTGTACCTTGTGGTGCCCCGGTACTACAGATCACAGTGTCAGACACACAGTCCCGGGCTCTCACATACTGAGGGCGGTTTGTCAGGTAGTCTAGAATCCAGTTGGACAGGTGATGGTCCACACCACCAAGGTTCAGCTTCTCCCTCAGTAGCTCTGGCTGAATGATGTTGAAAGCACTAGAGAAATCAAAGAACATTATTCTCACAATGTTCCCGGGTTTCTCCAGGTGAGAGAGAGCTCTATGAAGAAGGTGGATGATGGCGTCATCTACCCCAATGCCCGGCCGATAGGCAAACTGGAGGGGGTCCAGAGCGGAGCTCACTAGGGGGCGTAGGTGTGTCAGGACCAGTCTCTCTAGGACCTTCATCAGGTGAGATGTCAGTGCTACTGGTCGGTAGTCATTGTAGCCCATCGGGTTGGGTTTCTTTGGGACTGGTACCACGCAAGATGTTTTCCACAGTTGAGGTACCACTCCCAGCTTTAGACTCATATTGTACATGTGCGTAATAATACCACACAGCTGGTCACTGCACATTTTAAGAACTCTTGCGCTTATACCATCAGGACCCCCCGCTTTGTTTGCTCTAACCTTCTTCATTTCCTTACACACTAGAGACTCCTGCAGGATCAGATAGTCAGATTGCAGTTGACCGCAGTTCGGTGGGGGTTGGGTCTTGGTATATGAGGGGAGGGGGATTGGCTGACATGCTTGTGGAGGGAGCATTTGCTTGGAGTTGAATCTATTGAAGAATAGATTAAGCTCGTTAAGCCACTTCCTGTCCCCTACTGTTCGATGCCCTGTTGTTTTTTTCTTGTGTCCTGAAATTGCCTTAAGGCTGTCCCACACCTCAGAGATTCTACCCTCCCCATCTGTAGTTCCATCTTCCGCCTGTAGTTGGCTTTCCCTTCTCTGATCAGTTGTCTTAGCTGTTTCTGAAAAGTATGCAGTTCTTTATAGAGATGAGCGAGTACTGTTCAGATCAGCTGATCCGAACAGCACGCTCGCATAGAAATGAATGGACGTAGCCGGCACGCGGGGGGTTAAGCTGCCGGCCACCCTCAAAGCGGAAGTACCAGGTGCATCCATTCATTTCTATGGAGCGTGCTGTTCGGATTGGCTGATCCAAACAGCACTCGCTCATCTCTAGTTCTTTATTATGCAGATATTGTTGACTTGGGCAAGATGAGAGTCTATTTCAAATTTCACCTTATCCAGCAAATGTGAAACTTTTCATAATAGTGGAAAATCTCTTTCCTGCTGTTGTTCTACATCCACTTTTTCATATATGCCCTATCTCTGTCTTCAAAATTTCAAACAGTGGCAAGCAATGTGCCCCGTCTTGTACATCTTATTGTATTCTGCTGTGTGTATTTTGTTGAACATTACATGCTGAGCGTACCCAATCGTTGTCTGCAGTTCAAATCAATAGTCACCCACCAGCTTTCCTGCCAAGACAAAGAAAATTTGCCTTGTATGTGTTTGCAAAGAAAATTAGAAGAGACATTGCAAACTTGTTACCCAGATACAAATTTAGATCTGTTCTTAGGATGTGCAGGAGATAGTCTTGACACTTCTGCTTGTTAGAATGATAAACTTCTGTTTCCATATACTGTACCTTTCAACCTAACAATATTTTGAACCATTTAGAAGTGACCAGTTAAGATCCTAGATTAAGTTGATGTTTTCTGTCAGGGGTTGTTAGAAATTAATATTTAAGTTTCTTTTAAAATAGTATTTTGTTCGTGTTGATTTAACCATTTCAGTACCGGGTCCCTTTCAGGACTCAGACACATTTTTTTTGTTTTTTGTACTGTATGTTGTCTTGAAGGCTATAACTTTTTTTGTGATTTGCGCATTTCAACTAATTTCTGCGTTTGTTCTCGGTTACACATACAGCTTTATTTTTATATTTTTGCATGTGTTTTAATTTTTTCTATATCTGGGAAAATTTAAACAAAAGAGGAGGGGAATCGTGTCTGTTTTTCACTTTTCAGCTTTATTTTTAAGTTAATAACACAAAGTGCTCCATAGGACTTCCCGCAGCAACCCATTGAGATTCTTCTCGCATCACTTTAGACAGAAAGTTCGTGGAGTTTTCTTCTGCGGACATTCTGTTACAAAAAAAGTCTTGACACTTCTTTTTTTTTTTTTTTTTTTTTTTTTAAAATGTAGATTGTGAGCCCCATATAGGGATCACAATGTACTTTTTTTATGTATGTCTTTGTAGAATGGGAGGAAATCCACGCAAACACAGGAAGAACATACAAACGCCTTGCAGATGTTGTTCCTGGCAGGAATCAAACCTGGGACTCCAGTGCTGCAGTGCTAACCACTGAGCCACCATGTTTCCCCAAGTCTTGACACATCTGTCAAGACCTTTCTGTAGGTATAATTGACATGCTGCGATTTCCAAAACTGTGCCGCTTTTGGAAATTGCGGTGTGTGTCCACCACAGTTTTTACCACAAAGTGGGCATGGGATTTGCTAGAATTCCATCCACTTTACCCTTAGGGGTCATTCACATGGAGCAAAATGGCATGGATACCGCGCATATTACGGCGCTTTCCCGTGCGGTATCCATGTGGGATTGCCAGAGTCCGAATGTTGCGGATACCGTGTGGGAAAGCACCATAATACGCACGGTATCTGCGACATTTTGCACCATGTGAATGGCCCCTTACTGTATAACCTTCCCTGCCTTTTCTCTCTGAGTGCCAGCTGAAGTTACAGCCAGCTCCCTGTGTCATCAGCTGCACAATTTCATGCAGCTGCTGAAATCTGCTTGGACATACCAGTAAGTCCTTGTAGAACAAGGCAACCACCTTCCAGATGTAAAAACCCAATGGGCAGTCCGACAGTGGTTAATTTTTTTTCTGTTTGTGAAAATATAGTCAGCAGAACACTTTTAGAATAAAACCATGACAGCTTATACATCCAAATATACAGGAGTATCATGTAAGTACAGTAAAGAACATATATCATGTGTTTTTCATGTTTGTTACCATATTATGGGATGTTCACTATTTTTCAGGAATCAAAATCAAATATTTTTTTTTATTTTAGCTGTATTAGATTATTTTCTTACAACAAGAATAATGCATTCTACAACACTATGCATACTATTAAAATTCCTGGAACCCTGACGGAAGCCGTATGCACTATAATTATAAGTCAATGGGTCTGGCAGGGTTGGTTAAAATTCATTTAAAAATAAATCCAGCTTAGCTATCATGGAAAAATTGTGAGCAAATGCGAGGACATTAATATCAACAGAGCCTAACTTCAATAAATAATGCATTTGCATCATTTTTTACTATACAACCTCCGTAAAAAATGGTGCTATTTCTGTTGATTAAACAAAAAATTAAAAAATAAAAGGAAACAGCTGTGAATACTGTAAGTGATGGACATGAATAAAAGATTATAGTTGCTTATATGATACATACGATCTATGGTTCACATCCAAATGTTTTCAACAAATAGAAAATAATAGGAATCTCTGAAATAGCGAAAGAAATCCACGACACTTTAAAAATAGAGGGATTTTTACCATGGATAACATTTATCATCTATCCTTTGGGATATGTCCCCTCTAGAAATTTTCTACAAAGAGTATTACTTACTTATTTGATAAATTACATTATCAATATACTGTCTCATGGCACAATGCCATTTTGATGAATGGCATATATACGAGTAGTATTGTCCTATTCTCATAACAATGGATACATTGCGTGATCTAATTCTGAGAAAGCATGGTAAAATTGAAACTTTGCTGATAAAAGGTGTAACTGGATCAGAAATCTCTAACAAGGTTGCTGTTAATCTGGCATTTTTCAGTCATATTGGAAAGAGACCAGTGAACCACGGATGCTCAGACATTTTGGTAAATGTGGTTTCAAAACGGATGAATTGTTTTCGATTATGTAATGACTAAAGAATTGCAATATTGTTTACCATTTTACCATGTAAGCAGAATACTAGTAGAATTTTAAGGTTATAGGTTGGACTTGATTGACCTCATCTACTAGGTAACCATTGGAAACCGGTTTTATGGAGTAATTCAAATTGGGGAGCCGAGTAACACTACTTGTGAGAAAATGCACACAAATGACTGAACTTGTAGCTCTCTGGAAAACACAGTACTAGGAATAAAGAGAACGTAACATTACTGTTAAGCTGCCCTAACCAAAGACAGCACGCAATCCTGACAAGAATCCTCATTACAGAATGCTATTTTATACTCCAAAAGGCTATTATTCATTTCCCTGGGTCTTAGCAGTATGTAAATGGAAGTTAGGAATAGACCCAAGATGGCAGCTGGTCATGGTGGCTATTATGAGTCCTGAAGCAGCACAGTGATGACTATAGTGATGACCAATCACTGTTATATAAGCAGTGAAGTAAAACTACTATTGTTAATGTCAATCCACCCACCAGTAAAAGTACTAACAATTAGAATGTGATTGGCAACAGCAACTCTGCCTCTGATCTTTTCAGTAGTTTTTCTACTTCTTGAGAAGATGAAGTTTTTGATTACTTTTCTCAATCATCTCAGTCAACAGGATATGCAAAAGGTAAGTATTAGATATGCCAATAGATGACAGTAAAACGCACTCGCTCGGGACAAGGACAATAGATAGGATCAAAGGTGAGTATTTATTCAGATAATCAGATGACGCATTTTGGAGTTTTGGAGTCGCCAGGATATGAGATCCAAGAGCAGTGAAAAAGAAATGGTGAGTCAGGGTTCTATGTGTTCCTCCTTCTCCTCTTCTGTTGTAACACCATACTGCATTTCTGTATAGCCAACCATTTATGTCTTCTTCATCCTCACTGACACAGATCCCATTCCCTAGGGTGGCATCTGCTGAGAGAGATATTCCTCCAAGCCCAAGTCTCCTTTTTTCGCTTCTTCTTGATGTGTTGGATGAAAGCAGTGAGTGTTTTTGATGTAGAGGCAGAGCTGAAAAAAATGACTGTTGGTAAAGGTGGAGGTAGTAGTTGCAGGTACTGTGATACTGGTCGTCATGTGGTAGGGGCACTAGTGGGAAATCTGGTGGCAGGAATTAGAAGCATCCCATTGCTATGATGAGTCAGAAAAAAAAGAGTAGGGAAGATAATTAAATTACTGAATACAATACGGATAGAGGATTTATTTAGGAACTAATTCTGTGTTGTCACATCATGAATGAAATCATAACCACTGCCTTTGGATGGGTTATAAAAATCAGTACGCTGAGCCAACACAGTCAATTGAACAGCTGTTAGGGAAGTGCCAGACAGCAGTTCCTCAGTACTGTAAATGAACTCTGGAGGAAGGGGCACAAGAGACAATGAGCCCTGGTCTGAAACCCCCCACTGTCCCTTCCTGCTTGCCAGCCCTATCCTAGGTAATAGGCGACAACTTGAAGACGAGCCCTTCCTAAATATGTGACACACAAAACGCGGACAAGACAAACAACAACAAGGGAGGTCAGTTAGCAAGGGGTCAGTAACAGTCGAGCAATGCAGTGTCAAAATCGATATCCAAAACAGTAGTCTATATGGAAAGCCAGAGATCAAGAATCAGAATGCAAGAATAAACAAAAATAGAAAGCCAGCATGCACAAGGCAATAGCAAGCACCAATGTGAATGTGAGCCAAGAATAAAATAAATAGAATAAATAGGGAGGAAGAACCCGCCCTGTACTTGATAGGAAGGCATGCTGTCAATCACAGGGCAAGGCCAAAATTAACTATTAGAGAAGCAGAGAGAAATGAAGGTGAAGGAGATGGGTGTGGTGGGAAATCAATTACTAAGCTGAAAGAATAGGACAGTGTTCAGACAATGTGAGAAGAACCCAAAAGAAGAAATCACAGCCGAACACGCCTCCTGTGCCGCAGCATGTGTCCAGATGATGACGCCAAAGCCCGGACGGGCAAAGATGTTACAACAGCAGTGAGAGTAGGAGGCCAGAAGAAGCTACAAAACCTGAAGGAAGTCATAGGTTCTAGAAGAAGATTGGGAGAAGAAGTTTGGCCCATCACATGACTTACTGTCTACCGACAAGAAGTGTCACAGTAAACCATTACCTGTGTGAGGACCTTGGAAGAAGACCCAAGAGAGAACTGTGACTTAGGATCTGAGTTATAGAACATAGCCTTAGTGCAGACTAATAATAGCCTATGTATTGGAAGTCAGTGAAAGCCAACCTAACTATACTACCTAAGGATTATAAGTGAGCCAGTGAGAGTCTATCTAACTACCTGGGATAAAAGTTGGAAGTATTTAGAATCTACCTGTCTATATGTGGCTTACAGTTGAACCTCTGTGTTAGTTGCCTTGGTGATTGGCCTATAGGAAGGAGTCATGTGTGGATTTCCTTTAGATAAGGGGAGCTCCTCAATACTAATGTGTGAGGTATTAAAGAAACTCATTACATCTCCATTACATTAATAATAAGATTAAACTAGGTTATCATTTGTGAGAATATTGTTTTGTGAATGTATATCTTAGTGTAATAATATTTTTATGAATACACCTCTGCCCTGTGACCCAGCCACAAGTACCACTGTTATAATAGTTTTCTAAACATCCCATAAGAAAAAAGGTCAGGATGATCTAAATCATTGGCCCTGTACTTTATATGGTCAGTGATAACCATCATGGAGACTGCAGGTAAACAATAAGAGTATTTCCTATTTGTGAGAAACTTCCAGCACCAAACATCAGTAAGATGAAAGACAGAGGACAATGAATTAAGAGGCCAAGTCAGGACCATTTATTATTGTTTATTTATACAGCACCATTAATTCCATGATGCTTTATATTTGGGGTTTACATACAATACACAAAATATATAAACAGATATAATACTAACAACGCCCGAGTGGCACAGATAACCCAGACACCCAGATAACCTAGAGATCAGCCCCAACAAAGCAAGATCTTAGGGAGGAGGAACATAAAACATACAAAGAACCCCATGAAGGAAATTGTGCACCTAACACAGTAGCTATTCTATGACAAGAGCTTTAATACCAAAAGTTTTATGAGAAAGGAATGAAAACGGAGAGGGTAAAGAACAATAAAGCAACAATACTTGTCACCAGTCAGTGGGGATCTGCGATAGAACCACTTACCAGGTGTGTTTGCTTGCTGTTTCTATTCAGACAATCCCACATCCTTGTGACTCACAGTTACTTATAACTGTGCTACTCTCAATTTCATCAGTCAATATAAAGATTCTGTGATAGCTATAGAAGTCGCAGTTGTTTATCTTCAGATCAGATAATGTAAAAATGGTTCCTATAAAAGATAGCAGTTATGTCATTTCTATCTGTCATATGTAAAAGAACAATTACTTTTATTGATCCACTGCATGCAAGTAACTTGCTTTCTTCCACCGATGACATCCACTATTATCTCTTTGTAAGGATGACAATCAAAGGGCACCGAAAACTACTTGAATATTGATTAAACAAAACTGGTCATTAAAATTGCAACTGACGTTCGCTGAACGCTCAAGTACATTCTTTTGCCTCACAATAACAAAATATCCATGCAGAGCTTTTAAGATTTGTGTTTAATATTCTACTTGCCCTCAAAGTGTCCTTCCACTTAAAACCAGAGAACATTTTGTACTCTATGATTTCAATGCATTTAATTTATACCTGGATTTTCAAAGGGATTTGCATGCAGTGAAGAGTCACCTCTTCATGATAAACGCATTTCAGTGAAACTCAGTTATGTTCATGCTCAACATTTTCAGATGTTCTAAGGCACTAATAACTAATTCACAGATTCCTACAGACCAAAGTCAAATGCCCCATTAGCTGTGTTAGGCCCTATTCATATGTGAATAACCAAATATGCTTTTCAGAAGGAATTTAATATGGAGACGTTATCTAGACTAGATGTACATCTGTATCCAAGTCTATTGTGATTCTGTTTAGCTCAGCAGTCAGCATGCATACGGCTTACACAGGCACCTACCTTTAACTTGGCTATAATTTGCTTAAAAGTGTCTCCTAGACACTTAGGATAGACTATGAATATGTAATCAGAAGAGTCTGAAATATGGCACCCCCACTGATCAGCTGTTCTTAGCTGCTTCGAGGCACTGGAACTATAGAGTGGACACAGCTGACTTCTTACCCTGTGGAAAAGGTAGTGCCAGAATACTGCAGCCGACCTTCCATTTACTTGAATAACAGTAAACTTCAGTAATCAGGAATAACCACTATACAGTTAAAAACAACTGATCACTAGTGTTGCCAAGTGTTAGCCCCCACCAATCCTCAGAATGGGCCATCAATATAAAATGCCCAGGAGACCCATATAATGAGTCTAATTTCTCATGATACTAATTCAGTACAAATCACAACATGCTAGCTGCAATTCACAACACAAGCATTGGGTAACCACTAGAAATGAGTGAGTAGTATTCGAAACGGCAGTTTCGAATAGCACACACCCATAGCAATGAATGGAGTCGGCTGGCACGCAGACGGGGCCAATGTACTGCCGATTAACCCCCTATGTGCCGGCTGCGTCCATTCATTCCTATGGGTGCGTGCTATTCAAACTCGCTTATCTCTAGTAGCCACATATAGACACATACTTCCAGTACAATATTGTAGAATCATGTTGTCAGGAAAAGCTGTTTGTTTTATATCACACACATGAGCACATTTCCAACTAAGAGAAAAGGTAAAAGTAAAGGGGTAATATAGGTAAAGAGGTAAGAAAAAAGCATTATTGTAATCTTCCAAAAACAAATGACCTATATTAGAAACATCCCATGGACATTACAGATTTTGCATTGGGCTCAGTTACGCTTCTGCCCCTTTGTAATATTTGCAGCAAACTGAAGTTACAAATGTCTGCAAGCTTAAAAAGTCATATGTTAATTAACCTAAGTAGTCATGGTGGGTCATGGTGGATGGAGAGCTTCAGCCTAGTCATGCTGTCTTCTTGACAATTACACTTCCTGGGCATGATGGACATTTTCCTCACAATCACCTGACTCCCTGACGTTATGAGAGAAATATCAATGAACCCCAGGAGGTGTGATTACCTAGGGTTACATCACCCATGAACCACTATTATATACTCTGGAGTCTCATGCAGGTGAATATATCTGTCATTTGATCAACTTCCATAGGCCTCTGTGTATTATACTCTGGGGTCTCAAGAGACCCGAGAGTAAAATAATAGCACTTCCTGTTCATGAAGAACAAATTCAGTCTGAAATGAACTAGAGGGCTGAACCTCCTGAATATTTGTTGAAATTAATCTCATGAGGTTCATCCATCTCTATTGAGGCCTCCAATTTCTCATCAAACCAATTTTATACCATAATGTGACATGCTATAATATTAAACTGTGTTACATCTATACAGTATAAGTAAATATGTTATTTAAAGATCATCATAAATACACATGTTCATATAGCCATACAGGAACAATTGCTGCCATGTTCATTGTCTTCTGTAGATAAATAATTCAATTATTTCCTTATACTGAGTCACTATAATGATACACACACTGTAGACAAGGGTGTAGCTATAAGGGGTGTAAAGGTAGCAGTTACTACTGGGCCCTGGAACATGAGAGGGCCCCAAAAGGTCCTTCTACCACATAAATAAGCCACAATTCTAGGTGGCACATGGTACAGATTTTGCATTGGGGCTCAGGAGCTTCGAGTTGCTCTTCTGACTATAGCAGTGTTACTACATCTGCACGGTTGAGTTATCGGTAAGTAAACAATAAATCAAGAGATTATTTTCACTTTCAACTAAATATATATTTTATCTGCAGACTATGTTACCTTACTGGAATTTGGTAGAGCATGAAATAGCTACTGACTGCTAACTGACTGCTGTTGCATCATAAAGAACCGCACAAAGAGGAAGACTTTCTGACATTGCCTTTAATTTTTGTGTGGCTATCACAGCCGGACTCTGTTACACAGTTGCTACATATGTCATCCTTTGGACAGCAGGTTTTGAAATGCATGCTGTTATGTCTGACCAATGTATGAATCTGTAAAGCAGCAGGAAGAGTAAGAGAAAAGCAAGCAGTGGGCAATTAATAGTAGGCTCCACTCAAAGATCTGAATGGTAATGCTAGTGCTATGCGGTTTCTAGCTAGGAAAGCAACATTCTGTTCTAAAGATAAAATCATAAGCTGTCAGTCAAACTGGGATCACTGTGCTGTACATATACAGCAGAGTCATGGAGCAAGCTCAAGAACATGTTTAACCCATTTAGATGACACTAATGTAGAACACATACTAAGGGCAGTGTGTCTTCAGCTCTGCTGCTTTAAAGGGAGTCTATCATTGGATTAAAATTGTAAAAGAAAGAAAAACACCGAGCACACTTTATAGTGTAGATAGTCTATTCACCTTTTTAGATAATTGTAATGAATGTATCAGACCTGGTGGCCTCTCACCTGGTTTGGTTGTGACAGCGTTCACAACTCCGTACTAAGGTGTATATGATACTAGGTATGGGGAGCAGCACGTCTCAAAGGCACCAGTTGTGTCAACCGGGGAAACAGCAGAGGAATAAGGCAGGAAGGCGCTCACAGGTCCAATAGATTTTATTAATAAGAAGAATTGCACAGTGCAATTCTTCTTATTAATAAAATCTATTGGACCTGTGAGCGCCGTCCTGCCTTATTCCTCTATCATTGGATTAAGGCATTTTTCACTAAACATTTGTTTATTCCATTCTTATCTTTCTTCTTTTCTGGTAAACCAAAAGAAATATAACAAACCAAGCATTACCCCTGTGCTCCGAACACAGCACCGTCATTAGCATTATTCTGTCTCCTGCTTTCAGAAACATCCCCCTCTTTCAAAACGAGTCCTCCTTTTCATCTTCTTTGCTGGGTCACCAGCAGCACGTATCTTTAGCAGAGATACAAATCCTACGCAGGCATAGTATGCTCCTGTGGTTCTAAGGAGTTGGATTTTGCAGGTATCTTCTTGAAAGAATGGGGCATCTCTGAAAGCATTAAGAGGCGGATTGCTGCCAATGAGGGTAAAAACCCCTGTATGCCAAGCAAAGAATTTGCATATCAAAAAAAGAGTTTTATTCAAAAGTGAAAGAAAGATAATACTTGAATAGGTTTTCTAAAGACTATTTCAACATATGCTTAGTGGAAAATCCCTTAATCCAATTAAATACTCAGTTTAAGGGTATGTTGGATTCTATTAGGACATGCTAGGATTTATAGTTCCCCATGGATCGGAAGTGGGTGGCAGCAATTTCTTTTCAAATGTATTTTACAGTGTTTTTTAAGAGACTGCAAACTCTGCCTGCCCAACTTTTAGGCCAGTTGCAGACCACCATGCTGAAACTGGCCTTCTATGAATTAGGAATAAGACCTGTCTTATCTGATGCAGCCCGGACTGTTGGCCCGCACATAGGACCGTGAAAATCACAGTTGTGTGTACGGGCCCATAGAAAAGAAAGGGTCAGTGTGCTATCCGTGAAATACATGGATAGCACACTGACCTACACCACAGTCATCTGCCAGGGGCCTTACGCTGGGTTCACACCTGCGTTCATGTCTCCGTTCTATGGTTTCCGTCTTCTGCATGGCAGAAGACGGAAACCATAGACGGGGTCCGGCCGTGCGCGGCGGTGAGCGTTTTAGGCTCTCCGCCGCGAAACCGGATTTTTTTATCCGGACACAGAGTAGTGCATGTCCGACTCTGTGTCCGGATTATAAAACCCGGTTTCGCGGCGGAGAGCGCAAAACGCTCACGGCCGGACAGCTTTCTCACCCATTCAAATGAATGGGTGAGAAAGTCTCCTGCAGGCTTCCGTCTCCTGCATCTGTTTTATGCAGGAAACGGAAACCTGCAATAAGGACCGATGAACGCAGATGTGAACGAGCCCTTAGTCTGTACTTGGACTACTCCCTTGAGTGATCCCTGATGCATGTACCACACATCTTCTAGCTCTAGGCCTGTTGTCACAAACACTCCAGCTAGCAAACAAGGCAATCCTTCTGCAGTTCAGAGTCTTAGATAGAAGTAAAATGGTGAAAATCAGGTAATCTACATATATAGACTTAAATGCATAAAACAACAACTTCAATAATGGTCTGAAGTCAAACCAGTTTGGTGACACAGCGTGTCCACTACCTGCTAACTGTTACACATGCTAAAGACAATTTCCCAATACAAACTGCATACATTATTAAATAGATCTTCTATACCTGATGAGACTGCTACACTTACTGAGATAATGTCTGTATAATCCATTTTCCAAAAGTTTCCCACCTGGTATTAAAATGAGCATTTCTGTAGCTCTTTTCATTAAAAATTGCTCATTTTACTATCAGGTGGGAAAACTTTTGAAAAAGGATTATGACATGGATTTTCAAAGTAAGTACTGCAGCCATTGCATAGCTAAGAGATCTGTTTAATAATGTATGAAGTGTGTATTGTGAAATCTGATGACTGATCCTTTTTAAGTAGACTGCAATTCTCTCATAACAGATGGCTTCCCTCTAGCATTGGTTAGATATGTTTGTGCCATGGTGGAGAAGATGTATGAGATTCAATGCATGATAAGTTAGCTGTTGTGTAACTATCTTACAGACACCATGTTGGATTTTCTATGTTGGAGTTAAAAATATATCGTTCACATATTTAAGGTTAAGGTTGACTCTTTGAAAATATCCCTCAAAGTTTATAAAGTACAGAGATACAATAAAACTGAAACAATTCTTCTTATCTGGTGTTCAATCTCATTATTTGAAGTCTTTCTCCCCCCAAAAAATAATCAATATGAATTAGAGAGTCCATAGATCAAACTGTATACATGCCTACAGTATTTACACACTGCAGGCAAAGTGTAACACTGGTGGTCCATAACTTACTTTACTGATCCCATCACTTTACACCTGATACCTCCCACTGTCTGATGCCAAGTAGCAGGGGGATATTGCTACTTGGCATCTGACATCAGACACCACCAATCCCCAATAATGCAAAAGCATGCTATTGAGGATCTCACCCTTACATAGTGGATTTTGTAATTCAAGATTGAATCATCTAATATTGAATGGACTGTTACCAATTATATTCTATCTTATAATTACTTGTACTTTTGTACCATAGAGTCTGATGAAGGCAGCATTGCCGAAAACTTTAACTGCTCTGTAAGAATCTTCTTTTGATTAAATCACCTCTACGACTCTCCCTAAGGAGTGCTTGAATTCTTTATACTCTCTATATATTGGGGTTGGGATCCTATTGAAGCACCCACTGAAAAATTGAAACCTTGAGTGTCGCATATAAATCATACCACCAAATCAACAGTTTGATACATTTTGGTAAAAAAAGAGCGCACTGTTGAGTTCGGGAACTCAAAACCTCCTGGACGTCCACAGAAGACAACAGTGTTGCATGATCACAAAATCCTTTCCATGATGAAAAAAACCCTCTTCACAACATCCACCCAAGTGAAGAACACTTTACAGGGACTAGGTGTATTATACCTAAGTATCATATCTAAGTCTATCATAAAGCTTCATGAGAGCAAATACAGAGGATTCACCACAAGGTACAAACCATTACTCAGCCTCAATAATAGAAAGGTCAGATTAGACTTTACCAAAAACCATCAAAGGAAGTCAGCCCAGTTCTGACATAGGAGTCATTGGACAGATGAAACTAAAATCATCCTGTACCAGAATGAAGAGTGAAGAATGGGAAGAAGTATGGAGAAGACTTAAAATGGTTCATGATCCACCATATATTCTGTAAAACATGGTGGAGGCAGTGCAATGGCAGGGAAAAGCATTGCTAGTGTGTGTTGATGATGTGACAAATTATGAAAGTAGATATGTAATAAAATATGTTTAAAGTCATTGATTGGGTAGTACTGTAATTAATTATTATATGTTTGGCTAGTGCATTTTGATATATGCAAATTTGTTTGGTGAAGACATATGTCCGTCAATACCATTTTTGTATAGGCATATTTCTTGCATTGATAATACAGACACAGTTCTTCAAGGATATACTGGTCCCATCTCAGCTAGACATGGAGGCTCAATGTCCCAACCAACAGATTGAGACTCTCAGAAAGAAATGACCATAGCTGTTTTACAGTGTT
This sequence comes from Leptodactylus fuscus, assembly GCF_031893055.1. NCBI lineage: Eukaryota > Metazoa > Chordata > Amphibia > Anura > Leptodactylidae > Leptodactylus > Leptodactylus fuscus. The sequence goes on along the minus strand of NC_134269.1, from coordinate 140,758,473 downwards.
TCTGTGAACCCCATACAAATAAATGGGAAAAAGAACAGCACAGAGAGCTACACTTCTTCCTCAACATGGGATGTTCTTAAACAGTGTTATATTGATTCCATAACCTCTATACTAATGGAAGCAGCATAATAATGCTGTTCATGCGTTTCTATACCTTCTGGGTGACAGCGAAACAGGTTATCCTGCTGAGATGAGTATACCTGTTGGATTTTGGAAGGACTTGAATGGTTGAATTTTGGGAATGAATTAAGGCTGTCACTCAAATTTTATTGCCCAATGCCAATTCCCAAGTCAATGATGTTTGCAGATAAATTGAAGTGAATCCCCTCTAAAATTCTCCAATACTCCATGTACTGTGTGCAGTATGTCCTATGTTATTTTTTTTGGGGGGTCACTGCAGATGGTCACCATCATAACCTCTCTGCTTCATCTATTGAAAGGAAAAGAACTTAAAATGAAACATAATGGAATGGTAGCATTATCTTTATCTGGTACTGTCAAGTACACAATGTAGTACATGAACAATAATGTTACTTTGTGCAGAAATATGATTATTAACCTTAAGTTCTACATTTGAAAAAGCTTTCAGAGACATGAGGAGGTGCAGTTAGATATCTGTGCACAAAGCAAATAATTTGCAGAGAAAGTAGACATGAACAATTTGATGGATAGATGAATAATTTTCTTGAAAATCACATAGAAAATTGCAGTCATTTACACAGACAATATATGCATGTAAACAGTAAGAATTCATGTGGGGAAAATTAAGTTTATTTTTATGCAAACTTCACAGAACTTATTCAAGTAAAAATACTTATTTTTCTAGTTCATTTGTCTGTGTAAACTATTCTCTTTTAGAGGTGTTGGCAATTATTGTGTGCTGCTCTGGGGATTTTATTACCATTTTTTAATGAGTGCATTTTAGTGTATGAACATAGAGTAACTTGGTCTGTAACAATGTGCAGCATACATTTCAGAGACTTGTCAAAACTCGAACCATTTGTGCTGGTGTATATGTTTGATAACTTTGTTTGCTCTCTACTTGGCATGCAGTAGCTGACCCTGTTATTTCCAGCTTGTCAAGACTGTGCATATACTGTCAGTTCTTCCCAATGTAGGCTGTCCACAATGAATATAATTAAAAGCTGATTTTATCCAGGTAGTCAAATTCTATATTGTGCTTGTAATATATTGGGATAAATGGTATGTGAACCATATTTGTTATCCAGGACATGGCAGAGTTCATTTACTAACGCTGTGTTTAGGATCCCAATTTAGCAGAGATTTGCTCTTTTTTTCATACTTGGTAGAAAGATGAACTTGTTAATTGTTGATTGGTGGCAACAGACTAACAGGCTGTACAAGCCCAAAACAGCATCATTATATAACAGGAAGACAAATGGATTATGCCTGTGCTAATTTTTTCTGTGCTACAATGTAATGGATCACTATCTGATGCTGTGCTAAAATTTATATTATGCTGCCACCCCAGATTGTAGAAAAGTTCCTTTTTGTTGTAGATTTTGCTGCTTTTTTAATACAAAGTCAGTAGTGGCTTAAAAAGAATAGGAAATATAATTTATCCTGACTTGATTCACTCCAGGACCTTTGTTGAGTAGCTGTTTGAAGGATCTATGTGGCGTGTAAGAGAGCCGTGACCCCTTCACTATTTACATTGCACGCTAACTGGTTTATAGTGGCAGTGCAATGTTATTACTGTCTGTAATTAAGCAGTCATTATAAAACAGCCCCCCCCACTGATCTCTTATTGATCACCTATCCTGAGGATGTTTGATTATGTTTTACACTTTTATTGTTAAACCGTTACACAAGCTGGGTTTCTCTTCATGCAAGACTGGATTCACACCAGCGCTTGTTTTCCTTTGGGGGATTCTGTCTCCAATTCCACTTGAAAAATGCAGAGAGAAAAGTCCTGCAAGCAGGACTCTTCTTTCTGCATTTTACTGGCAGAAACTGGGCGGAATCTCGGCAGACCCCATTATAGTCTATGTGGTCCACAGGATTCCGCAGATAATGGGAATTTAAGCAGTTTGGTTTCACACCCAAGGGCACGTGTGAACCAAGATGCAACAAAAAGTACAGCCTAGATGCATTTTAGCAAACCGAATGTATTAAAAAATAAAAAAATAAATTAGAAACCCTATTAAAACAATCAACTGTTGTACTTCAAGATGAAAGTAGATATGTAATAATATATAATTATCATTGATTGGGTAGTAATTAATTATTATGTGTTTAGCAGACAGAAATATGTTTTCATAACACTCTTTGTGATGTACAACCACTATCCTATTTTTATACAATATTTTTTTTATATACATTAGATAGGTTGATAGGAAATGTGTTTCGGTATAAAACAGAAATGGATATATTTGTGCATTTTCCTTCAGCTTGCTATACCCACAGCACATGGGCTCCAATAGTGTGATAAAAATAGAAGAGTAGATTAAAGGGGTTGTCCAATAACAAGGATCCTATCTATACTTCTAGTTTATGTGGATACAAGACTTTTTCTAAATACATTGCTTTATCAAAACTGCTTTGTTTGGCCACTATCTTAATTTATTCACTTCATTGTTTACATGCGTTTCTATGACCACAGGCCCTGGACCATGGGCTTATCTGCTCAGTCCCCATGTGACGTGGCTGCCTGCTCTCAGGGAGGATGGAGGAGCTGAGTCCTGGGAGCAGCTCTGAGCTGTGTATGTCTCTGCCACAGACAAGCAATGGAGCTCCTCAGATAGGGGAGGGGGGAGTGAGAGCTTTGGGATTTATGAGCTCTTATCTCCTGCTCTTCCATTTATTTAAGGGCTAAGATAGGGAGTCTAGTACCTCTGTATGTATTACAAACTGACTCAAATCCAACTCTGCTACATCAGCCTCTACATCAGCTTCATATTGTTGTAATTCATTTACAACCAATCCCTTATTACTGACCTCAAACATAGCAGATAGCAGAGCAAGTGAGACCCCGCCCACCAATGTGCCGAGAAAATCAGGAAGTGAAGAGAGCATACAGCCTGCAGGTTGGTGAACAAGTGTGATGGATATACCCCTTTAAGCCAATATCATGCAATGTTTCAGCTTTGGACAGTCTATTTCATGCCTAAAGAAGGCTATCCATAGCCAAAACATTATATGATGTTGCATTAAACCACTGTTCTGTTTTCACCATACCACTGCAATGTTTTTTCTGTCATCACAGAGTTGTAGACTGAGTCTAACAGCTAAGGGGACAGGTTATGATAATATTTAATTTTGGTCTCAAATACTGGGATCTCACCTTGTTATTTGTGATGCTTCAATTCTTCAAGTATCCTGTAGGGGTCATAATACTTAGTTTCAGCTGGACAGGGACAAGACACAACACACTCTGGCTTGTGAGAAGTTCTTCTGATCGTCCACAGAATCTCATTTATTTTATAATAGCAATGGTTACAATGTACAGCTAAGCTTTATGCGATCAGATTTGCAGATTTTACCATGTATGGCTAAGTTTTCATCAATCAGAATGGCATTCAATGAATGCCATTAACATATAGATTATCACCACAGCATATAGAGCACATGGTACACAAAAAAAGTTCTTCTTGGCATGTGCAGATTGGAGGAGCAGGGATTTGGAGGACAGCTAAGTTTTCCACAAAATTTACCATACATTAGCCAAATCAAATGACTAGTCACTTATGCACAGATAACAAAAGAACATAGGGCTACATAGAGTCGTGTGAAAAAGCTATATAACGGATGCTAAGTGGAACAATAGGTAGAGAAGACCATCACATTAATCTATAAAGTTAGTAAAATAGTATCAATTTTTAAACAATCTAACATTTCATATTTCTTGATAGGCACCCACAGGATGAAATAGACACAATTGGGTATGCCTGTAATTTTACTTTCCTTGAGTCCAAAGGCAGCACAGAAGGGTCTTTATCCCTTCCTTTAACTCCTCCTAGGACTGGCCCACCTACTTAGAAATGAAACAGGTAATTAGCTTAATTAATGGTATAAAAAACCACACTTCTCCACTATCTCTTTGTGTTTCAATGGAAAAGTTTTTTTTTTTTTTTTACTTGATTTCAATTGGGTGGGTAACTTGGGGTAACTACTCTCAAGGAGAGTAGACTACCAAATAAACCCAATTTTGGCTTTCCTATTCATCATGTGGCAGCATACAAGGTACTTAGCTAGCTAGCTATGATGGGGGAAGATTATCATTTCCAACCCATACTAAGTACTGCTGTGACAAAGGTTGGACCCTCACAGTGGATGTCCAAGTAGTAATGCTTGATGAATGTAGAGGAAAAACTCCAGGAAGCAGCATTACAAATATCCAGAATAGATACTTGTGCGTTGCCGTGGATGTGTAGAATGTGCCCTTAGTGAGGCTGGAAAAGAGAGATCTATAAGCCTCCGGAATAATAGATTTGATCCATCTGGACAATGTGTCTTTAGAGGATTTCATCCCCTTCCTGTTGCCTAAAAAGAGAACAAATAAGTTTTCCTGTTTTCTGAAATATTTGGTTCTATCCAAACAGGCAGGAATAGCACTTTTAACATATAAGGTATAGATACATACCTGTTTTTCTATCTCAGGATCAGGATAGAAAACTGGTAAGAAAGATTCTTTATTAATTTTCTGAAAAGAAGGAACTTTAGGTATGAAAGTGGGCAGAGTTCTCAAGAGGACTCCATTCGGCAACAATCTCAAATATGGGTTTCTCGAGGATAAGACCTTTAATTCTCCCAGCCTCTTAGCAGATGTATGGGTAGTAGGAAAACCACTTTACAGGATGGCCATTTTAGGTCTATCTTTTGGATCTTTGGAACGGATGGGCTCTCAGAGTATTAGGAACAATAGATATTTCCAAAACGGGCACAGGAGGCTTTACTTCTTGTCTCAGATTCCTCATTGCTTTGAACAATCTTGATACTAAAGGATAACCAGGGAATTTACCATCAGCCATGGCATTAACAGCTGTCATACGTACTGTAAGAGTATTAATGTTAAGGCCTTTTTGAAAGCCATCTTGTAAAAACTATAAAACACTGGGAATTTCTACTGCTAAATTTTATGATAGGTCTTATTTGCTGAGTCTTTACTGGCTGCCAAAAGAGTATTACTTTCTGATGTAGATAAACCTGTATTCTTCAGTCTTGACCTTTCACAAACCAAGCTGTTTGCTCAACTCTGGATGCAACAGACCTTTCTGGATTAGCAGAACTGGATACTGTGGAAAAGGCCAATGTTCGTAGCTTGAAATTTGAAATAATAGAGGAAACCAAGCCCAGAATGGTGCTACTATTATCAATGATGGACCTTCCATCAAGACCTTCTGCATGAGTCTCTGTATAACCTGGACTGAAGGAAATACAGATAAAAATTTGAGTCTCTCTGGCTCATGGAAAATGCATCCACTGCATATGGGTGATCTTGTGGGTTCAGAGAACAAAACATTGGTAGTTCCACATTGTTTCTGGTAGCCATCAAGTCTATCTGTGGCATCCCCAATCTGTCTATTAGGAGATGGAAATACTTGAAATTTACTTCCCACTCCGATGGTCTGAGTGTTGTCTGGCTAAGAATATCCACTGTGGTATTCAGAGATTCTTTTATATGCAGAGTTCTTAAGTCCAGTAGGGAAGATTCTGCAAATTAGAAAATCTTCTTAAATTCTGACATGAAATGCAGAAATGCTATCCTGACAGCTTTCATCTCTCGAAAATTTGAATGGAGTGAGGTTTGCCACTGCTAGTCAACTCTAGCTGGTTCTTCCCAAGCTTCACATTCCCCTAATTTATACACCGTTTTAAATCTATTACCCAGTTCAAATTTTTTAGACAGAAATTTCCACTCCATGTCCATTATGGATTTCAAAACTGGATACCCAGGAAGAACTGTAGCCTTTCTTTTGGGAAAATAAAACAAACTCTCCCTGTCCAGATAGGCCAAGACAGTTCGTCCTGTTTTCATAATTTTTTAAAAATATTTTTAATTAATTTATCAGTATTTTCTTTTTTAAACACATAATTATTTAAAAACAATAATTATCTTCAGAAATTTTCTTGTCTGAATCTGATTCAGCTGTTTGAAGCTCCCCTCAGAAGAGTTACTGTAGAAGAATCAAAAAAGTGAGAAAAATCCTGCTCGAATTTTTTGGATTTCTTTTTGCTAGAAATATATAAATATGATTTTAACCAAGAAAACAGTTATAAGCCTCCTTATCAGTCATATGTTCACTCTGAGAAACATGAGTGCAGATACTACTAGGATAATTCTCTGGAAGGTGTTGGGGACAACTAAAGCAATGTTCAGTTTTAGTCTTTTGTTTAGTTTTAGAAGAGGATGTATGAGGACTGGTAGGGGAGGCTTGACTCTGAGTATAGAGATTACTACTGACATTCTACACAAGTTCTATGCTTCCTCTAAGAGACCTTTTTACCAATGGACATCTGCAAGTATCAAAAAGAATCTCTGTATACATTTTTTCAAAGCAGTAGATTCACAAAAGGAAGCCCCAGAAGGGTACAATACCTTGCCAGCTTGCCAGGCGCTCATGAACAGGAAGCTTTATATGGCTAATCCTACTCTGGGAGCTCTGTCACCCTCCATAACGTGACATATCTATGTCATTGGGGAATCCTCTTGCCGAGATTGGATACATGCTCCAGCTCTGAGCTTCTCCTGCCGCTGCTCCTCCTCCACTGCGATGTTGCACATGGGCACTAAGAGCTGGAGGATGCGGTGCCAGAACGGCGGCTATAGCCACATGATTTGTAGTACCCTTGGCTCTATCCATCCACCAGCTAGCATTGCTAGACTTACAGCACATACACTAAACAAGAAAAACCTCATAAATTGTAAATGTGAGTTGCTGACACCTTAAAATTAATTGTGATATATATATCGATATCAAAGCACTTGTATTCTAAGTGGGCCTACCAGTCATCATCACAGGCATTCAATTCCCTGTACAACTTCCCAAAAATCAATGCAGAAATGTGAGCTATGACACAAAAACATCATTATATGCCTTTTGCAGATCAATTCTGGATTATAGAAACTTCCCCACAGCAACCAAATTATAAAGCTTTCTTCAATAAGATCTGTAACGCTTCTTGTCCAGCATTAATTTCCACTTTAATTCTCTGATTTACAGCCAATTCAAGGTGGAAAAATGATTGCAATCCAGTCTTATTACCCAACCCCAGTTCCCAAGTTCTATGATGTTCTTTTTGGTGAATGGCTGCAAATGCTTTCAGCCAGAATGCCTAATGATGTTACCCCATTAAAGAGGACAAAACCCAAAAGTAGAAGTGTAGTGTAAGGGGGGCATTACTCACCGCTCAGCTATGATACTGTAAGACTCGCTCCTCGGGCAGTGCATGATATCAATAGTCAAAACCAATGGCAGCGTTATCTCTGCAACTGGGGAGCAGCAAAATTCAGTGCACTGTTACATTTTCATCGGTATATAACATTTTCGATTTTGGAGGACATGACAGATCCTTTTTAGATATAAACTTTATTGAAATATTACAAGTGCACAATATTTGTACATACATCTTGGAAGTCCAAAACATTAAAGGGGTTGCCCTGTATAAAACCGAAATTTTTCTACTGATGACCTTTCCAATGCATAGGTCATCAGTATGTGATCTCTTCGGTCTCTATACCAAAACAGAGTCTGTGCTACCAAACCAAACTATAAAACAAGTGAAAAAATATTCACTTGATATAGTCTGGATTTACTGTATATTCTTCTTCTTCAAGGTCTTTTCTCCTCCCACGTATCTCATTGCAGAAACCATGCTTAATGTTAACAATGAACATCCATGAACTTTACAGGTGAATCTGAAGCTTCAAGCTTTTCTCTTCAAATAAGTAATGATTAGAACATGAAGACGGAGATAATGAAGTCCTTTTATCTTCCATGCTTGTCAGATTTGGAGGTTTACTCTCCATATAGATTAAAAGACATCCACTGCTGTACAATCCATAGATCACAATGCTTTTTATAAACCAAATGTATTTCTTAATGTCCTGAAAGCAGACAGTCTTCATTCACAATGAATCATATTGCATTCACCGCAGATACTTGTATTACTGATCTTTGTAGAGCTGCTAATTAACATTATAAAATACTGATTATATAGGGATGCGGGATAAATTAACCCTAGCTTCATATCGAAAGAAAACAAAACATGTTTATGTATAGAAATGTCTAAAACTAATGAAAAATGTTAATATATTAAAAAAAAATCTAATGCTCTTATATAGTGCACCGAAAATGTTTGCTCCTGTTAAAATGGTCTTATTTTTACCATGCATGTCCAGATTTCAGAAAATGGCAAACAAATAATTTAGGATAATGCAAATAATAATGCATTATCCTATAGTGAGTAGAGAGGTAGCAATCGCTATTGGGCCCTGGATTACGGGGTCCAAAGGCTTCTTTACAACATAAGACAACACCAGTTATAGCACATGGTAAGTGCAGGCCCCATTAAAGATTTTGCATTGGGGCTCAGGAGCTTTAAGTTATGCCTCTGATTATTCCCATCTCAGAAAATTGCTGCCAAGATGGGAATAATTGATCCAAAGTCCCAACTAATAAGGATTGACTTAAGCAGAGCTGCTTTACACTCTTCCATGAGCTCTCATATAGGGGAAGGGGAGCTATAGAAACAGCATGGCACTTCCTTGTTCACAGTTTCACTTCTAAACTATGAAAACAGAGTAGCTTATCTGTGCTATGCAGTTTCCGCAGCTCCCATTCACCTTTATGAGAGTTATGAAAATAAGGTAGAGTTGTTCCCTAAAAATTCTGCACTAGTGGGGAGCAGTTGTTTCCATCTCAGCAGGGGTTTGCTAAAAAGGGAATAACCCTTTAACTTCTTTAAAAAATTTAATGAATTTCTTATAGTGGTCATTATTCAAGTGCATCATGATTTCATGATTTAACATCCTGGGGTATATTCTATATGACAGAGAGATTTTGGGGGGGCCGTCTCTGGGTCCAGGGCACTGTAGTGACTGCTATTGCTGCACCACCTATAGCAATGCCTTTGTTTTCATGGTAATATAGAATAATGCCCATACAAGTGAGTGTGTAGCTGTGAGTCAGGCAGATGAGAGGCCCCTGGTAATAGGACCACAACAGGAGGCAGACATGTTATGCTACTATTTCTACCTTCGCATTTGCTTTATACAGAAAAAAAATAGCTGAAGTTTTACCCTCTATATTGTGACCTAAACACTGGTAAATATTATAAAAAAAAACAGTAGCAAAGGCAGTGAAATATATATCTACAATCCTTCACTAGTAACTGTTTCTTTTTGTAAGACAACTTGACAGTTTGAGGCCATATATTTTTGAAAAAATTCAAATGATTCTGTAAATTCTGGCAATATTGTAGGTAAACTAAAATATCTGCTGTGAGCTTAATTTCTGTTCTGAATATTCCTAAGGGTCTGATATTCAATGTTTTTATTAATGATATAGAGCAGGGGTCCTAAAACTATGGCCCGCGGGCCACATGCGGCCTACCGAGGACATTTATCCGGCCCGCCGCATGTGGCCTGTGCGCTGTCGTCTGGATCGCTCACTAACGGGGAATCCGATTCCCTGATAGTGAGCGGATCACTGCTTTCAGTTGTATGTGCAAAATGCACATACAACCGAAAGCTATCAGTGTAAGCCGCACAACTGCGGCCTACACTGACTGCAGAGAGTGACCTCTGCCCCGACGCAGGCGCGATGACGTCATCGTGCTTGCAGTCTGAAGGAGAAGGACGCTCTTCACAGTTAAGTATAATAGAGTGTGTGATTGTATGTGTTTGTTTGTGTGTGATGTTGTACTGAGGAGCATATAATGCAGTGGGGTGGTGGGCATAATGAGGAGCATATAATACAGTGGGGTGGTGGGCATAACTAGGAGCATATAATACAGTGGGGTGGTGGTGGGGGCATATTGAGGAGTATATAATACAGTGGGGGGGCATAATGAGGAGCATATAATACATTGGTGGGGCATAAGGAGGAGCATATAATACAGTGGGGTGGTGGGCATAACAAGGAGCATATAATACATTGGTGGGGCATAAGGAGGAGCATATAATACAGTGGGGTGGTGGGCATAACGAGGAGCATATAATACAGTGGTGGGGCATAAGGAGGAGCATATAATACAGTGGGGTGGTGGGCATAACGAGGAGCATATAATACAGTGGGGTGGTGGTAGGGGCATAATGTGGAGTATATAATACAGTGGGGGTGCATAATGAGGAGCATATAATACAGTGGGGTGGGGGTGTACTGAGGAGCATATAATACAGTGGGGTGGGGGGTATAATCAGGATCATATATTACTTTGTGGGGGCATAATGAGGAGCATATAATACATTGGTGTGGCATAATGAGGAGCATATAATACAGTGAGGGGGCATAATGAGAAGCATATAATACAGTGGGGTGGGGGGCATAATGAGGAGCATATAATATAGTGAGGGGGTACTGAAGAGCATATAATTCAGTGGAGGGGTAGTGAGGAGCATATAATACAGTGGGGTGGGGGGAACTGAGGAGCATATAATACTGTGTGGGGGCCTGCTGTGGAGCGTATAATACTGTGGGGGGGCGCTACTGTGGAATATATAATCTTAATTTTTTTTTTAACTATATTTCAGCCCTCCACTGGTTTGAGGGACAGTGAACTGGCCCCTTGTTTGAAAAGTTTGAGGACCCCTGATATGGCACTGTCTCTATGTATGCAAATAACATTGAGTTATGTAGTATAGCACAGTTTATGGAATGACTTGAAAACATTAACGCAGGTTTAATAATACAGTCTAAAAGTTAGACAGTGCAAAGTTAGATTAGACAGTCTTAACTCTTTAGGGGCTTTGTCATTAAGTCCTATTTTGGGCCTTATTGACTAACACTAGGTTAACACTAGCCCCAGGCTCTCCATTGTTCATGTCTGCTGGGGACTTGAACGATGCAGGGCTGGACTGCTAAAACAGTGATGTCTGCCGAGTTATATTTGTCTGCCACTTATATTTGGCGACTCATTCCAAAAAATGACATGTCTCCTATTTTTTATTTTACTGTGTTTTCAGGGATACTAAAGTTATATAGTTTTATTTACATATTAATCCCTTAACTAAAATCTAAAACGTTGCTAATTTATTTTTTATATTGCCCACACCTGTTACTTGCCACAGGTGAGTCTGAAAAAGCATCACATGCTTGAAAAAGTTATTTCCCCCAATTTTGAAAAGGTGCCAACAATTATGCCCATTTTTGTATTTTTCTGTGAAATTATGCCCAATTTTCCTTTTTTTTTGTGTTGTTCCAATACACACAAAGGAAATAAACATGTACATAACAAAACATGTGTAATTGTAATAATTTTCTATGAGAAACAACCTCATTTTCTGGGGTGCTAACACGTATGGCTATAACTGTATTTAGATAAATATTATACACTGCACAGTACAAATGTGTTTATTTTACATTATGCTAATTTCAACTATGTTATTGTCTTCTTGGCTAAACAGCTTTCTTCTTTTTTATTTTTTAACAAAGAATCTCATCCAAAACTGGACTGTTTGTCCAAAATATGAATTATATTAATTTACTGCAAACCTTAAATCTACTATCAATTGTGATCAAATGATTTGAATACAGCATGCCCCTTTACATAAAGACAAATAAAAGCCCATTAAGTAATTCTGTTTTATAAAACATAACAATTAAAAAGAGCTATTGCGAGGCAATGTTGCTTATATCTTAGTCATTTTAGAATTACCATTACCAATCTTTTTCAAATAGTAAATATGTCTACGTAATTGCATTAAGGGCTGAATATATAGATTGCTCCAGGACCCACTCCATTGGCAAAGGAAATAGTAGCACACAGTTGTCACTTTATTCCAGAAGAACACAAAAACTGTATTCTAGTAAAAGATGCAAAATTTTGGAATGTAACAACGGACGTCATCGCTGGACATCATCGCTGAAAAGCCGCATGCTCAATAGAGTAGGCAGTCGGCACACATCACAAAGAGAAGGTGCCAGCTGACGATGTCATCCTGGGTCTGGAGGTAAAAGGAAGCTAAGGTAAATGTAATGATGCTGGGAGGCGGGTCTAAGAGGAGCCACTATGGCACCTCTGTTGAGTGGGGAATCCTGTCGTGATGCAGTGCTGTATAATATGAACTGTG